>NC_063367.1:3059733-3163502 GCF_021869965.1 Rhincodon typus | reverse complement strand
TAGAAGATGGATAGAGAAGAAGATAGGTGGAGAGGAGACAGAGATAGTAAGGGTCTTGGCCCGAAACGTCAGCCTTCCTGCTCCTCTGATGCTGCTTGGCCTGCTGTGTTCATCCAGCTCTACACCATGTTATCTCTGGAGAGGAGACAGACAGGTCAAAGAGGTGGGATGGAGCCAGTAAAGGTGAGTGTCGGTGGGGAGTTAGGGAGGAGATAGGTCAGTCCAGGGAGGACGGACAGGTCAAGGGAGCAGGATGAGGTTAGTAGGTAGGAGATGGGGGTGGGGCTTGAGGTGGAAGGAGGGGATAGGTGAGAGGAAGGACAGGTTAGGGAGGCGGGGATGAGCTGGGCTGGTTTTGGGATGCGGTAGGGGGAGGGGAGATTTTGAAGCTTGAGAAGTCCACATTGATACCATTGGGCTGTAGGGTTCCCAAGCGGAATATGAGTTGCTGTTCCTGCATACTTCAGGTGGCATCGTTGTGGCACAGCAGGAGACCCAGGATGGACATGTCGTCTGAGGAATGGGAGGGGGAGTTGAAATGGTTCGCGACTGGGAGGTGCAGTTGTTTAGTGCGAACCGAGCGTAGGTGTTCTGCAAAGTGGTCCCCAAGCCTCCGCTTGGTTTCCCCGATGTAGAGGAGGCCACAACGGGAACAGCGGAAGCAGTATACCACATTAGCAGATGTGCAGGTGAACATCTGCTTGATGTGGAAAGTCTTCTTGGGGCCTGGGATGGGGGTGAGGGGGGAGGTGTGGGGGCAGGTGTAGCACTTCCTGCGGTTGCAGGGAAAAGTGCTGGGGGTGGTGGGGCTGGAGGGGAGTGTGGAGCAGACAAGGGAGTCACGGAGAGAGTGGTCCCTCTGGAAAGCAGATGAGGGTGGGGAGGGAAAAATGTCTTTGGTGGTGGGGTCGGATTGCAGATGGCGGAAGTGTCGGAGGATGATGCGTTGTATCTGGAGGTTGGTGGGGTGGTACGTGAGGACGAGGGGGATTCTGTTTTGGTTGTTATTGCGGGGAAGGGGTGTGAGGGATGAGTTGCGGGAAATGCGGGAGACACGGTCGAGGGCATTCTCGACCACTGTGGGGGCGAAGTTGCGGTCCTTGAAAAACAAGGACATCTGAGATGTACGGGAGTGGAATGCCTCATCCTGGGAGCAGATGCGGCGGAGGCGAAGGAATTGGGAATAGGGGCTGGCATTTTTGCAGGAAGGTGGATGGGAGGAGGTGTATTCTAGGTAGCTGTGGGAGTTGGTGGGCTTGAAATGGATATCGGTTTCTAGGTGGTCAGATGTAGGTCATTTGGTCCTTAGAGCCTGCTCCCTCATTTATTATGGTCATGGCTAATCTTCCATCTCAATGCCCTTTTCCTGCTTTTATCCCCCTGTTCTTTGATCCATTTAGCTCTAAGAATTATATCTAATTTCTTCTTGAAATCATAAGATGTTTTGTCAACATCTGCTTTCTGTGGTAGTGAATTCCACTTCTCCTCATTACAGTATGACATTTACCCTGTATCCTCAGACCATGATCCCTGGTTCTGTCCTCCCCAGTTATCAGGGATGTCTTTACTGCATCTATGCTGGCCAGTTCTGAATTGTATAAGTTTCTGTGAGATCCCTCATTTACTCCAGTGAATACAATCCTAATTGATTCAACTTCTCCTGATACATCATTCCTACCATCTCAGGAATCAGTCTGGTAAACCTTCACTGCACTCCCTCTATAGCAGGAACATCCTTCCTCAGATAGGGAGGCCAAAATTGCTCACAATATTCCAGGTATGGTCTCACCAAGGCCCTGTACAATTGCAACAAGATGTCCCTGCTTCTTTACTCAAATCCTCTTACTATGAAGACCAACATACCATTTGCCTTCTTTACCACCTACATGCTTACTGTCAGTGACTGGTATATGCGGACACCAGGGTCTCAGTGCACTTTGCTCAATTTATAGCCGTTCAGATAATAATTTGCCTTTCTGATTTTGCTACCAAAGTGGATAATATCACATGTATCCACATCATACTGCATCGACCATGCATTTGCCCACTCACTCATCTTATCCACTTTCCACTAAAATATCTCTGTATCCCCCTCACAGTTCACTCTCCCACCCAGCTTTGCGTCATCTGCAAATTTGGAGATGTTACATTTACTTTCCTTCTCTAAATCATTCCTAAATATTGTGAGTAGCTGGGTTCCTATTATTGAACTCTGCAGTACTGCATTGGTCACTGCCTGCCATTTGGAAAAAGACCCATTTATTCCCACTGTTTGTTTTCTGTTTACCAGCCAGTTTTCTATCCATGTCAATACACAAGCTGGAATCTTAAGAGATTTAATTTTGCATACTAATCTCTTACGTGGGATTTTGTTCAAAGCTTTCTGAAAGTCCAAATAAACCACATCCACTGACTTCCTCTGATCAACTCAACTATTTAATTCCTTGAAAAATTCCAGTAGATTTGTCAAGCACGATTTCCTTTTTATAAATCCATGCTGACTCTGTCTGCTCCTGCCATAGTATTCCAACTGCTCTGATATTAAACCTTTTATAATGGACTTTGATATTTTACTCACTACCGATATTGGGTTGACTGATCTTCTCTCTACATCTCTTTTTAAATAGTGGGGTTACATTAGCTACCCTCCGATCTGTGGAAACTGTTCCAGAGTCTAAATAATCTTGGAAAATGACC
This sequence comes from Rhincodon typus, assembly GCF_021869965.1. Lineage (NCBI taxonomy): Eukaryota > Metazoa > Chordata > Chondrichthyes > Orectolobiformes > Rhincodontidae > Rhincodon > Rhincodon typus. The sequence continues at coordinate 3,160,805 of NC_063367.1, read as the reverse complement.
ACCAATGTACGCATCCTTTCGAGGGTCATTTCCTTAAATACTCTGGGATGTAGATTATTAGACTCTGGGGATTTTTCAGCCTTCAATCCTGTCAATTTCCCCAATACTATTGTCCTACTAATTATTAGGATCGGGGTAGCAGATTTAAAACAGATGAGGAGAAAATACTTCCTTCAAAGGGTTGTGAATCTGTGGATTCAGTACCCTAAAGTGTGATGGATGCTGGGACATTGAGTACATTTAAGGAGGATGTAGACATTTTTAATTAGTAATGGATTGAAGCGTTATGCAGAGCAGGCGGGAAAGTGAAGTTGAGACTGAGATGAGATCTGCCATTGATCGTATCAAATGGCAGAATAGGCTTGAGGAGCTGAATTGCTGATTCCTGCTCCTAATTCATATTATATTCCCATAAATTCCGTAATTCTGACTGTAAGGGGCATGCATTTGTTTGCACCAATCTTTCTCTTCACACACCTAAAAAAAAATCAGTTTTTACGTTCCCCACAAGCTTACTCTCCTTTGTTAAATTCTAAAACTGCTCCCATTCCTCAGTTGTTGTTTTTTCTCTGTCCAATTTGTATGCCTGTTCCTTGGATCTATTATCACAAATTTCCCCCATAAACCATAGTTTGACCATAAGCGTTAGGACAAGAATTAGGCCATTTGGCCCATTGAGTCTGTTCTGCTGTTCAATCACAGCTGATACATTTCCCTACCCTATTCTCTTGAATTCTCCCCGTTACCTTTCATCCCCTTACTAAGCAAGAACCTGTCTATCTCTGTCTTAAATACACTCAGTGACTTGGCCTCCACAGCCTTCTGTGGCAGTGAGTTCCGTGGATCCACCAATCTCTGGATGAAGAAGTTCCTGTTCATCTCTGTTCTAAAGGATCATCCCTTTACTCTGAAGCTGTACCCTCGGGTCTTCGTCTCTTCTATTAGTGGAGAACATTATCTCCATGTCCACTCTTTCCAGGCTTCTCAGTATCCTGTAAGTTTCTGTCAGATCCCTCCATATCCTTCTGAACTCCACTGAATACAGACCCTGAGTCTGCATATGACAAGCCATTCATCCCTGGGATCATTCTTGTAAAGTGGACACCCTCCAGGGGCAGCACATTCTTCCTTAGATATGGGGCCCAAAATGGCTCTCAATATTCCAAATGTTGTCTGACCAGAGCTTTATACAGCCTTAGTAGTACATTTCCTGCTCTTATATTCTAGCCGTCTCGAAATGAATGCTGACATTTGCCTTCCTAACTGCCAACTGAACCTGCATAACCATAAGAGACATTTGCAGAGTCCTAAGTTCCTTTGTGCTTCAGATTTTTGAAGCTCTTCCCCATTTAGAAAATATGCCTCTATTCTTCATATTCTGCATGACCTCACACTTTCCCATATTGTGTTCCATCTGACACTTCTTTGCTAACTTGCCTAGCATGTCCAAGTCCTCTGCAGCATCCCCCCCTTAAACATTGCCTGTCCCTCCACCCAGCTTTGTATCATCTACAAACTTAACAACAATGCCCTTAGTTCCTTCCTCCAGATCGTTAATATATAACGTGAATAGTTGTGCTCCCAACGTGGACCCATGCAGAACTCCACTTGTCACTGGCTGCCATCCAAAAAAGGACCCCTTTATCCCCACTGTTTGTCTTCCGTCAATCCTCTATCCGGATCAGTGACATGCCCCTAACACCATGGGCTCTGATATTTTTTTTAGCAGCTGTCTATGCAGCACCTTGTCGAAGGCCTTCTATAAATCCAAATAGACCACATCCACTGGCTCTCCTTTGTCTAACTTGCTTGTTAACTCCTCAAAGAATTTTAACAAATTTGTCAGAATGACCTTCCCTTGATGAAGCTGTGCTGATTCAGCCCTATTTTACCATAGGCTTCCAAGTACATTGCAATCTCACCTTTAGTAATGGACTCTAAACTCTTACCAACAATCGAGGTCAGGCTAACTGGTCTATGATTTCCTGGCTTCTCCCTCCCTCCCTCTTTAAACAGGGGTGTTACACTGTCCATTTTCCAGTCCTCTGGGACCCTCCCTGACTCCAATGATGCTTGAATGATCACCACCAATGCCTGTACAATCTCATCAGATATCTCCATTAGATATCTCCTTCAGAATCTCTGGGGTGTAGTCTATCTGGTCCAGGTGATTTATCCACATAGACCTTTCAGCTGTCCCAGCACCTTTTCCTTAGTGATGGCCAATATACTCATCTCTGTCCCCTGACTCTCTTGAAGTTATGGTATGTTGTTTGTGTCTTCCACCATGAAGACTGATGCAAAGTACCTGTTCAGTTCATCTGCCATTTCTTTTTGCCCATTAGATATCTTTTTAGATATCTATAAAATTCTTGCAATCTTCTTTTATATTATGAGCTAGCTTACTCTCATATTTCATCTTCTACCCCATTATTGCTTTTTGGTTATCCTCTGCTGGTTTAAATGTTTCCCAGTAATCTTCATCACATTGTGTGCTTTTTCTTTCGCTATTGTGCTGTCATTGAGTCCCTGACTTCCCTCAACCATGGTTTCCTTGTCCTCCCCTTGTTATGTGTCTTCTTCCTTGGGATGAATTTCTGCAATGTCTCACAAATTACTTCAAAAAATTCTTGCCATTGCTGCTAGGTTCCCCTTCTAATCAACTGTGGTAGAGGCGGGTACAGTTACAACATTTAAAAGACATTTGGACAGGTACACTGTTAGGAAAGGTTTAGAGGGAGTTGGGCCAATGCAGGAAAATGGGACCAGTTCAGTTTAGGAAACCTGGTCGACATGGACGGATTGGGCTGAGGGATGTGTTTCTATGCTTTATGACTGGACTATATGACTGTATAATGCTGGCCACCTCTTCCCTCATGTCTATCTTGTTACCTTTGCTCAATTGTAATACCGCCACATCTGATTCCAGCAGCTCCCTCTTAAACTGCAGGGTGAATTCTAAAACAAAACAAAATTGCTGGAAAAGCTTGCACTTCTGGCAGCATTTGTGGAGAGAAAACAAAGTTAACATTTCAAGTCCGGTGACCCTTCTTCAGAACTGATTGTAGCTCGGAAACAGTTGATATTTATGCAGAAGATATGGTGGGAGGAGGGAGAGAGAGTAAATGATAGGTGGATATAGAGCCCAAAGAAAGAAAAAACCAGTAGGACAGACAAAGGGGTGGATAAGGGTCAGTCTTGGGGAATGAATAGCTGCTAATGGGAACTATTATTAACTGACAATGGGTAGTGTGTGGTAGCAACAAGTTGATGGAGAAGGCAATGGCCTAGTTGTATTATCATTGGCCTGTTAATCCAGAGACCCAGGTAATGATCCAGGGTCCTGGATTTGATCCAAATGGTGGAATTTGAATTCAATGTAAAAATATGGACCACAAATCCATTGTTGATTGTTGGAAAAACCCATCTGGTTTACGTTGTGTAGGGAAGGCAACTGCCATTTCCACCTGGTCTGGCTTGCATGTGACTAGGCCCACAGCAATGGGAAATTAGGGATGGGCAATAAATACTGGCCTAGTATGAATAAAAAACAAGGCCTGATGGGTGGGGGTTGCGGGAAAGACATGGGGTAGAGTGCTGAAGCCCTAAAATTGTTGGGCTCAATGTTGAGTCCAAGAGGTTGCAGAGTTCCCAAGTGGAAAATGAGGTGCTGTTCTTCCAGCACTGAGCTTTGTTGGAGCACTGCAGCAAATCTGAGGCAGAGATGTTGGCCAGGGAACAGGGTGGTGTGATGAAGTGGCAGAAACTGGAAGCAAGGTCATTTTTGCATTTCCTAGGTGTTCCCCAAAGAAGTTGTCCAGTCTACGTTTTGCCTCCCCAGTGTAGAGCAGACCACATTGTGAGCAGCGAATACAGTAGACTAGATTGAATGAAGTGCCAGGTAATTCGCTGCTTCAGCTGGATGGTGTGTCTGTGGCCTTGGATGGTGAGGGGGGAGGAAATGAACGGGAATGGAGCAATGTGCAGGCTCTTGACAGCAATATACCTTCCCATTTGCTTTTGGGGTTTTGTGTGTGAATTGTTCAAATGCATAGCTCCCTTAATTCATTTATGATCACTTTAAAGCTGTGTTGAAAATTTTCAGATTGCTTGACAGTTTAGAGGGAGAAACCTGTAAGTAAAAATAAACTTGGAAAGAAATGTACTGTTTTTAACTGGAGATCAATTTGGAGGTATTCAAGACAAATCTGAGAATGTGTGTCATTTCCAAATTTCTTTTTTTTTCCCTTTTGGGACGTCTGCTCCTCAGAGTAAGGGGTGCTGAGTTAGGACAGAGATGATGAATTTCTCATCTGAGGGTAGTGAATCAGAAATTCTTTACCATTGAGGTCATTCAGTGTGATCGAGTCTCAGATTGATGGATTTTTAATCAGTAAGGAATCGAGGACTATGGGGAAAAGGCCGGGAAATGAAGATGAGGATTATCAGTTCAGCCATGATCTCACTGAATAGTGGTGCAGACTCAATGGGCTGAATGCCCTACTTCAGCTCCTATGACTTATGGTTGCTTGGGCTGGCAGACCTGACCATCCACAGGCCAGCATCCAGCCTGTGGACCATTCAGTTCTCTTTAATACTTCTGTTATTTTGTCTGCAGCTTTTTGTCATTGAAGAAGGAGGATGTGGTGTTTGCTGATTGGAGAGCATTTTTAAACAAGAGGAACTTGAACAGTTCATCAACTTCGCTAACACCTTTCAGTCCAACCTCAAGGTCACCTGGACCATCTCTGATACCTCTCTCTCCTTCCTGGACCTCTCTGTCTCTATCTCTGGTGACCACCTTGAAACTGATATTTATTTCAACCCACCGACTCCCACAGCTACCCGGACTACACCTCCTCTCACTCCCCTTCCTGCAAGAATGTGATCCCCTACTCCCAATTCCTCCGTCTCCACCGCATCTGAACCCAAGATGGGGCGTTCCACTCCCGTACATCCCAGATGTCCTCTTATTTCAAGGTCCGCAACTTCCTCCCTTCACTGGTCGAAAATGCTCTCGACCGCATCTCTTGCGTTTCCCTCACCTCTGCCCTCACATCCCCTCCCTGCAACAAAAACAAAGATAGAATCCCCCTTGTCCTCACATATCACCCCACTAACCTCCGTATTCAACATATCATTCTTTGCCACTTCCGCCACCTGCAATCTGACCCTACAACCAAAAATATATTTCCCTCCCCACCCCATCTGCCTTCCGTAGGGACCGCTCTCTCCGCGACTCCCTCGTCCACTCCAAACTCCCCACTAGCCCCACCACCCCTGGCACCTTTCCCAGCAACCACAGGAAGTGCTACACCTGCTCCTACACCTCCCACTTCACCTCCATTCAAGGAACCAAAAACGCCTTCCACATCAGACAGACGTTCACCTTCACATGCGCTAATGTGGTCTATAGTATCCGCTGTTCCCGATGTGGCCCCCTCTACATCAGTGAGACCAAGTGGAGGCTTGGAGACCGCTTTGTACAGCACCTGCGCTCTGTTCGCAACAAACAACAACACCTCCCAGTTGCAAACCACTTTAACTCCCCCTCCCACTCCTTGGATGACATGTCCGTCCTGGGCCTCCTCCAGTGTCACAATGACAACATCCAGAAATATTCCGCCTTGGGAGCCTACAACCCAATGGTCTCAATGTGGACTTTACCAGTTTCAAAATCTCCCCATGTCCGGTCTCATCCCCACCTCATTGACCTGACACAACCTGTCCATCTTCTCTCTAACCTATCCGCTCCTCACTGACCAATCCCCACCACTGCCTACCTGCACTCACCTATCACCATCCCACCTACCTTCCCCAGCCCCACTCCTCCTCTCTCTCTTTATTTCAGAGCGCCCTTCCCCCGCCCCCATTTCTGAAGAAGGGTCCTGACCCGAAACGTCAGCTTTCCTGCTCCTCTGATGCTGCCTGATCTGCTATGTTCCTCCAGCTCCGCACTGTGTTATCTCTGACTCCAGCATCGGCAGTTCTTACTATCTCTAATTTAATAATTTTTTTGTTTTAAATTGATAATTTGGCATTTGTTTTCTCAGGGATACTTCATCTAACATTTACTTTGTCATCCTAATTGCCATTTTGCTGTGGTTTAAAGAATGAAAAGAAATGAAAGATAACTCAGTAACACAAGCACAGTGTGATCCCTAAACCTGGAAAAGTTAGCTCCTTAATTTAAGGGACCAACCAAAGGTTAACATGTCTCCTGGAGTGTAGACAATACAGGAAATTGGGAAAGTCATCAGACACCAGCCTGAAATGTTTCAATGAATAAATTGTTTCCCCTAAAAATATTCTTTATTCATAACATCTATAATCAAGATATTACAAAACATTTCAAGTTTTGAAGTTTTTTTTATTCATTCATGGAATGAGAGCATCACTGGCTATGGTAAGCATTCGTTGCCCATCTAGAGGCAGTTAAGAGTCAACCACATTGCTGTGAGTCTGAGGCCAGACCAGATAAAGATGGTAGTTTCCTTCCCTAAAGGACAATAGTGAACCAGGTGGGTTTTTCCCTGACAATTGACAATGATTCATAATCATCATTAGACTCTTAATTCCAGATTTTATTAAATTCACATTCCACCAACTACCATGGCGGGATTCTAACCCAGTCCCCAGACAGTTACCTGAATTAACAGTCCAGTAGTATTACAAGACTTGGAAGAAAATACAAAATATGTTCCACGTGACTCGATTAATATTTACCAAATACACTCCACATCGGGTATACAGCCCGTGGGCAGAAGTTATAGAAGGTATAATTGATACAAAGTTATAGAGTCATACAGCAGGGAAACAGACCTTTTGGTCCAAACAGTCCATGTTGACCATAATCCCAAACTAGTCCCGCCTTCCTGTGCTTGGCCCATATCCCTTCAAACATTTCTTAATCATGTACTTATCTAAGTGTCTTTTAAACGCTATAACTGTACCCACATTCACCACTTCCTCTGGAAGTTCATTCCACATATGAGCCACTCTGTGTTTAGAAAAAAATTGCTCCTTATGACTTTTTTAAATCTTTCTCCTCTCACCTTAAAAAAAGCCTCCTAGTCTTGGAGGCAATGGCCAAGTGGTATTATCACTGGAGTGTTAATCCAGAGACCCGGATAACATTCTGGGACCCAGGTTCGAATCCCACCATGGCAAATGGTGGAATTTGAATTCAATACAATATCTGGAATTAAGAATCTAATGATGTCCATTGCCGAATTTCGGGAAAAACCTGCCTGGTTCACTAATGTCCTTTAAGGAGGAAACTGCCACCCTTACCTGGTCTGGCCTACGTGTGACTCCAGACCCACAGCAATGTGGTTGACTCTGAACTGCCCTCTAGGCAATTAGGGATGGACAATAAATGCTGCCTAGCCAGTGATGTCCTCATCATGTTAATGAATAAAGAAAGACACCTGCCATTCACCTTATCTATACCCCTCATGATTTTATAAACCTCTATAAAGTCACCCCTGAGCATCCTAGTTCTAGTGAAAAAAGTGCCAGTCTATCTAGACTCTCATTATATCTCAAACCCTCTATTCTTTATACATCGTGTTTTACTCTGAGGTGCCTGGATGTATTGTCAATACTCTTGATTAACAATATACTTCCTTTGTAATACACGAAGCCCAAGGGATTGCCCAGTTTCCAGCCCTCAGTCCATAATGACTGAAAGGTCCTTAGGCAGTGATCTTACCCCATTGTGCCTCGGCACCAGCTGCCCCAAGTTTTACCATGTCCCCCAGGGTCCAGTCCTGGATGTTCTGATGTGCCTGTCTGCAACAATCAGTCATGGGCTAGTCTCTGCACTGGAAGACCAGCACTTTTTGGGCAGACCATAGAATGTCTTTCACCGAGTTGATGGTCCTCCAGGCACAGTTGATGTTTATCTTGATGTGTGTACCTGTAAATGTCGTAGATTTGATCCAGTTAGTGACAGACAGCATGCATAGCTTTCAAGATTTGTTTAAGCTGAGACCCACCGTAAAGTGTCATTGGTAAAATAACTCCTCAAATTTCAGCATACCAACAATACCCGTAGTTTAGACAGTAATTGTTAGCAAACAATATTTCCAATTATGCCACAGGTGAAAAGATTCAGGCAGGTGACCTACAGCTTGGCGGGGTGGTGGGTGCTAGGTTCTAGGGAGTGGAGTGGCTAATTGTTCAGGGAGGCAATGCCAGGCTCTGTTGGTCAGTCAAGACTACTAATAGTAGAATGATTAAAATCAAACTCGGACAGCAGAATTGGACTAATGCAGAGACTTTGGAGGAGGGCATGAGGTGGGATGGTGTTACAGAGATAGGGAGGATCGAGGCTGTGGAGGGATTTCAAAACAATGACGATAGGTTCGCAATAAACAACTGCACCTCCCAGTCGCGAAACATTTCAACTCCCACTCCCATTCCTCAGACGACATGTCCATCCTGGGCCTCCTGCAGTGCCACAACAATGCCACCCGAAGGTTGCAGGAACAGCAACTCATATTCCGCTTGGGAACCCTGCAGCCCAATGGTATCAATGTGGATTTCACAAGCTTCAAAATCTCCCCTTCCCCTACCGCATCCCAAAACCAGTCCAGCTCGTCCCCGCCTCCCTAACCTGTTCTTCCTCCCACCTCAAGCCCCACCCCCATCTCCTACCTACTAACCTCATCCCGCCCCCTTGACCTGTCTGTCCTCCCTGGACTGACCTATCCCCTCCCTAACTCCCCACCTACACTCACCTTTACTGGCTCCATCACCGCCTCTTCGACCTGTTCGTTTCCTCTCCTCTGTCCGTCTTCTATCCGCCTCCCCCTCTCTCCCTATTTATTTCAGAACCCCCTCCCCCATTTCCGATGAAGGGTCTAGGCCTGAAATGTCAGCCTTTCTGCTCCTATGATGCTGCTTGGCCTGCTGTGTTCATCCAGCTCTGCACCTTGTTATCACAATAAATTTAAAGTTGAGTATGTGCTCAACTACGAGCCAAAGTTGGGATGGGTAATGGTGTGAGTTGGGACACAAACAAGAGAGTTTTGGATGAAAACTGGGAATCAGAGAATTGTTATTGTGTAGGAGGAGGCTATTTAGTCCATCGTTTCTCTTCTGGCTCTCATGAATGGATGTCATGTCATGCGCAATTCAAATTAATTTAATTCAATCTAATTTAATTCAAATCTAGACGCCTGTAGAAACTTATCCATTGATTTGGTTAAAACAAAACTAAGAACGTGCAGCCCTCCGCTCCAATCCCAACCTCACCATAAAACCCGCGGACAAGGGAGGTGCAGTTGTAGTATGGCGCACTGACCTCTACATCGCCGAGGCCGGACGCCAACTCTCCGACACCTCCTCCTACCGCCCCCTTGATCATGACCCCACCCCTGAGCACCAAACCATCATCTCGCAAACCATCCACAACCTCATCACCTCAGGTGACCTCCCACCCACGGCCTCCAACCTCATCGTTCCCCAACCTCGCACTGCCCGCTTCTATCTCCTTCCCAAAATCCACAAACCTGAATGCCCTGGTCGACCCATTGTCTCCGCCTGCTCCTGCCCCACCGAACTGATCTCCAACTATCTCGACTCCATTTTCTCCCCCTTGGTCCAGGAACTCCCTACCTATGTCCGTGACACCACCCATGCCCTCCACCTCCTCCAGAACTTCCAATTCCCCGGTCCCCAACACCTCATCTTTACCATGGACGTCCAGTCCCTCTACACCTGCATTCCCCATGCAGATGGCCTTAAGGCCCTCCGCTTCTTCCTGTCCTGCAGGCCCGACCAGTCCCCCTCCACTGACACCCTCATCTGCTTAGCCGAACTCGTCCTCACACTCAACAACTTCTCTTTCAATTCCTCCCACTTCCTACAGACAAAGGGGGTAGCCATGGGTACCCGCATGGGCCCAAGCTACGCCTGCCTCTTTGTAGGTTACGTGGAACAATCCCTCTTCCGTACCTACACCGGCCCTAAACCCCACCTCTTCCTCCGTTACATTGATGACTGTATCGGCGCCGCCTCGTGCTCCCACGAGGAGCTCGAACAGTTCATACACTTCACTAACACCTTCCACCCCAACCTTAAATTTACCTGGACCATCTCTAACACCTCTCTCCCCTGCCTGGACCTCTCTGTCTCCATATCGGGCAACCACCTCGAAACCGATATTCATTTCAAGCCCACCGACTCCCACAGCTACCTAGAATACTCCTCCTCCCACCCACCTTCCTGCAAAAATGCTATCCCCTATTCCCAATTCCTTCGCCTCCGCCGCATCTGCTCCCAGGATGAGGCATTCCACTCCCGTACATCTCAGTTGTCCTCGTTTTTCAAGGACCGTAACTTCCCCTCCTCGGTGGTCGAGAACGCCCTCAACCGTGTCTCCCACATCTCCCGCACCTCATCCCTCACACCCCGTCCACGCAATAAAAACCAAAAAAGAATCCCCCTCGTCCTCACGTACCACCCCACCAACCTCCGGATCCAACGCATCATCCTCCGACACTTCCGCCATCTGCAATCCGACCCCACCACCAAAGACATCTTTCCCTCCCCACTTTTATCTGCTTTCCGGAGGGACAACTCTCTCCGTGACTCCCTTGTCCGCTCCACACTCCCCTCCAGCTCCACCACACCCGGCACTTTTCCCTGCAACCGCAGGAAGTGCCACACCTGCCCCCATACCTCCTCCCTGACCCCCATCCCAGGCCCCAAGAAGACTTTCCACATCAAGCAGATGTTCACCTGCACATCTGCCAATGTGGTATACTGCATCCGCTGTACCCGGTGTGGCTTCCTCTACATCGGGGAAACCAAGCAGAGACTCGGGGACCGCTTTGCAGAACACCTACGCTCTGTTCGCAACAAACAACTGCACCTCCCAGTCGCGAACCATTTCAACTCCCCCTCCCATTCCTCAGACGACATGTCCATCCTGGGCCTCCTGCAGTGCCACAACGATGCCACCCGAAGGTTGCAGGAACAGCAACTCACATTCCGCTTGGGAACCCTGCAGCCCAATGGTATCAATGTGGATTTCACAAGTTTCAAAATCTCCCCTCCCCCCACCGCATCCCAAAACCAGTCCAACTCGTCCCTGCCTCCCTAACCTGTTCTTCCTCCCACCTCAAGCCGCACCTCCATCTCCTACCGACCAACCTCATCCCGCCCCCTTGACCTGTCCGTCCTCCCTGGACTGACCTATCCCCTTCCTAACTCCCTACCTACCTACACTCGCCTTTCCTGGCCCCATCCCCGCCTCTTCGACCTGTTTGTTTCCTCTCCTCTATCCTTCTTCTATCCGCCTCCCACTCTCTCCCTATTTATTTCAAAACCCCCTCCCCCTCCCCCTTTTCAGATGAAGGGTCTAGGCCCGAAACGTCAGCCTCTCTGCTCCTGTGATGCTGCTTGGCCTGCTGTGTTCATCCAGCCCTGCACCTTGTTGTCTTTAATGAAAAATAAAAGTCAGGTTTCGTAACCGGCAGCTGATTGGTTAAGGTTTGGCCTGGCCCTCGGGGATTGGCTGGAGTTTTAAGCGGGCTTTTTGAGGCGGGAATCATTGATTGTCTCTCTGTCTCTTTCTCCCGGATTCACTGCGCGCGCCTTCAGCTCCCGGAGAATCACCTCATAACCGTCAGCTCTTGGAGAATTTCCCCCCTCCGTAACCGTCAGCTCCCGGAGAATCCACCCCCCCCCCCCCGTAACCGTCAGCTCCCGGAGAATCACCTCATAACCGTCAGCTCCCGGAGAGAATTCCCCCCGTAACCGTCAGCTCCCGGAGAACCACCCCCCCCAACCATAACCGTCAACTCCACCCGGAGTCTCTCACAATATCTGTCTCTCTCTCCCCGGGATCATGCCGTGCTCTGAAGCCTCCAACCCCGCGGTATCTCCGGCCAAGCGGCCCCGGGTGGACGGGATCTTGCGGCCCCAGGAGGACGGGATCCTGCGGCTCCGTTTCGCGCGGCTCAGCGAGAATGCGCGGCCCCCGAGCCGGGGCTCGAAGCGAGCGGCCGGATTCGATCTTTACAGGTAAGCGGCCCCGACTCCCCCGTAAATCCCTTCCCCCCCCTAAAGCCCCCCCCCCCCCCCCCCCCCAATGTAAATCCTTCTGTTCCTCTTTACCCTCCCCCCAACTGTTTCTCTCTTATCAGAACCAACCCTAACCCCCAGCCCCCAGTGATGGGAATGTGATTACTGTTGAAGTGACCTGATACCTCTTGAATTCATTCACAGTGCTTACGATTATGTGATCCCTGCTCGGGATAAAGCTATTGTGAAGACTGATATACAGATTGCAGTTCCTCCTGGATTCTATGGCAGAGTGGGTAAGTGGTTGATCATTGCTGATCTGTACTGTAGCTGTTTGTCTGAAGTTCTATACAGCAGCTTTGTAAGCAGTTAAAGGCTTAAATTATCTTGGGTGACTATTACACTAGTCACAATCACCGTGACAACTGATTTATTTTGGAGGGAAAGGTATATGGTTAGAAGTGCCTTGATAATTTGAAAGGTGTCTGGACGTAGACCTCAAATCCCATTACTTTGGGGCTCTGGATGAAATGCTAGTTGGCTTGCTCTGATGCTTTCCTGATCAGCTCATTCTTTGGCAGTTGAATTTTACTGATTTCGTAGATCCTAGCCCAGCCATACTTTGGAGTGTGAGCTCCAAATATGACCCAAGCATTCAGGTGAAGCCAAGGCTGCTTTGCTGCATCAGTCCAATCAAGTGTATCAGCAACATCAAAATCTTTGTCTTTAGGGGAAGCCTTAGCCATACTTCATCTTTTGTGTGTTGCAATTTCTGAAAAGCTTCTCCAGTTTGTTCCAGCATAATTCTTAAATTTGATATGAGCCAACTGTCTGGTGTCTTTTTTTTTCAGAAAATGAAAGGTACAAATGAAATAGCTCTCCTTTTCAAACAGTGACTATATATAGACATGCAAAAAAGTGAAGAGCAAGGAAATGTGCAAACAGAGGCTGAACGGTTCTCCAGAGCTTTACAGGAAGATAGGCATAGGCTGTTGAGCAGAACAACATTGGAGGAATTCGGTAATTTGACTGGGAGTGTGAGTTACAGGGTGTGTTTGTGTCTTAGTGTATCATAAAGTTCTCATTGTGGTTATCTTATCGCTTTCCGGATCCTTATTTATGCAGAGATTCAGGAGTTGTATAAAACAAGGTAGTTCTAAAGATAATACTGGAGAATGGTGCAGACTAGGAGGGAGTAAAAGAATCCATTAGGTCATTGTCCTTGATACGGGGGAGTTTTGTCTTGTTAGCTACACGTTTTGACATTTCTTGAAGTTAAATCTTTTTAGTGTACTTTATGAATAATTATTTCACCATTTTTATTACAAAGCATGACAAATATTTGGTTGTATCGCATTTGTGTTAAAAGAATTGTTTATTAAATTTAGAAATATTAATTCTTTTTATTATAATTCCTTTACAGCTCCAAGATCTGGTTTGGCGGCAAAGCACTTCATTGATGTTGGAGGTAATGTATTTGTTGGAACAAGTTGAAGCACAGTCTGCTCGTGTGTAAGAATGATGCTTTCCAGCCTCTTTTGAGCAGATACAGATAAATATAGCCTGAGGAATGAATGGGGCATGGGAGAGCCTGACTTTGGGATCTTCAAAGTGGGTGATACTGGAGAATGGTGCTGTCTATTTTGGAAATTTTGGACTTTTCTGTAACTGCAAATGTGCATGCACCCATAAAACCATGGGTTATAGGAGTAGAATTAGGCCATTTAGCCAGAGTCTGCTCCACCATTCGATCATGACTGTTATGTTTCTCAATCCCATTCTCCTGCCTTCTCCCTGTAATCTTTGATATACTTACCAATCCAGAACCTATCTATCTCAAATGCACTCAATGACGGCCCTCTGTGGCAGCGTTCCACAGATTAAGTACCCTCTGGCTGAAGAACTTCCTCCTCAAGCATAGTGGTGAATGAAGGGCCAAAGGGCAGAGAGTTGGGGAATTAGAGAACACTGTCCTATTCACCACAGGGAGGAGTGTCTTCAAAGAATGGAAACTGGTTCTCGGACGAATGTGACCACTAGACCTCTAATCATTGATGGCCTTGTATTGTCATTTCCAAGTACATTATGAACTTCCAGTCAACACTTTCTTAAAAGGGGACATAAAACCTGGAAAGCAGTCTGCCTGATGGTCCCTAACTGATTTTGTGGATTGAAATCACTTGCCTATCTCTGGGAACAAAAGGAACATTCCAGACTGATGTAAATCAATGCCCTTTCTTGAAGCAATCTAAAGTTATTTTTGAATAACCCATTAAAACTGAATGTAAGACGATGATTGTGGTGGGATAGTGACTCCGTTGTTAGCACTCCTGCCTCATAGCGTCAGAGACCTGGGTTTGATTCCAGACTCGGGTGACCATCTACGTGGAGTTTCCACTTTCTCCCTCTGTCTCCATGGGTTTCTGCCAGGTGGGTCTCAATGGGATGCTCTTCAGTGAGTCCACAATGACTCTATGGGCCAAATGGCCTGCTTCCATGCTGTAGGAATTCTATGAGCTCAGTTCTAGAGGGTTGTTGCTTCACTCTGAATCCTACTGAAATGAATAATCTCTCACTTTCATATTGTATTCCATCTGTCAATTCTTGGTCCATGTGCCGAAGTCCTGCAACTTGCCCGCTTCTTCAACACTACTTGTCCTTCCACCTATCTTTGTGTCATCTGCAAACTTAGCAACAATGCCCTTAGTTCCTTTGTCCAGATGGTTAATGTATAACATGAAGTTGTGGTCCTAACACTGACCCATGGTAGCTATTGCAGAAAATATATGGAGGCATGGGATTGAGGGTGATTTAGCGGTTTGGATCAGAAATTGGCTAGCTGTAAGAAGACAGAGGGTGGTGGTTGATGGGAAATGTTCATCCTGGAGTTCAGTTAGTAGTGGTGTACCTCAAGGATCTGTTTTGGGGCCACTGCTGTTTTTCATTTTTATAAATGACCTGGATGAGGGCGTAGAAGGATGGGTTAGTAAATTTGCGGATGACACCAAAGTCAGTGGAGTTGGGGATAGTGCGGAAGGATGTTGCAGGTTACAGAGGGACATAGATAAGCTGCAGAGCTGGGCTGAGAGATGGCAAATGGAGTTTAATGCGGAAAAGTGTGAGGTGATTCACTTTGGAAGGAGTAACAGGAATACAGAGTACTGCGCTAATGGTAAGATTCTTGGTAGTGTGGATGAGCAGAGAGATCTCAGTGTCCATGTGCATAGATCACTGAAAGTTGCCACCCAGGTTGATAGCGTTGTTAAGAAGGCGTACAGTATGTTAGGTTTTATTGGTAGAGGGATTGAGTTTCGGAGCCATGAGGTCATGTTGCAGCTGTACAAAACTCTGGTGCGGCTGCACATGGAGTATTGCGTACAGTTCTGGTCACCGCATTATAGGAAGGATGTGGAAGCATTGGAAAGGATGCAGAGGAGATTTACCAGGATATTGCCTGGTATGGAGGGAAGGTCTTATGAGGAAAGGCTGAGGGACTTGAGGCTGTTTTTGTTAGAGAGAAGAAGATTAAGAGGTGACTTGATAGAGACATACAAGATGATCAGAGGATTAGATAGGGTGGACAGTGGGAGCCTTTTTCCTCGGATGGTGATGGCTAGCACGAGGGGACATAGCTTTAAATTGAGGGGTGATAGATATAGGACAGGTGTCAGAGGTAGGTTCTTTACTCAGAGTAGTAAGGGCGTGGAATGCCCTACCTGCAAAAGTAGTAGACTCGCCCACTTTAAGGGCATTTAAATGGTCATTGGATAAACATATGGATGATAATGGAATAGTTTAGGTTAGATGGGCTTCAGATTGGATTCACAGGTCGGCGCAACATCGAGGGCCGAAGGGCCTGTACTGCGCTGTAATGTTCTATGTTCTGCTAGTCACTGGCTACCATCCTGAAACCCCTGGCTGCCTTCTGCCAGTCCTCTGTCCATACCAGTACCTTGTCCCAAACAACATGGTCTCTTGTTTTGTTTAGCAGTCTCCTGTGCAGCACTTTGTCAAACACCTTTTCAAAATCCAAATAAATCATGTTCATTGTCTTTTGTCTAACTTGCTCATTACCACCTCAAAGAATTTTAATAGATTTGTCACGCATGATCTCCCTTTGACAGACCATGCTGACATAGCCTATTTTACCATGCACCTCCATGTACTCCGTGATTTCCTCTTTAATGAACTCTTAAAATCTTGTTAATAACCGAGGTCAGGCTAACTGGCCACTATTTTTGTTTTCTGCCTCCCTCTCTTCCTAAATGGGAGTTAAATCAGCCATTTTCTAGTCCTCTGGGACCCTCTCTGACTCAGTGATTCCTTAAATATCACTACTGATGTTTCCACAATCTCCTCAGCTACTTCCTTCAGATCCCTGGGGTGCAATCCATCTGGTCCAGATTATTTATCCACCATCTGACCCTTCAGCTGATGCAAAGTACCTTTTTACTTCCTCATCTCCTCCTCTTCTCCCTTCCTATCCCGCATTGCGGAACCTAAACTAAGTGTCAATGAGCAGGTTATGTGCAAATTGCAGCCACTCAACTTTGCTACCCATGCTGTATACCCATTACTAGCTAATTAATACCATACTCCGCACAACCACTGTTATTTAGTGCGAAACAATATCCCCACTGCACCTGCGATGCTGCTTGGCCTGCTGTGTTCATCCAGCTCTGCACCTTGTTGTCTCGGATTCTCCAGCATCTGCAGTTCCTACTACCTCCCCACTGCACCTTGCAGTTTCTTAGTTCCATCCAACCAAATTCCACACATTGCTTTTCTGATTTGATTACTGATCTCATCCCTTTATTATCAGTCAAACTCTTTCCTTTCCCCCTTGTCTGATCTTCCTAAATGTCAAATATCTTTGAATATCCAGTTCCCAGGCTTGGTCACCATGCAGTCAAGTTTCTGTATTGCCAATTAGATCCTATGCATTTACCTCTATTTGTGCTTTTCAATCATGTGTCTCGTGAATGTACATATATTCAAGTTGACTGCCTTAAATTTTGTCTTTCTGACATTATTCAGCATTCAATACATACTGGATCCTCAGTTTTGTTTCTCCTGTCTTCTAGTCTCCCTAAGCAGCTGTTCTACCTCCTGTTAAATTTTATTTCCAATTTGCATTAACCCCTCAGGTTCTCACCTCCTGACAAGCCAATCCAAGATGGCAGCTGAGTAGGAGTGCAACACACAGGTTGCTGCCTGGACCCCTGCTCTGTCCAATTTTACTTTTTTTTTTTGCTTTTGCATTTTTTTAAACTTTTCTATCTTTGACTATTCTATTTACCTTGCGTGAGTCTGTACAGTGTGGAGAAATTGAACAGCATGAACAGGGTCAGCTGACGTCAAAATCGTGGAAAGCAGCGAAAGGCGGCTGGCAGGGAGAGTGGGGCTCAGTGCATACCTGGCTATCGGATGCTGGGAGCAGATACTGCTGGGTGTGTTCTGGAAGCAGCAAGTGAAGATTGGCAGCAACAGCAATGGTGTTGTGGCTCCATTGGGTCTGGAGTGTGGACTTTGTCATTCAGAGTCGGGTCCAATGTGGGAAGAGCAAACGTTGATGAGCACTCAAGTCTGTTGAATTTTTAACTTCTTTTCTCTATTTTTCGAGTTTATATTAAAAAGGACTTTAATGTTAATTATTACCTTTTTTATTTTTCTACTTGTACAGTGATGGTGTGTAATGCTTAACCTTTTTAACTTAGATACAAAGTCATAAAAAAGGGAAAGTTTTTGTGCTTGGTTATCTTTGTACCTAAGATGGCGCTGTATGTGGCGACATTGTACACTTTTCAGTATATTCCTGTACTTTTGTACTTGAGGACATGTGACAATAAAATCTAAATCTAAACTAGTTTAAACTCCAATGGCAGTAGCAAATCTCCCTGCAAGGATTTTAAGCCCAGTCCTGTTGAGATGTAACCTATCCAAGTTGTACAGGTCCCACCCGCACCCCGAGAACCAGTCCCAATGCCTCAGAAACCTCGTAGCCTACCGCTATACCTATTCTAGCTATGTGTTCAATCAATCAATCAAATTGCTTGTTTTTGTCCAAATGTAGCATTGGGAGTAATCCAGAGAATGCTGCTCGTGCTGTCCTGCTTTTTAGTTTCCTTTGTAACTCCTCGAAATCTGGTTTCTGAACCTCATCCCTGTTCCTACCTATGTCATTGGTTCCAATGTAGACCATGACTTCTGAAGGATGCCTTGCAGTCCCTCTGACATCCTTGTCACTGACACCAAGGAGGTGCATGCCATTGTGGAATCATGTGTAATGCCACAGTAATGTGTGTTTTATTCCCTGACTGGAATTTTCCAAAGAGGCTGGTTCTGTAGTTGAGAATAAGAGTGGAAAGCTGTCACGGAAAAGTCGGTGTGGATCATGATGGACCGGGTGGCTTGAATATACTCGAAGCAATTTGCCAAAGATGGGATTGAAATTCTTGAGCAGTCAAGCAACAAGGACATTCTTCAGGACTAACCGTTCGAATTTGAGGTCATACAAGTAATTGAAAACGGTTAGGGCATCAAGCATAGGTTGCTCGAGGAGGGGACAGCAAGGGCACAGATCATCAAGGAGGTTGTCCGGGAAGATTGTGGAACAACGAAGAGGTCAGAATGTCGATATTGGTGAACTAATGCAAATGCAATGGTTCACAGTCTTGAAATAGAAGGTATGTAAAGGGAAACTAATATTTCCACACATTTATAGTGACCTGGAAGCGTTTGTGTTCACTGCAAGCAATGGTGCCATAGTTATGATTCCTTGTCAAAAAAATACAAATTTTTTTTTGGGTCTTTGAGCACTCATCTCCCTGAAGGAGGAAACTGAAGTAGAGAGGGCTGATGAGATGTCAGGAGCTATTGGGGTCCAGACAGCTGAACACAACCACTGGACAAATGTAGGGTGATTGGCAAAAGAACTGGAGTAACGCTTAGTCACTCATCGGCAAAAAAATCTCAAATGTTCTGTCTAATTGATCAATGCAAACAGATTCTGTAACTTGTAAAAGAAACTGGCTGAATACTTTGAAGTATAAAAATCTGCAAAACTGAAGAAAGAGTAGGGGGATTAGTTCGAATTAGACAGCTTTCAAACATCTGAATGATGTTCATGTGCTAGACTATTCTCATGCTAAGCTATGTTTTTTGTGTTATTTTGCAGTAACCCTGTCACCAGCTTCTTCCTAGTATAAAATGTGACTGATTCCACCAGATGATGGAGCTACAGTGCTTTAGAGTTGCATTTTCTCCTTCAAATTACAATGTTGGTTTGGAATGTGCAATTTCCTGCCAACAGTTAAGACTTAAGCACATTGTTCCTTTATCGCTGGGTCAAAATCCTGGAACTCTAATGAACAGAATCGTGCAAACATTTAGATACAGACTGGTCATTCAAGTAAACGGTCTGCCAGCAAAAAGGCCAACTTGGAATGGTTGATATTAATAGCAGTGTCCATACCCTGAGATTTTTATTAAAATTTAACCTATTTTTCCAATCAACCTGTTCAGAGATGTTATTACACACCTCTGGAGCAAGTGAGATTTGAACCCAGGCCTCTCTGGTCCAGGGACACTATCTCTGCAACACAACATTTGAGATTATTTTGAATCTTGAGGTGTACACCAGCCACCCGAGTGATGAGAGAATTATTCAATACAATTAATTTGTATCCCCTAATTAGTAGAACAATTAAGTAAAATTCACAAACAGGAGGTTTAGGTTGTGGCTGACCTCTATCAGATCTCTATTTTCTTGCCTTGTTTCTTTAACCCCTGATGACCCTTGCCTAACAAAAATCCATCAACCTGAGTTTTGAAAATTTTATTTGGTGCCCAGCCTCCTCATCATTGAGGGTATTCTAGACTTCTATTTTGTTTTATTTGTGAAGAAACTTCCTTGCATCATTTTAACATGGTTTAACTGTAAAGGGCTTGCCCAAAGAGAAAATAGCCTCTGTGATGGAGAAGCTTCTAGAAACTATTAGAGACATAGTTAATAGCCACAGTCAAATGTGGGTTAATTAACAAAAACTGACATAAATTTCTTAAGGAAAAATGTTTAATTTGAAGCTTTTTGAAGAGGTGACAGAAGACTGAATCAGGATAATGCTATTGATGCAATAATGGACTTTGAAAACAGATTAGTAAACAAAGTTTGAGCTCATGAAGTTAAAAAAAGACAGAAGCAACATGGGTATGGAATTGGCTAAGTGATAGGAAACAGCAATGATAAATGAATGATTTTTGGGCTAGAGGAACACTTTTTTTTATTAGAGATCCCCAGAGATTTGGTGTGAGAGCTGTTGTTCTTGCTGATGTATGTCAGTGACTTGGATCATGGTTAACGGGGCATGATTTCAAAATTTGTGCATGGCATAAAACTTGGGAGCATTGTAAACTGAAGAGGGTAGTGTAGAATGTCAAGAAGAGGCACTTTAGTGGAATGTGCAGATAGCTGGAAGATGAAGTTTGAAGGGGAGGAATCTGAGATAGGAAAGACATGCTAAGACAATTTAAAATGCACCTATTTAAAGCTGGTACAGGAGCAGAGAAATCTGGGTGTATTTGTGGATAAGCCATTAAAAGCAACAAGAAAGATTGAGAGTGTGTTCTGTAAACATCATAGTAGCTTTGTCTTTATTACTACGGGCGTAAAGTACATAAGCAAGGTTATGTTGAATTTGTAGAAGACACTAATTCGGTCTTTGCGGAAATGTTGCATCTAGCCATAACTCTCCACCTCTGGCATTTGGGAGGGTGCAGAAAAGATTTATGATAATGACTCCAGGAATGAAGAACCTCAGTTATGAAGATAGATTGGAGAATTTAGGACTGTTTGTTTTGTTGGAAGAGAATGCTGAAAGAAGATCTGGCATTTAAAATTGAGAGGGGTCTGGATAGAGTAAAAATGGGCAAATTGTGCCCACTCATGAAAGGATTGAGAGCAAGAAGGCACAGATTTAAAGTGATTGGGAAAAGATACAAAAGCAATGAGGAAAAACTTTCTCATCGAGAGAGTGGTTAGCATCCGGAATGGACTTTCCTTGAGTGTATGGTGAAGCAGGTTCAATCAAGACATCCACAAGGGAATTGGACTTGTAAGTTAAAAGGAGCAATGTGCATGCTTATAGGGGAGAAGACAAAAGATTGACACTAGGTGAAATGCTCATTTGGAGAGCCATGCATATATTGATAGGCTGACTGGCCTCCTACACTGTATTCATTGCTTTTACTGCCCATTAATCTTCCATATTCAAGGAAATGTAAGCCAAATATGTGTAATTTCTGGAAATACTAGTAAACTGGGTCTGTTTTCTTGATAGATTGGGGGAAGGGGAAAAGTGCAACAAAACCTGGCTGTCTTCATACATCAGTTCCTGAAAGTAAGCATGCAGGTGAAGGAGGCAAATGGTATGTTTGCCTTTGTATCGATGGCATTTGAGTACAGGAGCAGGGATGTTCTGCAACTGTACATGGCCATGATGAGACTATACCTCTGGAGTATTGTGCATGGTTTTGGCCTCCTCTATTTGAGGACGGTCTGAATTGTCTACTCCACCTCCATTGTATGCTTTGCAGAGCTAATTGAAGTACATAAATTGCTTAAGTAGGTTTACAAAGTGGATATTGATGGGACTCTCTTCCTGGCCATAGCATCCAGAACAAGTCTTGGGCTAGGGGTTCAATCACTGCTGAATCCCTGAACATCTCAAATTTGACCAAATGCTTATTTTTATATGAAAGGTGTACCTTCAAAGTATTTAAAGAATGCAAGAAATTGTCTCCTATGTATATGAATGATCTTGCCTAGTGATCCCCACTTATAGCCTTTTTGTGTTTAAGGATCTTTATTAAAATAAAAAATTATTCCCTTTTTTTCTCAGCTGGTGTTATTGATGAGGATTACAGAGGAAATGTTGGTGTAGTTCTCTTCAACTTTGGAAACGAAGACTTTGAAGGTAAGTTTCACTCATTTCTGTTACCATGTAGAGAATGGCATACTTTATGAAGACTTTGGAAGCTCCTCTGTCATTTCTCCATGCAAAAAAATTGTGAACATAATATTGAAGTGCAGAACTGCAGGGGGCAATGCATTTATTCTGTGACCACTAATGGGGAGTTTCTTTGAGACAGATTTTTAATACTTGCATGAAATATGCTGCCAGATTATTTGATAAGGTTGGTATGGAAAACATTTGGGAAATGTAAAAGAAATTCTTCAAAATGTAATTAGGTATTTATTCTCACACTTGTTATTTCATTTTATCTTGCCCTATCAGAGTGCTGTCCATGTTTCAGATTTCTCTAACCCATGCAATATCGTTAACAATTAACATGATTGTTCTGAATCGTGACTCTCTGCAATTATCGGTTATGTAAATATATCTTAAGATGTGCAAAATTCCATTTGTCAAAATCCACAATGTAGTGAAACAAATAACAGATGAGATTCTGGCAGTTATTTTGAGAGCTGCCAGACTATTGTACTCTTGAGTTGTATTAAGCCATCAACTAATGACCATTTCCACCTGTTTTTAAAAACATGATTTGTTCCAGAGGGCCCAGTTGAATTATTTTTGGCAGTGCCTGGGATTAAATTGGAGATGTTTTCATCAACTGGCCATCAAGTATGAGTTATGGGGTGTGGGGTATTGGTGGCATGGGGTGAAATTGCTCTTGGAATCTGGATAGCTTTTTAGATTCTCCACATTTAGGCCTTGGGTGACAATCAGACAACACTCCTCAGCCAAGTTGCTTGTCAAATTTAAATTGCTGATACATGACGAATGGCTTCTTGGTACCAAAGGACTGTTGGCATTGCAAATTGATCTGGTGTGAGTCATTGCGTTTTTAAGAGGGGATTTGTGTTGAATGTCTTGCTAAGCGATGCTTGGAATAGATTTATCCAGTTGCGTTGAATATTACCAGAAACTAAACAGATTGAGCTGCATTGTATATTTCATAGTCTAGCTACCACTCTTTAGATATCAATACTCTCTTTTGTTTGTTGTGAAGTAATAAAGTAGCAGTAATGGAATGAATATTCTTTGAGTCAGTGACAATAACCCACTATCAAACTTTGGCATTAAATAATGTATTAACTTAAAGGAAAATATGTGGTAAATATTTTTGGCGGTGGAAATAATTTCTAATTGGACTGCTGCTCTTTTCTTAAAAGAACTTTTGAAGAGGTGGATTTTTTTAAACTTTTTGCCCCCTGCAATAAACTTCCAGGTTTCAATGCATGAGGACTGTTAATGGTAATTATGTTTTCTAATAAACTGGGGACAGCTTTGTAGTTTGTTTGCTCACTGTGGTATCTGTTCATTTTTAATCTGCAGGTAAGCATTCTAAGACATCAGACAATGTTCAGATGGATTTGAACCACATATTGTGTTAAGTGGAAGGGAATGCAGGCTAACTAAATAGCTAGGACTACTTTTATTGAATTATTTTGGGGAAAAATACTAATCATTTAACTTTTTTTCTTTTGAATTTATATTTTGGTAGTTAAAAAGGGCGACAGAATAGCTCAACTGATTTGTGAACGCATCTGCTATCCAGAACTTGAGGAGTTGAAGGTGACTTAATATATTAAACAAGCATTTCCTATTGTGGTTTCATTTTTTGGCTAAAATTTAACCTTTTTTTCCCACCCTTTTTGTCTTTTTGCAGAGCCTGGATGAAACTGAGCGCGGTGCAGGTGGTTTTGGCTCTACTGGTACAAACTGAACGTGATGTTCTGCCAAACCATTTCAGACACTGCCTAATGTCTCTTCGGAGAATGTTACAAGCTGTGGATTCTTCAGGAAACAGCAAATTGAGAAGTGTATAGTGAGCTTCTTTCATGCTTTGTGGGTAATTTCAAGATCCTGATCTCGATAGTGACTGTAAGACTACTATTCTAGTTATGGACTCTAACAGTAAGTCAACTGCACGAATCATTAGGTGTATTTCATTTTTTATAACAATAAACCTTTTTGACATTATTTATGGATGTGCTTGGTATGTAAGGCAATACTTTTTAGTTCAATGATAGTAGGGTAGGAAAATTAGCTTGAATTTATTCTCATTACTTTGCTATGTAGCAAAGAGAGGGTTTATTCACATCTGAAGCAAGAAATCTTGTAATAAGATAATTAAATCAATTTGATCATAAATCACTGCACGTACTGCTACATTTTCAAAGTGCACATCCTATTACTATGTTGTATGATTAAATGTCAGCTTGAAGGTGACAAGCCAATATCATATGAACAACAGTAGTTTGTTCACAAGACTGTGCTTGCTGACCTGATCCAAATGAGCTTTTGATCTGTGTTCAATGATGTTTATTCAGAAAATGATGTTATGTTTTATTATCCTTTTTGACAAATTAAAGATCTGCTTCTAATACATCTGTAAATTTGGCAACCCTTGTAACAAAATCTTAGCCATGAAGTGGAAGTGTTGGTGTTGGACTGGGTGGGGTGGACAAGGTCAGAAGTCATGTGACACAAATTATAATCCAATAGGTTTATTTGAAGCCAGAAGCTTTTGGAGCGCTGCTCCTTTGTCCGGTGAAGTGACAGTTGCATGACTTCTAACAAAATCTTAGCCAGTCATCGGAGTTTAAATTGTTTTCCTGGCCTTATATTTTGAAAATTTAGGAATTTTCTTTTTTGAAATATGACTACATTGCCACTTATACCATATTCAGGACCTCTACACTTTGTCCACATGATGGGTTGTCTACCAGGTGTTGGCTCCCTTTACTCAGTCTATCTTTGTATCTGATTTTGGGTCTTGGAACTGGAGTTAAAGTAACCCTAAAACTTTACAGATTGTCCACCTTGTTTTGAGTGAAAATCTAAAATTCAATGTTTTCAATTTCGAGGATAGGTTCCAATGTTTATCCATTCCATTTTTGTTTTCAATTTGAAGACGTTGTTTAAAACGATGCTATGATAATTGAGCTGTTTTCCATTTTTTTGTAGCAGAGATTAAATAAACAGATCCTCTGTACACACCCTTCTGAGGCACCACAATCTTGTTTACTGTTTTTCATCTTTGTGATCTTATAATAATCAGAGGTTGGTCATAACTGGAATTTATGCCTATGCTCTCCAAGCCTAAACCAAAAGTGTTTACACTCTACTGTTACTTCCTATACCTTGAGGAAAAATTGGCTTTATGCTAATTTTTGATGAATCAATTGCTATTATTTAATTATAAACATGTGATGTCATTTGAAAATTGTTGCAGTTTACTATGTTTCTGTGCCCTTACACTGAAGAGAGAATAGCAGCTGCTAATTGTGATTCTTGTTCTTCCATTTCAGTGCTGCCTAAGAATTTCAGCTTTCTTCAGGGAGTTTGTGTCCCAGAGCTTGAAATTTGTATTTGCCTAAATTATTTAAAGAAAATGCATTTATTCCAAGTTTTACAACTTAACAGATGTATTCAAGTATTTTTAGACTAATACATTTAATTTTAATCCCTTTATTCAAAGTGAGTTACATGGAATAAAAACACTGCAACCATCTTATATGTGAAATGCTTCAATGACATATGCATAGAAATAATTTCACATGTTTCTGCCTGTATGCTTGAAGGACAAATGAGGAAAATAATGAATGGCTTGCGTATTTAGTGTGCCCGATAGTTGTGCTGTTACATCTTAATTTTTGCAATCTGAACTGTTTTTTTGTTTCTAACCAAGTACTGATCAATAAAGGATTCTGATCCTAGTCCTCTCCTGCATCACCAACTTATAGATTGTGAAAGCAACAGTAAATGATATCTCTGTGAGAATCTGTGATTATCTTATGTACTTTTCCAGGGATAATTCTTTTGAAATGGCCATTTTCTAAGACCATATTCTGCTGGATTCTTTATGCCCTAAAAGTTGTTATTCCACTGCAGTTTCTGAAGCTGTTGATGAATGCATGTGTCTTAAGTGTCTCCCAATGTCTGCCAGTTGCTTACTGTTTCACTTAGGTAATCTGTTAGTTTTTTTTCTTGCTGACACTATTATTCACTGGACTGTAACTCAGCAATTTGATTTTTTTTCTTTAAGTTTGGATGCACGGCATCTGTTCTGTAGTTCAGTACCTTTTTTGTACGGATCAAAGAGAGATCTTACAGCCTTGGATTAGTGGAGAGTTTACTTCAAAATGTTCTGCTGGCCACTGAATCTCTTGCTTTTGCTTTGATGTCACCAGCAAGTGTATTCGCATCTTTCCTGCTGAAGTGCCTGTTATCTGTAATAACTGTAACTTGCAGTGTTTCTGCCATTCACACTTCACCTGAAATTGCTAGTCTTCTGATTAGTTGTATACAAGAGGTGAAGTTTGTACATTATTTGCAATTGACCATATTCTGTTCAATCAAACATCACATATAATAACTTGTTTGGCTGTTCCAAAAATATGTAAAACTCCAGCCATCATTCATTTACTTGAGATTTGAGCTCAAGTTCTGTATAATTACATTTTCTAACTACTTTCAACTTTTGCCAAATGTACTGATGTTGGCCAAATTTTACCACTCTCACTGTCTAATGTAATTCCTGTCTGGGAAGGCTGAACTAATTACTTGTCGTGCTTTGCTATTGGATGTCTGCAATGCCTCACGGCAGAATTGTATTTTCCAGTTGGCAGGAAACCATCCAAGCCCATCAAAGGTTGCGTTCCATCTTCAATTATGCTAGCAAGTATATATATTTTTAATCACTTAGCACAATGTTAACAATATATTTGTTTCTATTCAGAGTTCTTAGCCTTAAAAACTTGATGCTTCAGCTTCTAATTTAATAACTACCTCCCGTTCCTGTCTGAGATATTCGTCTTAACTGGCTAGACAAAGATCAAAGTAAATAAAATGTATTGCATTCAAGTCAGGTTATGTTGAGATATTCAGCTGTAAAGGTACAATTTAAATATAGCACTTTGCATAAACTGGAATTAAATCTTTCTTCCGAAAGTGGGATTAGACATTCAGAAGAGCAGGAGTTCACTTTATTCAGTGCCTGTACATACACGTACTTCATGCCTTGGTACCCTGACTAATTACTTCTAAAATTATTTCAGTCACAAGTATAACTAGATTTAAAAACAGAAATTAAGTACAGAGCAAAAATGATTCGGTAGAAAACCTGATACTAAATTTAAGCTAAAAAATAGTTCTTTAAGTCACTGAAAATTGATGTATTAGGAGTTCACGTGTTAAAGGAATGGCATCCATTGATGTACACATGCTTACAGAACAGCTTCAGAGCAACCTGGTAAGTAGCATACTTGTATCCTTGATCACTTCAGCTCTTAATCCCATTTTCTACTTTAGCAACATTTTTTTCTACGTAGGTGATGATGTGTAATTTTTTTGGCTGTACGGGTGCTTGGGATTTTCTGTGGATAGGGCTGGTGCTGTGTTGGAAGATTGTTTGTTTGCTATAATTTGATGCTGGGACACCAAATGCAAACCTGTTGGGTTTTTTTTTTGCTGCAGTTGATTCATAAATCTGGGATGAGAGATTCCTAGTAAATTGAAATGTGTGGTTACCACAAACCTGAGCTCATTTCTGTTGCCAGTTTTGGACTATTCTCACCAAAGTGTTCACTGGCCTACATTACTACTTAAATACAGCAAAGCCTCAATTTAAAATCCTTATTTTCAAGTTTCTTTCTGGCTTATAGCTTCTACAGCCTTCTGTGATCTCTGCACCATTCTAATTCAGGCTGTTGAGCATTCTCAGTTTTAATTGCTCTACCATTTGGTGACTGCACTTCCAGCTTCCTGGGTCCTAAGCGCTGGCATTTTCTTAAACCTCTCTTGTGCTCCTTTATGAAACTTCTGTCTTTGCAAAGTTTTGGTCCCTTCTCTGATGTCTCCTAATGTGAATCTGACAATTTAAAAAAAAAAAAAAAAAAAAAAAAATTGGTAGCATTTCCTGAAGTTTTTTGGGACACCTTGCTGTATTAAAGGTGACACTAATCTGTTTTATGATTTTATAGGTTACCTGGGAACCCAACCCCCAAAAAGACAATCATAACCCTAGCATAAGCACCTGAAGTTTCCAGTCTCATTTTTGCAATGCAGTGGCTGTTACTGAAGTCCTTTTGTGTTACAGAAGTGCTAGTAAAATACTGGAAACAGTGATCAAATCAGGCAGCATCTGGAGAGAGCTAAACAACATTTCAGATTAATGACTTATGTTTCATAATGTTAGAAATCAGTCTTTGAAAACCTTACAACAAAATGAGGGTCCGGAACGGATATCTTGAAATGGAATGATTGGGATTCCTACCTTTATGAAACTTGAGATTTCTGTTCTGGCCTTAAGAGCTCTGGCAAAATGACTTCAGTGTAGATTTCCCAATTGGGTTTTAAATGAGTGATTCTTTATTAGCATCTGCTTGATTTTGTCATTAGCATCATTTACATAATATGGGCAAGTTCCAAGACACTTCAGCTTGGCAAAGAGCTTGCAAAGTGTTAAGCTATTTACAGGGAGTGATAGATTAAATTGAAGGTTTGCAGATGCTTTTTAAGTGGTCCCCAATGGCATCAAATATATTTGTAACTTTTATTACAAAGATTTCTAATATTTTCTAGAGTAGAACATACAAAGGCAATTTGGCTAATGCCTGGTGCAATAAATATGGAGACAGAAAACCACGTCTGATTAAGAAATGAAGTAGTGCAGTGCTGAAACCCCATGTTTGATGGGTGTAAAAATGGTATCAAATGAAGCAATGGTGAGATCACTGGTAGGTCTTCACATTTCAACATTCCCTCTTCCTACCATTTCCATCAGAAACCATTGAAATCATCTGGAAGTAAAGAATTCATTAGGAGAAGGAGCAGGACTGGGCCCTTCTGTCATGATCAAATTTCTCCCTTTTTTTGTTCTACTCATCCTTTATTGTTTCTAAAGTGTTCCCAGACTTTGCCACATTTTACAATTCTTATTTCAATTTGAAGCCATACTTGCTGCATTAACAACAGGTGATGCCTTCTTTTTGTAGAGTTTCTCATTCTCAATGGTATGTGTCAAGGAATGTTTGAAATATGTCCTGAAGCCACTGGCTCTCTACAGTCGTAACTATTTTCCTAGTACTTTTTAAACAATTGTCTTCATACTGCTGTTAAGCTTAAGACATGTCTGCAATTTTCTCCTTCAAACTGAATGTGAAACTTTCATGTTGTTACTCTTAACCAATCATACGTTAATCCTGTTTCATTGTACATTATCAAATGTTGAAGGGGGTTTCCTTTCCCATGTTTGACTTTCATATATGGAATTTTGTGGCACCATATTGAGGATTCCCAGGGCACCTTCCTCCTGACTGTATAGCACTGTACCACCACCTCTGTTGTGCATGCCCTACTGGTGGGACAGGACTTATCCAGTGGTGGTGGTGTCTGGGTGTTGTGCATAGGGTTCAACAGCTGCATAACTGAGTTGTCAGTCATGTTTGCAGAGAGTAGCCTGTGTTTCCCCACATATATTTGCAAGGAAATCATAGCTGCTCCAAGGTACCTGGCACAGGCTAGGATGATGTACTTATGATCACAGATGACTTGTACATTGATGGAATGAGAATCTTTAAAATCTGCCGTATCTCAATATGGGGTTCTAATTGCAATGTGTGGATAGTCTTCAGTAAAAACCGAAAGAACTGTGCATGCTGTAAATCAGGAACAAAAACAAAATTGCTGGAAAAGCTCAGCAGGTCTGGCAGCATCTGTGAAGGAAAAAAACAGAGCTAACTTTTTGGGTCCGGTGACCCTTCCTCAGAACTCCAGTAGCAGATTTCAAAGATTCTCATTCCATCAATGTACAAGTCATCTGTGATCATAAGTACATCATCCTAGCCTGTGCCTTTCCAGCAACTGTTTTTGTGTGGATACTCTGTGCCCTGCACCTGGGGAGGTGGGGGCGCATTGGAGAAGAGAATGATCCATCAACACTGACACAGCTGCAAACTGACTCATCACAGGGAAACAATATGACTGATATGATCTAGTACAAATTATATTGGTGAAGGCCTGAATACGTTTGTCTATCTAGGATTGAGAGATTCCAGACACGTAACAAGTGGATATGCAGAAGCTGTCATTACGTTAAAAAAAATGAGTGCAGCTGTCATTTCCTCTTCCAACAAGATATTTCTGATTATGTTCAAGACATTGATATCTTAATTGGAAATGTTCCTCAGTTATCTGAATGCAATGGCATCATGGGTGATGGGCTAAGAGCCTCCTGTACCATCTCCGTGTCCTATAACTTAATGTGTAGGCTCTTTGTCAGCTACCAGAGGTTGGTGCTGGACCTGGGCTTGCTAGTAAATGTTTTTCTTTAATTTCTTTGTAACTTCATAACGCCTCTGATGGATTTCAAGGCAAAGGGGTGGTTATGACCGCAATTACTCAATATAGGCAGTTGACCATTTTAAAGAAATTTCAGCGTTTAGTTTAACTTTAGGCAGCACTTTGCCTAATTAACTTGTGTTTCATATGTAAAGAAAGTATACAATGCTGAACTATTTCCAATTGTCACCAATAGCAGGAGACAAATGGGCTGTTAGCTCTGAATGTATTAGTCTTGGCAAAGTTGTGAAAGAGGTATCCTGCTCTCTAGTCAGTGGTAGGGAACCTTTCCCAAGTCTGTCGTCTCCTCCTCCTCCTCCTCCTCCTCCTCCTCTTCATCTCCCATGTGGAGAAGATATCTAGTCAAACACTCCCATCTATAAGCACTGCCTTATGACTTTGAGCACTATTGATATTCTGTATTTCTAGGATTGTAAACTTCTTTACACTGTCAATTACCCATTGAATCCTTGCAGGCAAAGGCCAGTGGGCAACTACTTAATGTCAGGATGACCATTATTCTGCCTTCATCTGAATAAACTATGCTATTTTCCTGAACACTGCATTGATATGGGTACATGTGGTGCCAGATAGACCTTTCACCCAGTTCAGTGGTACATTATGATTCTATGACCTTCCTTTCTTCATATGCCATAGATATATTTATGTTTGTAGAAGACTACTTACAACTGTAACACACTCAACAAGTACAAAATACCAGAAGAATTCAGTTTTAAAGGACACTGCAATAAAGATGACCTCGGGCTGGATCTATTGGTTTGCTTTCAATAAACCTATGTGGGGAACAGTTTCTTAGTAGTGGGAGCAACCAGTATACCCACCTCACACATGACAGTTTAGCATAGTCCTCAGAAGGACCGTGGGATGACTGTCCATTGATGTTTGATGTAGAAGGCCATATTCTAATATTTGGCGCACACACATTCTTGCTTCACAGCTGATCAATCTGTAATGATTGCTTGTACCCAGGTGTTTTAAGTTTCTCTACTGCATGGGATTGCAGAAAATTATGTATAAAAACATGTAAGATTAAGTAATAATGAAATGTAAGTGCATGTAAAAATACGCCATGATCTCTAGTGGGTTTGCTGTCCAAACCCTGCATGAAAAAACTGACTTTTTTTTTTCTCAACATGATAATCTCATTTTTCCAACGGGCTGGGAAAGTTCAGCCCTATGTGTAAATATACTGTCCTCCATGACAACCGTTCCTTTTTACTCTTCCCACTGATCTGTCCTTTGCTAAAGAACAAAGGTAGCAGATGCATAGGAACACCACATCCTGCGAGTTCCCTTAAGTGACACACCATCCTGATTTCACTGTCACCTGAGTAAAATCCTGAAACTCCCTGACAGCACTGCACCTACTCTGCATGGTTTAAGAAGGCAGCTCACTACCACCTTTTCAAGGCTAATCAAAGACATGCAAAAATGTCAGCCTATTAGTGATGTCCAAATCCTGTTAAATATGCTTTTTAAAAAGAAATCCCTACCCTAAAGTCAAGTTGTAAGAACATCAAGGCAGCACTCTAGAGAGAATTGTTTTACTGTTTCTGGACTTGTGGGCTTTAGGCACATCTCTCACTATCTCCCAGGAGGAGAGGGCTCCATAGATATCTGCATTCTCAAAGTAGGGGAGCCCAAAACTGAATCACTTACGTTCATATTCAGCCAGAAAGACTTTAACATGTATTTGTAATTTTAATTTAACTAAATTCACTTCTAAATGCAACATAAAACTCTGGAAGTCCTGTATATTGATTAATTTATGAATCTGTGTTGGTCCTTTTATTTTTCTATTTTCATTTAAATGTTTCCCAAACTCTGGTTCTCCTGTATGTTCTTGTTGGTAACATCATCCAAGGGTGATAGAATGATGGAGTTGTTGATTAGAATTCTTATCTACAGTAGATCACAGATATGTCACAAGGAACACCTCAGCGATAGAAAACAGCCTCCCAAAACTTCTTTATTTACTTGTCACACAATGACTATCCCAAAATGTTCTTTTCTCACAAAAATCTACTTAATCAGTGCTAACTCCTTCCATGTCATTAGAGACCTATTCTATATGTTGCCTACTTGTTCAGTGTAACATTTCTGCTGATTGTCAGTTCAGACACAAGCCGTGTCCTCCACTTTGCAGTGCTGGATGTGGTGAAACAGCTTGTCATGGTTGATATTGCCTAGCTCTGTTTAAATCCTAAAACCTACTGTGACCCGACCTTCTCTTTTCCAATAAAAATGGATCTGATTTACATTATTATTCCTCATCTCAGTCATTCTGATTCCTCTCCTCTGTACCCTGGATGTGAACACAGTGTTCTAATTGTGGATTAACTGAAGATTTATAAAGTGGCAGGATTACCTGACAATATCCCTCAAATGTTTCCATTAGGTGCCTCGAAGATTAAAGGGTGCTGCATGTGTAGAGACCCAGTGCTGCCTCTTTCCAGTTGGCATGGCACTTTGCTGTTTCAGCTGTCCAAAGAAGCATTGAAGAACTCTTTATTGAGGAGGCAAATGAATGGTTGGCTACTACTTAAGTCATTTATTCTAGATGTGTGATTCTCAACTGGTTGTAGACTTGCCAGAAACAGAAATGCATCTGGCGAAGAAAATGGAGTGTGGGCTCCAGCAGTGTGCTTGTGACTGTAGCTGGAAATGTTTTCTCTGAGGGCTGGTATATCAGGGGTAAATAATGGTATACTACCAGACATCACAAACAGATTCAGTAATTGCTGCACGCATTTGGAAGCGGCTGTGCTCATTATTTTAGTTTTGGATAAAAATTCTTCCTGCAGCCGAAAACACTTTATCTGTCGTGGAAAAATTGAAGCTTGGGATAATGAGCCAATCTCACTGCACTGCATGGATTGAGTTTGGTGTAATTGATTGGATAAGGCACATTTCGACTGCCTCAAAGCACCAGCCAACCTCTCTGCTTTGATAAGCAGTAGTCATGACCTGATTTCTGTTTAAAAGCGTCTTGTTTTTATTATGTCAAAGCAAATTGACTTCTTGCAAATCCAAATTAGTATAATAACAATGGTTACACTCAAGTCTGAATTATCTTGCTTGATAAGACATTGGCTTTCTTTAAATTGATAATTCTCGTTCCAACTCTGCCCATGTCACCCTGTTGAAACTCCAATGCAAGATTTGATCACCCTGAGCTAGGATAGAGAGCAGAGGTTGATTAGGTTCCTAAGATTTAGTCTGATGGTTACCTGCTTCACTGTTCCTCATTTGAAACAACTGATTGTATTAACAAGAAGTATAAAGTGCCTTTCACAAACTCAGCATATCCCAAAGTACTTGCCAACAGTGAAAGTGAGTTCCCCAGGAGAGTTGTATTGGACTCAAAATGTTAACTCTGTTTCTGTCTCCACAGATACTGTCAGACCTATTGAGTTTCTCCAGCACTTTTTGTTTTTATTTCAGATTTTGCTTTTCTTCCAGTCAGGGAAGTTCATTTTGAAGTATCACTTACGTAATGCAGGAAATGTGGCAGCCAGTCTCTACACACCAGTCAGCCAGGGTCAGATAATCTGTTAGCACGTAATATTGACTGAAAGATGTATTTTTGACTGAGGCACTAGAGAGACCTCACCTGCCGTGGAATCTGTTACATCTTCCTGGTTTGTAATTAACATCTCACGTGAAAGACGCCCCCACCCCCCCACAACAAAGAGTTTAATACACCTCCAGTACCAGCCTGGAGTATCAACCTAGGTTTTGCAGCATCCTCACCCAGTAAAAGGCTACAGCTGGCATTTGATTCACCTTGTGTTGCACTTGTGTTTGCATTGCTGATCAAGTGGTTACCTTCCCATCACTGAACTATTTTCTGACCTCTATATAGGTTTTTATTTCTTAATGTATATTTTCTTTCAAACTGGAAAAGCATTTGTATTTGTAGCTTTTTCCTGCCTGTTTTTCTAGTATTGGCAGTGGCCCAACTGAAAGTGGGTCTGTGCCAGGAAATGTAAATGCTTTAGGGCGTGGACAGGCACAGTAGCCTTTGGGTGTATGGCTCCTGTTCAATGCCAGGGCAGGGAGAGCTATGAAAATTGGTCTCATGCTTATAGACTTCACTTTTAACCTCCAGATATCAGATTAATGGTTTAAAAAGCATTATTTTGTGAGCCTTCCCTAGAGCATTGTGTTATTATAAAAGGGGGAAGTCAGAGGCAACTCTTAATAATATGTTGCACAATATTGACCTTGGTGATAAGAAAAGAATGCATGTTTTTATAAGGTTATGTTCATAACCTTCTGACACCTAAAAGTATTTCACAGCCAATGACTAGAGAGTATAAAAGCTGAGAGATTATGTTTTAGGTTCCGATTGTGGGAATGATGGCCTCAAGCCATCTGTATATGCATGAATTGATGTCTATGATGTTAACATAGAAGATAGGAGGAGGCTATTCGGTCCTTTGAGCCTGCTCCACCATTCATTGTGTTCATGTATGATCATCCAACTTAACAGTCGAATCCTGCTTTCTCCCCATGTTCAATACAGTATGGAGCTGGAGGAACAAAGCAGGTCAGGCAGCATCAGAGAAGCAGGAAAGTCAATGTTTTGGGTTTATATGCTTTTCTTCCCATAACCTTTGATCTTATTTACCCCAAATGCTATATCTAGCTGCCTCTTGAATACATTCAATATTTTGGCATCAACTGCTTCTTCTGATAATGAATTCCTCAGGCTCACCGCTCTTTGGGTGAAGAAATGTCTCCTCATCTCTGTCCTAAATGGTCTACCCCGATACTCAGACTGTGACAATTAAATCTTGATCACATTAGGAATTGCAACATTCCAGGCAATAGAGCTTCATGTCTACTCGTGTCTATATTCGTGCTGGGAGTTTGCAAATTTGCGGTGCTTGAAATATCCACTGTCCAAAGTATCAGAAACTGACATGGGTTAATTACTTGTCCATCCCTCAATGGCTATAGTCTATTTGAGTGCCATTGATCATAAAGCATCAAATCAACTGTCAAAGAAGTGCAAGTATATTTGTCTGTTGTTGTAAAATGTCATCTAAATGTGTTCAAGAGAAGGTTCAAAGTGATACTGTAACGCACTGAAATCATACAGTTTAGCAAGGTTTGACATTAATAATGTCTTGCCCAAACTGTTTTATAATAAAATCAAAATTTTAATACAGTTTTTCCAGTTTGCGTGGCATAGTGGTTAGCGCTGCTGCCTCACAGCACCAGGGATCTGGGTTCAATTCCAGCTTCAGGTGACTATGTATGAAGTTTGCACATTCTCCCCATGTCTGCATGGGTTTTCTTCCACAGTGCAAAGATGTGCAAGTTAGGTGGATTGGCCATCCTAAATTGCCTGTAGTGTCTGGGGATGTATAGGCTAGGTAGGTTAGCCATGAGAAATGCATGGTTACAGGGATAGGGTGGGATGCCCTTCAGAGGCTCAGTGTGGACTTGATTAGCTGAAAGGCCTGCTTTCACACTGTGGGATTCTATGCATGCCAAATATTCAATCTAAACGTTCCGTTAATGCAACTAAGATCATTGTGAATATTCTAGAGAAGTCCCTGGATGCTGTGATGATGTGATGTGGCAGATGCACGCATAGTGCTCCACTAACCGTAGCATTGGCCACAAATGCAGCCAAAACTGAAACAGGAATAAATTTAATCCTTTTTTTTTAACAGCATTCCTTTGGACAAATGGTTGCTAAACAGCAGTAGTGATTGGTAAAATCATACCTGTGCTGTTCTTGGATTGGCGTAACAATTTTTTGCCATTTTGAGTAGCCAACAAGTCTTAGGATGTTCCTCTTCCCAAAGTCTGACCAACCACTTCATTATAATATATAATTCTTCTTGTATGGAAAGAAACAATTTACATTTTACCTTCCATGAAGTGTAGTTGTTGTGGTGGTAGACAATACTAAATTACAGTTTCCATTCCAGATGCCCAAAAAAAAAATCATAACCGGGGTATAACATTGACAACAGGAGCTTGTCCAGGATGAATGGTTACTCCCTGCCAGGTTATTTCACAGTAGGAAACAGATTTTCCACCATATGCTCTTGTTCTTCCTAGTTGGAAAATTAGCGTCCTCACGCAATAGCATGCATCATTATATATTCACTACACATAATTGCAAATCTTTTAGGTTTTAACAGAAAGTAAAGAAAGAAGTAATAGATTTAGGATAAAACTAAAGTATTAGCTTTGTTTACCAATTGGACTGGTAGATGTTCTAAATGTAACTGCAATTGATGTAATGAAATGGCCAACAAATAGCCTGCCTGCTTTGAGCTCTCAATCAAGCAAGACCAAAGAGTATGGAGCTTTGCAAACAGAGCCACATTGAACTGCAACCCATACTTCATTTTGGCTTTGTTCACCCAGAGTGTTCTGGTGGCACAGAATCAGCTCTGCGACCTGCTCTCCATATTGTGACTAATTTATAATTTAAAGCATATCTGGCCTGGTACCTGCAGCTATTAGATGTAACGGTGGAAATTGACCAAAAAAAACCCTATACCTATTGTCACAGTAATGCTTCATTGTGTATAATTCAGGCCAGTTAACTGCATGATCCATTGACTCAACAAAAAGGCACTCTTGAATTACTGCTAGCTGTAGGCCTTTTAAAATATCCTTTACATATATATATTATAATAATTCTTAATCTGGCAAATAAGTAAATACAATATTCTGATTTTATGTTGTTAGCTGTCATTCTGTAAAATTAATAGCAATCTCTAATGCCAGGAATTTTTTATTTGCATGAAGAATAAGGGAGCTATTAAAATGCCCAATGCCAGTGTGATATACCTCAATAAGAAGCATGGTGAGAATGGTCAGAGTATTGTAAAATGTAGTTCTGTACCATGCTAGGATGCTGGAAACAGAAATACAAAGTGTTGTTTACAAATCCAAATCAGGAACGTGTGTGGCTTGCAGGAGAACTTGCTGTCCTTGTTCTAGATTGTAGAGTTTGCAGGATTGGAAGGTTTTGCGGATGCTTTGGCAAGTTGCTGTATTGCACCTTGTAGACTGCAGCCTTAGTGCAGTTTTGAAGGACATTAATATATTAATGTATTGAATGGAATGCTGATCAAGAAAGCTGCTTTGTCCTTGACAGCGTTGAGCTTTGTGAATGCTGCTGGAGCTGAACTCATCCAAGAAAGTGGAGAATATTCCATCATGTGGAGAACCAGTGCTGTATCATTAATCCAGCACTCCAGGCTATGTTCTGGGGAGATAGATTCAAATCCCACCATGGCCAATTGTGAAATTTTGAATTCAATTTTAAAAAATAACCTGGGATAAAATGCTAGCTTTCTTAATTGTAAAAGCCCCATCTGGTTCACTAATGTCCTTTAGGGAAGGAAACTGCCGTCCTTACTCCATCTGGCCTTCGTGTGACTGCAGACCTACAGTAATGTGGTTAACTCTGAACTGCCCTTTGGCCAATTAGGGATGGACAATAAATGCTGGTTTAACCATAAACAATAAAAAAAGTAAATCACACTTCTGAATTGTGCCTTGCAGATCATGGACAGGTTTTGGGTAGTTAGGAGGTGAGTTACTAGCTTCAGACTGCCAGTTTGTTCTTTGTGGCCATAGTATTTGCTTGTAGGTTGTGGAATATAAGTTAAATATTATATTTTTTTCTCTCTTTGTGCCAAAAATTGTTCAGGTTTATGCCCAATTAGGCAGGATAAATAGAACAACACAGAATGACAACAACATTAAAAAGGAGAGAAAGTGAGCCATAAATATTAAAACAGTTTCTATAGATATTATAAAATGAAGCATTAAAATGAACATTGGCCTAAAGAAGAAGAAGCTGAAGAATTGATAATAGAAAATAAAGAGATAACAGATGAATTAAACAGATATTTTGCATCATTCTTCACTTTGGAGGATGCAAGTAACATCCCAGAAACATCTGTAAATCAGGAAATGAAAGGAATAGAGGAAAGCAAGGAAATATCCAATAACCAGTGGAGTGGTATGGACTAAATCGTTCAAACTGTGAATCATAGAATCTAGAATTATAGAATCCCTACAGTGTGGAAACAGGTCATTCAGCCCATCAAGTCCACATCGACCCTCTGAACAAGCATCCCACCCTATCTAAGTAAACTCACGTTTCCCATGGCTAATCCACCTAACCTGCACATCCTTAGACACTATGGACAATTTTATTGTGACCAATTCACTTGACCTGCTCATCTTTGGAATGTGGGAGGAAACCCATATCGACTCAGGGGAAATGTGCAAACTCCGCATAGGCAGTCATCCGAGGCTGGTGTAACAAGTTCCATCAGGAACCTGTGGATTGACAAGTTCCTGGATCCTGATGGACTTCATCCTAGGACCTTGAACAAAGAGGCTAATGCAATAGTTTATGCATTGCTAACATCTCTCATAGGCAGATGTTAAAAGTTACTATTAAAGGGACTATAGCAGGACACTTGGATCAGTTCAAAGTAATCAGACAAGGTCAACGTTAC
Organism: Rhincodon typus; assembly: GCF_021869965.1. Lineage (NCBI taxonomy): Eukaryota > Metazoa > Chordata > Chondrichthyes > Orectolobiformes > Rhincodontidae > Rhincodon > Rhincodon typus. The sequence continues at coordinate 3,121,870 of NC_063367.1, read as the reverse complement.
TTTGGTTAACCAATCTATTGATGTGCTTTTGAGGATGTAAGATGTATTGTGGATAAAGGACAACCAGTGGATGTATCATACTAAGTTTTCCAGAAGGCATTTGATAAGTACCACATCAAAGCTTACTGTGGAAAATAAAAGCTCATGTTGAAGGAGGTGGATGGAAGATTGGCTGGTTAACAGGAAACAAAAGGTAGGCATAAGTGGGTCTTTTCCTAGTTGACAGGATACATCAAGTGAAGTGCCACAGGGATCAGTGTTTATATGAATGACTTGGATGAAACGTAGAATGGTATAGTTGTCAAATTGCAGATGATAGAACTATATTGAGGAAAGTAAGTTGTAATGAGGACATAAGGAGGCTAAAAAGGACACAAATGAGATTAAAAATAGAGCAATGTAGGAAAGTGTAAACTTGTGCTTTTTGGCAGAAAAAGCAAAAAAAAAGGTGAGAGATTGCCGAGCTCTGAGATGCAGAGTGATCTCAGTGTCCTGATGCAAGAAATATAAAAGGTTAGGCTGCAGGTATGGCAAGTAATCAGGAAAACTCATAGAATGCTATTGGTTATTGCAGGGGAAGTTGAAGACAAAAGTGTAAGGTTACATGGAGCATCAGTGATACCACACCAAAATGGATGGATGGTCTTGTGAGGAAGACAAAACAAGCCAAACTTGTATCTACTGGAGCTTAGAACATTGAGATGACTTGATTGAAACAAAACAAAGCTGACAGTCTAAATTTGGAGAGAATATTTCATCTTATGGGGGAATCTAGAACTAGTGGTCACCCATTTAAAACAGAGATGAGCATTTCTTTTGTTGGAACTCTCAACAAGCTGGAGTTCAAGGAATAAGCTTATGAGTCAAGGAGCAGGATCAAGTGGTAGAAAGGCCTTCTGATTACAAAAACATTTCTGTAGAAGGGCTACTGAACCCAAAATATTAACTGTGTTTTCTCTCCACAGATGCTGCCAGACCTACTGAGTTTTTCCAGCAATTTCTGTTTTTGTTTCAGATTTCCACCATCCACAGTCCTTTGGTTTTCTCGAAGAAAGACCTTCTCCTGCTCTTATTTCTTATATTTTTAGTTTCTTACACCTTACTGAATTATATTGTCACTGTGGTCATTATATGGAGTATAACTGAAACACTCGGACTACATGTAGTTTTACCTAATAGCGAAAATAATTCTTCCCTAATTCCATCACTAAAGTTGGGAGTATTCCACAAGGTGGCAGTAGATCCTTGCAGGAGTCAGTGTGTTAGAGAGAGGACATTTTGTGATCAAGTTTTAGATTAAGTTATATCTAAAATGGTATTAATAATGCCATATTTGTACTTAGCTGTCAGATGATACTTTTGCAGCGTTTTATGAAATTTACAATTGTAATGATGCATAATCTTCACATCTTCTGACATTTGGCACATTTGAAAGTTTATTTTGGTTAGATTGAATGCTGCCAAGTCCAGTGGATTTTTTAACCCGGGCTTGTCTCCCGTAGCAGTCTTTCTTCAGGTACCATGCTCTGACACTACTGCTACTGAGTATCCAGCTGGTCCAAGTTCATCCACAATAATTGGAAGGAGAACGGACTGTTCATTGCAGTTGGATGACTCTTTGACTGTCAGTTAAACAGCCTTTTTCTCCAAAGTCCAATGTTTTTGTAACTAGTGAAGCAAGACATTCATATAACATTTTTACTGCCATGATCTTTTTCCTGGATTGCCCAAAGTAACAGTGCCCTAGACATGAGTTATTAATCTCTGGAAATTTCAGGGTAACTTTGTGGGGTTCGTAACTCAAGTTTGTGGTTCTAAAGCCATGAGCCAGAATCCTGAGGTTGACATTCTAGGGCAAGACTATCAGAATTGGAGTTGGATCGGGTTTTAAGTTCAGTGTTTGGGGAAATTGGACACTGCTTGTGGTAATTTCCAGTGTTTTGTTTAGTATTGGGCCTCGCGCTCTCCTCCTATTCTGTTAAAACTTTTTGACCTAAGAAATTAAACTAAATGCATTCGTTTGCCTGTTTGATGATGAACTTGGTTAGAAAGAATCTTTGACTGTTGGTGTCAGTGGTAAGTATTGTGCAATGGTAGAAAAGAACGGGAAATTAACACAGCATGCTAATACATAGCAAACACAATAAACTAGAAGATCACACCTCATTATAGATTCAGCTATTACCACAGTTTCAGTAATGGAATTCTTTAACTGGAGTTTACAAGCCTATCATTAGCCAATCTGGAAAGATGTTTGTCAAATCAAGAATGCAAATGAAAGACACTGGATGTTGGGAGCAATTTATATTAATTTGCATCATTTGTGCTGTGAAATCAGCAAAGGTGCAAAACAATGAGCTAATTATGTGGGCATTTGATATTTTAATGACATTATCTGCAGCAAATGGAGCATCTCCCGGTTTATAGTTTTGCTTAGCATCTGCTTCTCTGCTCAATGGTGAAGGGAGTTGCTCTTCCACTGTGTCCAATTTGTTATACTTGGGTCAGCTGATATAATACTAGGTTGGGAAGTGGCATGCAGTGATCCTGCAGTGGATCCTGCAGTTGTAATCCCGCAAATGTCATCATTCCATTCTGGCTGCATGAGAATTTGGAGTCAGTTTGAAATTATGAAATCAACATCTAGTGCCAGTGAAAAGTGACCACAAATTATTGGATTGTTCTAATAGCTCACATGGTACATGTTGGCTTTAACTGTCCTAGTCCATATGCAATTCTAGTGGTTAATTCTTCAGTGCCCTTTGAAGTGATTTAGATTGTAGTCTGAGAGAACTGGAAAGAATTTAAATCCTCCCTTCACACACCATGCTGAACACACAGAAACATACATCAGTCATGACAGCAACAGAGCAAATATTGCCAACTATTTGCACTTCTGTGTCAGCCCTGTCCCAGTTGGTCATATATCCCTCAATCAATGCCATGAAAGCAGATTATCTAGTCATTCTTATATTCCTGTTTGTGAGAGATAACTGCACAAATTAGGTGCTACATTACAGCAGTGATTACACTTCATTGCCTGTAATGTGCTTTGGGGTCCTGACATTTTAAACGGTGTTTTATTAAATGTGACCCACAACTGTTGTACAATTAGTTTCTGAAGAAGGGTCCAGACCAGAAACGTCAGCTTTCCTGCTCCTCTCTTGCTGCTTGGCCTGCTGTGTTCATCCAGCTCTACACCTTGTTATCTTAGAATAACAATATGTTTGTGTTTTGTAGAAATGCTGCCTCTAGGTGGTGTGAGGTGTGCACAGGCACTGAAACTCCACTGGGCATTACCAGGTCACTGCCAAGTGAGAGACCCAGCTGCCGTAACTGGAGCGATAGTCTATTGAGGCAGGTCTCGGGGGGGTGGTCAGGGAAATGGAGACACAGTCCTGTCAGTGCTCTGCCCAAGTCCAAATTCAGCTTGGAATTTTCTGTGACACTCCTCTCATTTTTCTAAACTCCAGTGAATATAATCTAGTCTCTCCCTGTACCATGAATCGGTCTGATAGTCCTTCATTGCACTCCCTCAATAGCTAGCCAGCACATCCATTCTCAGATAGGAAGACCAAAACTGTACACAATACCCCAGGTGTGATCTTACTAGTGCTCTGAACAATTGCATCAAGTCATCCCTGCTCCTGTTTTCAAATTGTCCCACTATGAAGGCTGACATATGATTCAACTTCTTCACCGTCTGCTGCATCTGCAATGCTTACCTATGAGGACACTCAGATCTTGTTGCACTTTTCTCTTTCCTAATCTGTAGCTGTTCAGATAACAATCTATTTTCCTGTTTTTGCTCCCAAAGTGGATAACTCCACATTTATCCATATTATGCTGCATCTGATATGCATTTGGCCACCCACTCAGCTTGTCCAAATCACACTGAAGAATTGCTACATCCTCTCCACAGCTCACCCTCCCACCCAGCTTTATGTTGCCTACAAAATTGGAGATCTTACATTTCATTCCCTTGTCTAAACCATTTGTATAATTTGAATACCTGGGGTCCAAGCACTGATCCTTGGAGTACCCCACTAATCACTGCCTGCCATTCAGAAAAACTCCCATTTACTCCTACTCTTAGTTTCCTGTCGGTGAACAAATTCTCTATCCATGTCAGTTCACTACACCCAAATTGTATGAGCTTTAATTTGACATGTTTTACATTTTACAGTTTCTTATGTGAGACCTTGTCAAGACCCTTCTGAAAGTCGAAGTAAACCATATCCACTGGCTCCTCTTTATGCACTCTTCATTACATCCTCAAAAGAATTGCAGCAAAGTTGTCAATCATGACTTCCCCTTCATAAGTCCATGGTCTTTCTGGCTGATCTTCCATGTGCTCTGCTATTACATCTTTTATAATGGCCTCCAGCATTTTACCCATGACTGATGTCAAGCTAACAGGGCTGTAATTCTGTGTTTTCTCTTTACCCCTTCTTAAATAGTGGGGTTACATTAGCTACCCTTCAATTCAGAGGATCTAATCCAGACTTTATAGAATTTTGCAAAGTGACAATCTGCTCTTTCTCGGGCCACTTCCTTAAGTATTCTGGAATGTAGATTATTAGGCTCTTGAGACTTATACTGATGATGGAGGGTTTGGGGGAGCGGGGTGGGGGGTGGTGGTGGTGGTGGAGTTGTGAGAGGATAGGTGGAGATAGAATCCAGAGAGAGATAGAGAAAGATTAAAAAAAAAAATTTGGGTTGACCAAAGGATTATGCGGCATGGTGGTTAGCACTGCTGCCTCACAGTGTCAGGGACTTGGATTTGATTCCACCCTTGGGCAACTGTTTGTGTGGAGTAAGCCAGCATGAAGAGAAGCTAGATAGGTGATAATGGAGACTATGAGGGTGTGAAAGTGGCTTGGCTATGCTGAAAGCAACCTGAGTCTTGACAGGGCCTGGGGGTGGCTAAAAGACATGGAAGGACATGGTGTTCAGGCTCTAAAGTTATTGAAATCGATATTAAGTTCAGAAAGCGGCAGAGATCCGAAGTAGAAAGTGAGGTGCTGTTCTTCCAGCTTGTGTTGAACCTCACTGGAGCACTGCAGTGGGTGATACCAATATTGCAACAATGACCACATTTCGAAAATCCTTAATTGACTGTGAAACACTTTTGGGTATTCTGAGGTCATGAACATTGCTTTATAAATTTAATCTTTTGCATCCTGTAGAGCTAATATTTTATAGATTATTTTCAGAATAATGTGGTAAACTCAAGCAGACCTGAAACTCCCCAAGGCTCCTTGACAGGAAGCCAGCAGAATTCCCATGAAAGTTGTGGAGATTCAGGTTATGCCAGGTCTCTGCTGTTTCTCATTGGATCACACTGGCTGATCTCCCATGGAATTTGAAAGGCCTAGAAGTGATGGTGGTGGTCAGACAACGTCTTTGCCCAAATTTCTACGTTCACTTACAGAACTTGCCCTGAGGCAGCAGAAGGAAATCTCCCACTTTGTTCTGTTTTCCTCTTATTTACCATTGGGTAGACATAATGATAGTTTCATTACACATGTGTAAGGCCCTGTAAATTTCATATTAGAAAGTCTACAACATTGTCCAAACTGTGAAAAAAGACTTTTAATGAGGATTCCAGAGTTTATGACTGTTGTACTGATTCTAAGAACAACCACAAAATGTAAAGCACTGGGGTTTCTGAGTATTGGTTGTTTTAATTTTGTAATGGAAATTGTATTCATGGTATCCATGGGCAAGTCCATTTCGGCCTCCTATATGGTAACAGCTTCAAACAACAGTAACATGTTTCCATTATTGTGTTCTTGGCATGTGAAGAAAACAGAGCTGAAGCGACACTCATTGCATGATTGAACCAGTACAAGCTGTGTCATTTCATTGAGCCCTTTCTAACGGCTAATGTTTGTACATGAAGGCTTTGCTCAGCTCCCTCAAAATGGTTCTGCAAATAATTATACACATTTCTACTAAAGCTATATATTGTTAGGCCCGAAAATTTTGGCCTCAGTACAAAAATTATGTGATATGGATCTCAGCACATGCCAAAGAACTTATGTATGTTTCTGGAAAAGGAGAATTTATTACAAAGATTTGTAGGACTTGACTGACATTAGGTTTTTCAAATTATTATTGAAAAAATTAAGACATTTTATTAACCTTGTAAAAATCTACTTAAGATTAATACCTGAAAAACAACTAAAAATTATTTCAGAAAATCTGCAGCTCATTGAGAAAGTACACAGCCAACATGATCTGTGTAAAATAGCAACTACAAAGATTCCAGATTGCTCTTGTTGTTCACCTTCATTCTACAGAAAAGGCATACAATTTTGCCCATGGTGGCATGGTGGTTAGCACTGCAGCCTCACAGTGTTAAGGACTCGGATTCGATTCCACCCTCAGGCAACTGTCTGTGTGGAGTTTGCACCTTCTCCCTATGTCTGTGTGGATTTTCTCTGGGTGCTCCAGTTTCCTCCCACAGTCCAAAGATGTGCAGGTTAGGAGGATTTGCCATGCTCCATTGCCTCATTGTGTCCAGGGATATGCAGGCTGGGTGGATTAGTCACAGAAAATGCAGGATTACAGGGATAGGGTAGAGGGTTGGGTCTGGGTGGGAAGCTCTTTGGAGGGTTGGTGTGGACTCGATGGGCCGAATAGCCTGATTCTGCACTGTACAGATTCTATGATTCTAACTGCATAGAGTGTCCAGAAACAACCGAGGAATATTTGTAACCTCATTGATCTTTGGGACAAATGGTCAGGTCTGTAGGCAGGATGTAAAGGTGATGCTTAAATACCTGCGGGCAATTTCATGAATTTAACTCTGTTTTCTCCTTCACAGATGCTGCCAGACCTGCTGAGCTTTTCCAGCAACTTTGTTTTTGTTCATGAATGTACTGTTCCTAGAATATTTTGAAAGATGGACCAGCTGTATTCAAACAATTGCTGGTTATTTGCCCTTTACAAACTAGAATTTGCAGACGTGCTGGTGAGAGTAAACATTGCATCAGAGGGATAAATCTTAGCTTTGAGCGAGAGTGATAGTGAGTTGGCAGCCCCTTATTACAGCTCCCATTATTATTTCAGTTCTTCAGGAAAGCCAGGCCGCCATACATTAGCATGGTAGATTTGGGTCCTGCATTATTACCAATAATTCATGTAGCCCTGAATTTGATGCTTTACAGCAGCAAGAAGTGGACCCCTGATTCACTTGCCCACTTATCTGGAAGACAACTATTGACATCAAAAAGGAGTCAATAAAATGGAGGCAAAATAAAGATACAGGATGTATAATGCAACAAGAAAGGGAAGATTAGCTATAAATTCTCAGAAATTGCAAAACAACATCCAACAAGCCAGGGTTCCAGCTTTGAGAGAATCTCCCCAGCAGACTAGGACTTGTTCCAACAACAGTGTCCATGGGAGAGGAACACACTCAGCAAAGGCTGAACTCCAGAAATTTGGCTTGGAACTTTAAATGTCACAGTTTAAATATTGAAAAGTAATTCATGCTGATCTAATTTGTTATGAAGCCATGCCTTATGAAACTATGCAATTACTGGGCTGAAATCACTAATTTTCGACTGTCTAAAACAATAAGCTGTTAACATGGGCACTGAGAATCAGGTGAATTTTGAGACTCGGAATTACTTCAAATCTCTGAAAAGACCTGAATTAAATGACCCTGGGCAGAATAAATACACTGAAATAAAACTGCTAATGGAATTTACACCTTAAGTTGCCTATGGACTTGGACTGAGCAAAATCTGAAAATCCACGGACACCATTCACTGTTTCTAAACTCAAATCTTAACAAAGGTGGAGAAATTGTTTTATCATAACTAGATTTGAGTAGCCACCGTTCATTCCCCATTGTGTAGCATATGGTTTCTACCTTTGAATAATTTTCATGGACAATCTAAGTATCAAATTAGGTGGGCACTTGACTGAAACTGACTTCAGATAACAAATTTCTTTCATTCCCAAAACGAGGGAGAACAAGCTAATCTGGGAATGAACAGTCCAAAAGATCCCTGTGAGGCCCTTCTCATTCCTCACCTATTTTGACAAGCTAAACCCTGACTGCTGCTTTTTGACTATCAATGTGTCTGAAGTAAAAATATTTTTAAAGAATCCAACTCAGCAGTTGTTGCCGCCAGAAGTACAGATCATTTAATCCTTTAAACCACCTTAATGCCAAAATCGGAAAGAACTCTGAGTACAGCCTGGATCCACCCGATTCATCAACCTCTGAGAATCATATTGCTTTAACCATTAAAATTATTCTTTAATCTATCTCCCATCATGTCTGAACCTGACAACATGGGTATGTGTGAAACTTGGACTGTTTTTTTTATCATTTTACATAGACTAGGTTAAGTACATTAAAAACTATGTTCCTTTCTTTAGCTTAGACATGAAGCTTGAGTGTCTGTGCCTTTTCACAGTCACAACACATGGTGTGAAAGGTTCCATTGCCTGCTCCCTCTTTAGAGAGACATAATGCGTTTAACCTATGGGTCACCAGGCCTTTGGTAAGGTTGAGGTCTTTCTCCTCTTACCAATTTTCAATCTTCCTGTCTCTGAAGGGTTTCCATGGGACAGTTATGTGGAATGTGGTTGTTTCCCATCTGGCCTTCATTCATGCTTGACAGAGATGTGATTGAATTGATTTAAGTTAACACCATCAGTGCAGCTTAAAATCTTTACACAGGTCATTAATATTTTAGAACTTCAAAACTAAACGTCTTTACTTGAGAGAGTAACGGGGTTCTGGTTGTTTAGTATAAACAATAACAAGATGTTTCCAGCGTTAACGTAAGCAGGGGTGAGTGTACAATAACAGCAAGAGTCATTTCGATTTAGTTAAGATACGTCTGGGGAACTCAAGCTTGTGACTATGCATCCTGCACTCTGTGGGAAATCCTAGACACTCCTGATGGTGCCCATGGTTGGAGGGTGTGCAGGGGCTCATTTATGGTGCATTCATGAAGATGGGAGGTTCGTGAAGTGGGGGCTAGTAAGAAGTGTGGAAGGGCAATAGTGGTTGGAGATTTGTTAGTGGAGAGTGTAGACAGGCATTTCTGTAACTATAGATGTGACTCCAGGATGGTATGATGCTTCTTGGGTGCCTGGGTCGAGGAGGTCATGGAGCTGCAGAGCAATCTGAAGGAGTTAGGTGAAGACCCAGAGGTACCAATGACCAAGAAAGAAGGAGAGATGACATCCTGTAAACAGGGCTTTAGGGATTTAGGAAGAAATTGAAAAACGGGACTTCAAAGGTAGTAGTCTCTGGGGTACTCCTGGTGCAATGCAGTAGTGAGTATAGGAATAGAAGAATGTGGTGAGGGAATGTGTGACCAGGTGGGATGAGCGTTCTGAAGCATTGAGACCATGTCTGCGGGAGTTGGGGCTGTGGGAGTGTTTGGACTATGTCTAAGGGAGTTGGGGCTGTGCCTGGGGAGAGTTGGGGCTGTGTCTGAGGGAGCTGGGACTCTGTCTGAGGGTGTTGGGAAAATGTCTGAGGGAATTGGGATCATGTTGAGGGAGTTGGGACTGTGTTTCAAAGAGTTGGGATCATGTCTGGGGAGTCGGGGGTGTCTCTGGGAAAGTTGGGACTGTGTCTGGGACAGTTGGGGCTGTGTCCGGGAGAATAGGAGCTGTGTCCGGGAGAGTTGTGGACTGGTGTCTGGGAGAGGTCGGGCTGTGTCTGGGAGAGTTGGGATCGTGTCTGGGAGAGTTGGGATCGTGTCTGGGAGAGTTGGGATCATGTCTGGGGGAGTTGGGACCTGTACAAATTGTACGAATTACACCTGAACTGGAAAGGGACCAACATCGCTGTGGGGAAGTTTTCTAATGTGGCTGGTCTGGGTTTAAAGTAGATTGGCAAAGATTTGTATCTTAACAAGTTGTTTAGAGAGGAGAAAAGGTGAAATGGAATTTGAAGTTAAAACATGAGTGAATGAGTTTGGAAGGTAGAGTAAACATGAACTTGCGTTTAGCAAAGCTAAATGGAGTATATTTTAATGGAGGAAGCCTGAGCAATGATAGATGAACCGAGACACAGATAGGCTTGTGCGAGTATGATATCATGGTGATGACTGAGACTTGGCTGAAAGGTAGGCAGAATTAGCAACTCAACATTCTGTTTGACTTTTAACAGGGATTTCTGGTTAAAGATTCGAAGCAGTAAATCCAATCAATTTTCTCTTCCTTAAACGGGAATGTTTCTATTTTATTGTTTCATGGCATCTTCCTTGACAAGATTCACATTGATTGCTCATCCCTAACTGCACTGGAGAAAGTGATGGTGAGCTGCTTTCTGGAACCACCGCAGTCCACATGGTGTAGGGACACCTGCAGTGCTGTCTGGGAGGGAGATCCAGGACTTTTACTAGTGACACAGAAGGGCAGGTGGTAAAGTTCCAAGTCAGGGAGCTGTGTGATTTGGAGGGAAACTTGCAGGTATCAACCTGTATCATCCTGTAACCAGCCAATCTGGTAAATGCAAACTTAGCAGGAGTCAGGAATCTTTCTATTCTTGTGAGACCCAGCAACTCACTGGATTGCCACATTCTTAAATGTATCTTGTTTCAAAGACATTGTCAAATATAATTTGAGTTAGAAAGTCCTTGTGATCTTGGTTCTTGGAAAACCCATTAAAGGTAGAGGTGAGAAACATTTCACAGGGGACCATGATACTTTGGAAATCTCTTCCTGAAAAAGCAGTGGAAGTAGAATCTTTGAACATCTCTGAGGGTGACGAGGGATAGGCAGAATAGTGGCATATTTAGCTCAGCCATGATCTTATTGAATGACGGAGCAGGTTGAGGGGTCCGAAGATCCTACCCTTATTCCTAGTGCATATGTTTGTAAACATTAATGATGAATAAAGTAATTGCCAGTCACATTTCTGTTTGACCTTGGAAGTTGAGGCTTTTAGCAAGGGAGATCTAACTTCTTATAGAGAAGCTGCTGAAGGTGCCTTTCACAAAGATTGACAGCAGTTCTTTCTTAGACATCCACATCCTGTCTACATTTAAAACAAAATCAACCTCCAGGGCAGGTGAGTCTTGACCCCTGACATTCCTGATCCAGAGGGAGTGGTATTAACACCATGCTTCAGTCTGTGGAAACTGTGAAGCTGCGACCAAATTACCACCAGTGTAAAAGCAGCTGATCCAATAAAATGCCTGCAATGTGATTGCCCTTTGTAACTGACTAACCAGAAACCCAAGGACAAACCAAATACCTTCAAAGCTGGAGAAAAATTGAGTTCTCAATTCAGTTACTTTGAATGGTAAATGTCTGTGTTACTGTAGACTGTTCATATGATTTGCAGGGATTATTGGGCTGTTTTCTTTGAACAATATCAAATTTGTTCTAAAATCCATTAACAAAGAACACATGGTCAGAATTAAACGAACTATATATGGGTAGTCTGAGCATTGACATGAGAATGTAAGTCTGTGACTGAACTTTAATTCTTTTCAAACCCCTTTGGAAAAATAGGAAATTGATGACTCATATGTGCAAACAACTTAAGTGGGAACTGATGTTGAAATAATAAATATCAGGCTTTGAATATATCTTCCCAGCTGGGATGTGAACATTCATCATGTAGCTGTTCTCACTGTTATGGGGCAATTTACTTTGAGGGTATTTGGTGAGTCAGTTTAATCTATGATTTCACAACCAGGAACATGGCCAGATTGTGCAACATTATGCTCTTTGCATTTGTAATTAATAAGGGGAGTGGTGGGGGTAACCTAGATTGGTAATTCGGCATAGTCCAGACAATTTATTTTGACAAAACAAATACCATAAGTGATAATGTATGAGTCAACCTGCCATATAAAATGACCCCATTTCCAGCTCCTAAAATAATGTTATGTACACTTGGTGTAAAAGTTGACCCCACCATCATGAAATGCAACCCTTACATTAGTAGCCTGCCTCAATGTTTCACCCCACAAAAGCATGTTTTATTCACCATACCTTCTAACTGGGCACAAGGATACAGTAGGTAATATCAGAGAAGGAGAGATATGATGCAGAAGGGGGCCATTTGGCCCATCAGGCTTGTAGTGGTTCAATTACGTAGTGCCAATCGCCTGCCTTTACCCTATATCCCAGTGCACCATCTCCATGGGCTACATTATGATGGTATGTGAAATTTAAAACACCCCTGCTCTACGCAGCAGATGGTTAAGGCCTTTCAAAATGGCAACAAAGCATGGCCAAGCTGCTGGTTTACTTTTGTACTCAGTTTATAAGTTCACCTCCATTTATGAAAGGGTTTTACAAGGGTTCAACTTCTATGCCAACACAGATGGTACATTAAATATATCTCTCAAAGTTATACATTTCATGGTCAACTTATCTCTTTAAACAGCTAACCACAGAGTAGCGACTGCAGTATTTCATTTGGACATCCCACAGCAGATGGTCTATATTGTAACAATGCAATCTAATTCCACGAACTGGTTGGAATGAATGTTATTTGGAACATGTCTGGAAGTATGATGAAAAGGAAGTCAGCATGGGTCTGGTTTAATATTTTGCAACATTTCTTCGGCAGTGCTTTGAATTTAAAAGTATTTATTGTTTGTTGCTCTTGGCGCTGTCACAAGACTGCAAACATGATCACAGTCTCACATGCTATACATCATGTTCTTGTCTGTAATGTTTTAGGGAGCAGAAGGATCTTTTCTGGAATAAAAGGCCAATTAAGTGAGTTCCAGTTGTCTGTAAGAGCAAGTCTGAAAGGTCACCTGTTTTCTCATATTCCACATAATCTGAATTTGAGTCTCATCCCAGAAGTTTCAGCAAAGGGTCACAACAACCCTTTATTGCAATTCAATAAGTCATGGTTCCACCAGGAACAAACAGCAAGTCAGGGACAGCGGGTAGACCGGGGAATAAAAGTCATCATTCCAGCAGAGGGGACTTTGATCCAGACAATCCTGTTTGCAGTTCTGTCTCACAACTCTTTACCCAGTGGTGAGGCTGATTAATATAAACAACCTTGGAATTTCCCTTCTGGCTTGAAATAAATTGGAGAAGCTAAGAACTCTAGCTCATCTGCCTGTGTCAAAACATCTATCTAAATATTCCCTCTACCCTGTAATTCTTCCCCTTTCAAATGCTGATCCTAGTACCTTTCGAAAGTCACTATTAAAATTTTGTTAAATTTGGGCTCCAGAAACTTAAACTACTGGATGTAATGAAGTGTTGCAATGCGATGTAAATGTTCCAGGGATGAGAAATATCTGCTATGAGGATAGATTGAAGACGTTGGGACTGTTCTCCTTGGAGAGTAGAAGGCTGAGAGGAGATTTGATACAGGTTTTCAAAATCACAAGCAGACTGGAGGGAGTAGATAGGGAGAAGCGGTTCCCACTTCTAAAAGGAACAAGAATGAGAGGGAATGGATTTAAAGTAGTCTGCAAAAGAAGCAAGGTGATGTGAGAAAAAACTTTTTCATACAATGGGTAGGGTTTGGAATGCATTGCCTGGAAATGTGGTGGAGGCAGGTTCAATTGAGACATTCAAGAGGGCAATGGATGATAATTTGGATAGAAACAAAGTGAAAGGGTATGGGAAAAACACAAGAGATTGACGCTCAGCAATGATGCTCATTTGAAGAGCCAGTACTGACATGATAGGTTGAATGGCCTCCTTCTGCACCATGACAATTCTGTGATTTTCTGTAAATGTAGACTAGAAGTGGGATTTTAAAAAGTTTTACTTGGGACTGTCAATTTCTGTTTCTGATATAGAGTAAGCAGGTTCCCTATAAATCCAGATATATAATTACTTTATAATGACCTTTTGACCTTTCCCGTCGAAGGTGATAACTAAAAAAATTCACTGAGAGTTCTAGTGGAGGGTGCCTAGGATCTGTCAATCAGTTTGCAAACAGTTCTCAACATTCACTGTTCACACATGTAACAGAATGGGAGCATCTTGCTGCTACATGTATAAGTTGCCCAGTGCTACATGGTTATACTCAAAGGCTACCAGGTGGTCAATATGTTTTACCTGTTCAGGAGATGCTCTGTGCTCCTTGTGCTGCAGCTCAGAAAGGCTGCTGGGAAAAATTCAGAGAAAATCAGGGAAGAAGAAGTATGTTTGGCTGCTGTGCAAAGAGTGAGGTTTTGATGTAACACCACAAAACCCATCCAAATCATGTTAAAGATAGCAAGTAGGTTTGGAACAAAGTTCAGCCTGGCATCTGAATGGTAACTGGATATTTACAAGTAATATGCAAAACTGCCTGTCAATATCATTACAGAAAGTTTATAAAACCTAGTTCCTATTCCATATTTAAACACAGGGTACATGTAAGTTACTTTAATTGCTGGCTGCTGATCTTAATGATATCTACGTGGGCTACAGCTCACGACAGAAGAATTTCAGATTATTTGAAAACCATGAATACACTCAAACTGCTAATTTAAAAATATCACACATTGTTTTAGAACAGTGATGGCTCAGTGTGTTCACATTTAACACAAAAATAAAATCTCATATATCAGTGAGAACCATTGGAATAGGGTAGGGAATGTCAAAGTCCACTTACAATACAACCAGACCATATTAGTGCTGTCTGAAAATGCTGAGGAGTCTACATGATTTATTCAATCAGAACAATTCACTCTAGCCCTGAAGAAGAGTCACTCTGGACTCAAAACATTAACTCTTGATTCTCTCTTTACAGATACTGCCAGATCTGCTGAAGTTCTACAGCATGTTATGTTTTTATTATCTATCAATAGGTACTTGAACAACATGTGATGTTATGATCCAGTCAGGTTAAACCTATAGTATTAAAAAAAATTAAGGTTATCTATTTTGAGTGTGATGTTTGTTAATGAACAGTCCTATATTTCAGATGAAGAATCACAAAAGCAAATGTTTGTACATGTACTTTCTCTCTTGGTTGACATCACCTCACTCCTGACTCCATTCTGAATCCAGCCTCTCTATTTTCACACCTTAGGTACTACCTCCTGAACCTCAACAGTATCAATGCAGTACTTCAATATGGGCTGCTCTGTAACTTGCTTCTAATTTACAATCTACATTAATTTTTATTTCGTCATTCTTGTTTGTCTGAAATTTCTCAACCTCCTGTACATTAAGCCTTAGTAAAACTGGATTAACATGTCACTTAAAGCTTTCTACATTGTTACTGAGATTTTAATATTCACAATTCCTTGACATTTGACTTGGACACAGCTTTCTCCCATCACGTCATCTCCCATCAGACAATTCTGAGCCTGCACTGTTTACTGTGAATAATTGTGCCAATGAAATTAGGCAATAAAATCATTTGCAATTTTCACTTGAGCTTTCTGTCAGATTTTACATCAATTCTAAACTGTTTATAACCTGTTAGATTTGAAGACGCTGGTGGCTGTCAAAATGTTTAAAACAGGGCAGCTAAAGTCAAAATCTTTGTCCCAGCCTAAACCAACACCAATATTGAAAAGCAGTTCTGTCTGGTTTCCAAACTGATGGGCTACAAGGAGAAATCAACAAAAGTTAAAGAAGCACATCCTGTGTGGTTCTTTTAGTCTGGCTGACATTCATTGAAATCTACCAAACCCCAAGCAAAGGAACAATCGGGGGAGACAAAGAATGTTGGAGAAAGCAATTTGACGTAAGAATGGATAATGCTGGAACAGAAAGTCAGGCAGCATCTGTGCGGGAAGTAACAGAGTTCCTGGGATGGATTTTTGTCTCAAATTCAGGGCAGATCCTGGCTTTGTCAACCTGAACCCATCACCTTCTCCCATAGATGTGTCTCAACGCTGTTAGGAAGAAAGCACCAGTAGTTGAGCTGTACTATTCCACAAAGCCATCAGAAATGTGTAACTACCAAATTAAACCAGCAAGGTGATCAAGTTCACTGATGGACTGCAATTCAGGACAAAAGTAATTCACGAGACAACAAGGTGCAGGGCTGGATGAACACAGCAGGCCAAGCAGCATCATAGGAGCAGAGAGGCTGACGTTTCGGGCCTAGACCCTTCATCAGAAAAGGGGGAGGGGAAGGGGGTTTTGAAGTAAATAGGGAGAGAGTGGGAGGCGGATAGAAGAGGGATAGAGGAGAGGATAGGTGGAGAGGAAACAAACAGGTCGAAGAGGCGGGGCCCCCGCAGAACAAAAGTAATTCACATCAGGTTTTGACATTAGCAAGGAAATAAGTATTTATTGCAAACAAACTTATTCTATAATAAATGACAAACAAAAAAAGATTATTCATTACTAGTATGCAACTTAAGCTACATACCTTTAAAAACATCAAACACTCTCACATTCATCCACAAAAAAGGCATCAAAAACAGACATTTTGATGCACATTTTACAGGTTGAATATATAGATACAGTGAAAAACAAATTCCATATTTGAAGAGTCCAGATCACAAGGGTAGGGTATGTTATTTCTCACAATTCTCTTCATATTTTTCAAGAGATGGTGACACAACTTTGTCTGCAGAGCAATTATCAATCTTTGATTCAATAGCTGATTGGGAAACTTCAGTCCTTTCTTGTATTAGAACATTTTTTTACGGTTTTAAAGTTCGGTCTAGTAGTATTATCGCTAGACTATTAATCCAGAAATTCAGCGAATGCTCTGGGTCCCAGGTTTTGAATCCCACCACAGTAGATGATGGAATTTGAATTCACTAAACAAAAATCTGGAATTAAGAATCTACTGATGATAATTAAACCATTATCAATTGTTGGAAAAATTCATCTGGTTCACTAATGTCCATTAGGGAAGGAAATCTGCCATCCTCACCTGGTCTGGCCTACATGTGACTCCAGACCCACAACAATGTGGTTGACTCTCAATTGCCCTCTGAAATGGCCTAGCAAGCCACTCAGTTGTACCAATAGCTACAAAGTCTCAAAGAAATGAAACCGGATGGCTCACCAATGTCAACCCAGGTACCAGAAAAGACAACAGCTGAAATAGCCCTCATGACCCTGCAAAGCCCTCCTCACTAACATCTGGGGGCTGGTATCAAAATCAGGAGAGCTGTCTCACAGACGAGTCAAGCAACAGTCTAACATAGTCATACTCACAGAATCATACATTACAAACAATGTCCTAGACACCACCATCATCATCCCTGGATATGTCCTGTCTCACTGGCAGGGCAGACCCAGCAGAGGTGGTGGCACAGTGGTATACAGTCGGGACGGTGTTTTTCTAGGAGTCCTCAACATTGACTCAGGATCCCATGAAGTCTCATGCCTTCAGGTTAAACATGGGCAAGGAAACCTCCTGCTGATTACCACATATCATCCTCTCTCAGCTGAATCAGTACTCCCCAGTGTTGAACAACACTTAGAGGAAGTACTGAAGATGGCTTGGACACAAAATGTACTCTGGGTGGGGGATTTCAACGTCCACCACCAAGAGTGGCTCGGCAGCAGTACTATTGATCGAGCTGGTTGGGTCCTAAAGGACATAGCTGCTAGACTGGGTCTGCAGCAGGTGGTGAGGGAACGAACAAGAGGGAAAAACATACTTGACCTCATCCTTACCAATCTGCCAGCTGCAGATGCATCTGTCCATTTCAGTAAGAGTGACCACTGCACAGTCCTTGTGGAGATGAAGTCCTGCCTTTACATTGAGAATACCCTTCATTGTGTTGCATGGCACTATCACCGTGCTAAATAGGACAGACTTTGAACAGATCTAGCAACTCAAGACTGGGCATCCATGAGATGCTGTGGGCCATCAACAGCAACAGAATTGTACTCCAGCACAATCTGTAACCTCATGGCCCGGCATATCCCCCTTTCAACCATTACCATCAAGCCAGGGGATCAACCCTGGTTCAAAGGAGAGTGCAGGAGGGCATGCCACGAGCAGCAACAGTAGCACCTGAAGATGAGGTGTCAACCAACTTGAGGCCACCAACAGGAATACTTGCACGCTAAACAGTGAAAGCAGCAAGTGATAGACAGAGCTAAGAGATCCCAGAAGCAACAGATCAGAGCTAAGCTCTGTAGATCCACCATATCCAGTTGTAAATAATGGCAGATAATTAAACAACTAACTGGAGGAGGAGGCTCTACAAATATTCGAATCCTCAATGATGTAAGAGACCAGCACATCAGTGCAAAAGATAAGGCTGAAGCATTCACAGCAATCTTCAGCCAGAAGTGCTGAGAGGATGATCCATCTCAGCCTCCTCCAGGAGTTCCCAGCATTACAGATACCAGTCTTCAGCCAATTCATTTCAGTCCACTCCATATCAAGAAACAGTTGGAGACACTGGATACTGAAAAGACTATGGGCCCTGACAACATTTCGGTAATAGTACCGAAGACTTGTGCTCCAGAACTTGCCAATCCCCTAGTCAAGCTGTTCCAACACAGTTATAAATAATATCTAACCGAGAGTGTGGAAAATTACCCAGGTATGTCTTGTACACAAAGAGCAGGATAAATCTAAACCAGCCAATTACCGCCCCATCAGTCTACTCTTGATCATCAGTAAAGTGATGGAAGGTGTCATCAACAGTGCTATCAAGCAGCAGCTGCTCAGAAATAACCTGTTCAGTGATGCCCAGTTTGGGTTCTGCCAGGGCCACTCAGATCCTGACCTCATTATAGCCTTGGTTCAAACATGGACAAAAGAGCTGAATTCCAGAGGTGAGGTGAGAGTGACAGCCCTTGATATCAAGGCTGCATTCGATTGAATGTGGCATCAAGGAACCCAAGCAAAACTGGAATCAGGAGGAAAACTCTCTGCTGGTTAAAGTCATACCTGACACATAGGGAGATGATCATGGTTGTTGGAGGTCAATCATCTCAGCTTCAGGACATCTCTGCAGGAGTTCCTCAGGGTACTTTCCTGGGCCCAACCATCTTCAGCTGCTTCGTCAATAACCATTCCTCTATAATAAGACCAGAAATGCAGATGTTTGCTGATAATTGCATAACATTCTGTATCATTCGCAAATCCTCAGATACTGAAGCAGTCCATGTTCAAATGCTACAAAATATAGATAATATCCAGGCTCGGGTTGACAAGAGGAAAATAACATTTGTGCCACAAAAATGCCAGGCTATTACCATCTCCAATAAAAGACAATCTAACCACTGCCCCTTGATAGTGAATGATGTTACCATCACTGAATCCCTTGTTATCAATATCCTGGAGGTTAGCATTGACCAGAAACTCAACTGGACTCACCACATGAATACGATAGTAACAAGAGCTATTCAAAGGCTAGGAATCCTGCAGCGAACTCTAACTCCCCAAGTCTGTCAACCATCTACAAGGCACAGTCAGGAGTGTCACAGAATACTCCCCACCTGTCTGGATGCATGCAACTCCAACAACACTCAAGAAGCTTGACACCATCCAGGACAAAGCAGCCCGCTTGATTGGCACTACATCCACAAACATTCACTCCCTCCACCACTGACTCTCAGTTGCAGCAGAGAATCATAGAATCCCTACAGTTTGGAAGCAGGCCATTTGGCCCATCCAGTCTGCACCGACCCTCCGAAGGGCATCCCATCCAGACCCACCCACTACATTTCCCATGGCCAATCTACCTAAACTGCTCAACTTTGGACAGCAGTGTGTACAATCTACAAGATTCACTGAAGAAATTCACCATAGCTCCTTAAATAGTAACTTCTAAATCCATGACCACTACTATCTAGAAGAACAAAGGTAGCAGATACATGGGAACACCACACTCTGAAATTTCCCCTCCAAGTCATTCACCATCCTGACTTGGAAATATGTCGCTGTTCCTGCACTGTTGCTGGGTCAAAATCCTGGAATTCCCTCCTAAGGGTGAGTCAACCCACAGCAGGTGGACTGCAGTGGTTGAAGAAGGCAGCTCACTAGCACCTTTTCAAGGGCAGATAGGGATGGGCAATAAATGCTGGACCAGCCCACATCCCATGAATCAAGTAAAAAGAAATGGTGCTATTGGAAGAAAGAACAAAACAACTCAGTCAAACAAGATTGTTCCTCCAAGTGTCCAGTTGAAAGCAGGAACAGCTGATTAGTTCACAGATAGAAGGAAGTCAATACTTCAACAAACACATTCAATCCCAGCCTGAGCTTTGAAAGGACAACCAGTAGGTGAAAAGGATCCAATGAATGGAAACGTGGAAAGCAGCAGGGAGAGGCGATGGCCTAGTAGTATTATCGCTGGACTGTTAATCCAGAGAATCAGATAATGTTCTGGGGACCTGGGTTCCAAACCTGCCACAGCAGTCGGTGGATTTCGAATTCAACAAAAATCTGGAATTAAGAGCTGAGTGATGACTATGAATTCATTGTCATTGGAAAAACTCGCCTGGGTCACTCACGCCCTTTAGGGAAGGAAACTGCCATCCTTACCTGGTCAGGCCTACATGTGATTCCAGACCCACAGCAATGGGGTTGATACTTTACTGCCCTCTGGACAATTTAGAGATGGGCAATAAATGCTGGTCCAGCCAATGTGACCCACATCCTGTGAATGAATGAAAGGAAAGATAAAGCATAACCTCCAATGTCAGTGAGAGAGAACAGAATCAATATTTAACCAACAGCTAAACTGGAAAAGTCATTAACTGCACCAGTGGCTTCACTAACCAGTGAAGGAGTGCCAGCAGAACAACATCAGAAACATCATTAACCAGCGATTAAACACCAGAAACATCACTGACCAGTGAAATTACACCAGTAATGTCACTATCCAGTAACTACACACCATAGCATAACTAACTCATGAAAACAACACCAGTAGCTTCACTAATCAGCAGTAGCATCTTGAACCAGCAAGTAAACACCACTCTTATCACTAACCAGCAAGTAAATAACAGCAGTATCACTAAACAGTGGAACAAAACCAATAACATCATTAACCAGTGAGTGAACACCAGCAGTATCACTGAGAAGTTTAACAACCCCCATCAGTAACGTCACTAACCAGCAAGTAAGCGGCAGCAGCATCACTAACCAGCAAGTAAACGCCACCAGTTTCACTAACCAGTAGGTGCCAGACCATGACTGAGATCCAGCAGGATTCGGACACACCAGGAGCTGTACAATATCAGCTGAGGATCCTGTCAGCTCCCCACTGAAAGTTGCGAATGAAGGTACAGAATTCTACCATCGAAAAAACGCCATGAATAATATGTTAAGAAAACAAGCTATAACAGACCGTTACCATATCCAGTTTAATTATAAGAGCCAACTCTTAACATTTTATCATTTGATGTAATGTAAAAAAATGTTATTGATTGGATTAGTTAAAAAATGTTGTATTTTTTAAATGCAATCAGATTATTTTGTTATATTATTCATAAAGAAATAGGAGCTATTGTAAATATACGTCCATGATGTTACATTGACTGCTGCAACTGCAGTGCGGATCCTGCAGCTTTTCCTGGGATTGCAGGCTTAGTTAAAGTTTTATTATAGTGCTTTTTATAGTTATTACAGTCATTATATTTTACTAATAAGATTTTAATTAATTTTCTTTCATTAACATTCAAAACAACCCCAAAAAAAACAAATCCAAAAAAGTTGTGATTTTTTTAAAGTGGACAGTTTTTTAAAATGAGCTTCGCAGGGTCTACAGTGAACAGCTGAGGTTATTTTTTATTCTAAATTCAGAAATTAAAAACATCTGTATGTGTTTTAAAAGGTTTTTTTTTACATTGCAAAGTTTTTTTTTGTAAAACCGGACAGTTATTTTTTAAATGAGGAGTTGTGTTTTTGTTTCAGAGAATCCTACACAAGGTTTGCTTTGGAGTAGATATTGTTATTCGAGGAGTTTATTGAAGACAAGTTATTTTTAATTCAGTTAATCTGCTAAGTGGTTGATTTTATTTAAGTTTTATATGATTGATATGTATATTTTTAATTTTTTCCATTTTAACATTATTTTCTGTAGGTAATGAAAGGTAGTTTATTTTATATACAAAGTTTTATTGAAACATTCTATTTTTTAGGTTAATGTTATTAAGGCCATATATGAAGTACAGAGTGAGATGGCTAGTAGATTTAGAAAGGTTATTACACGGCGGGATCGGTCAGTTAGGTGGATGACTGTCGGGAAAGGTTAGAAGGCACTCAAAAGGTGGCTATTCCTCTATCAAATAGATATTCAGCTTTTGGAACTGCAGAACAGGATAGTCTCACTGAGGAAAATGGAAGGGGTAGTCAATTATTGGACACTTGAAATGATTCTTATGTGAGGCAGTGTTTGATAAGATTGAATAGAATTGTTGTTATAGGGGACTCTCCTGTCAGGGGCATTGACGGGAGATTCTGTGGCAGTGAGTGTAGATTTAGGATGGTTTGTTGCTTTCCTGGTGCTAGGATTAAGGATGTCTCTAAACGTTTCAAGCATATTGTTAAAAATGAGATTGAGAAGCCAGAAATTATTGTAGACATTGGTAGAAATGACATTTTTTGGGAAAGGGTTAAAGCAGTACAGAGTGAATTTAAGAAGTTAGGTAGAAGATGAAAAAATATAACCTTAGAAGTAGTAATTTCTAGTTTACTCCCAATACCAAACTCAGATGAGGGAAGGAAAAAAAGGTTAAAGGAGATAAATCAATACCTGAAGAGCTGGTGTTTTGATCAGGGATTCAGGATTTGGGACAATTGGAATGTCTTTTGGGATAGAAAAGACCTGTTCAAAAAGGATGGGTCTAATCTAAACTGGAAAGGGACCAATATCTTAGCTGGGAGATTTGCTCATTCGATTAAGGGAGACTTTATACAGATTGAGAAGGGGAGTGGAGGAATTCTAAGCAGCAGTGTAAACAGGATTTATGGGGAAGGTTCTGAATGTGAGGAGAGCATGTCAATTAGAAAAGAAGGTCAAGAGAGAGTCAGAATATGTAGTAACTCTGAAAAACTAAATTGCATTTATTTCAATGCGAGGGGTCTTACAGGTAAAGCTGATGAACTCAGGGTATTTTTAAGAACATGGGATTGGGATATCGTAGCTATTACAGAAACTCTGCTGAGATATGGACAAGACTGGCAGCTCAATGTTCTGGGTTTTATGTAAGCATAATAAGGTTGTAATAATGGGGGATATTAATTTTCCAAACATTGACTGGGAGTACCATAGTGTTAAAAGTTTGGATGGTGAAGAATTTGTTAAATGTGCTCTAGCAAATTTTCTTTATCACTATGTAGATGGCCCTACAAGAGAAGGAGCAAACCTAGACCTTCTTTTGGGCAATAAGGCAGGGCAGGTGCCTGAAGTAAAAGTGGGGGAAACATGTTGGGTCTTGCAATCATAATTCTATTAGTTTCAAAATGGTTATGGAAAAGGATAAGCCTTCCATATAAGTTAAAGTTTTTAATTGGGGTAAGGCAAATTTTAATGGTATGAGACAAGAACTTCCAAAAGTTGATTGGAGTAGGCTGTTCACAGGTAAAAGGATGTCTGACAATTGGGAGGTGTTCAAGAGTGTGATGACGAGAGGTCAGAGGCATTTTGTTCCTGTTAGAATAAGGCTGATAAGATTAAGGAACAATGGATGAATAAAGATATTGAGGTTCTAGTCAAGAATAAAACAGAATCTTATTTTAAATACAGACAACTTGGTTCAACTGAATCTCTTAATCAATATAAAAAGTATAGGGGCCTTCTTAAGAGAGAAATCAGGAAGGCAAAGAGGCTATATGAGATAGCATTAGCAGATAAAGTTAGAGATTATCTAAAGAAATTCTACAAATACATTAAGAGCAAGAGGGTAACTAGAGAGAAGGTACGGCCTCTTAAACAGCAAGGAGGTCGTCTTTGTGTTGTACCGCAGGAGATGAGAAAGATACTAAATAAATATTTTGCATCTGTTTTTACGGTGGTGAAAGAAATGGAGTCTAGAGAATACATAGAAATAAACTTTGATGTTTTAAAAACAGTTCACATTGCAGAAGAGGTGGTTCGGGAAGTCTTAGAGAATGTAAAGGTGAATAAATCTCTGGGACCTGGTCTAATATATCCCAGAATGTTGTGCGAAGTAAAGGAGGAAATTACAAGATCAATTGCAGAAATATTTGCATCATCTATAACTATGGGTGAGGTGCCTGATGCCTTGAGGGTGGCTAATGTTGTACCCTTGTTTAAGAAAAATTGTAAGGAGAAACTGGGGAACTACAGAGTCTGACTTTGGTAGTGGGTATATTGTTGGAGGTGATTATAAAAGATAGGATTAATGGACATTTAGAGAGGCAAAAATTCATTAGGGAAAGTCAGCATGGTGTTGTGCGAGGAAAATCGTGTCTCACAAACTAGATTGAGCTTTTTGAGGAAGTCACCAAAAAGGTTGATGATGGCAGAGCAGTAGACATTGTTTATTTGGATTTTAGTAAAGCCTTTGACAAGATTCTACATGGGAGACTAATTTGTAAAGTTAGGTCACATGGGATTCAGGGTGAGCTTGCCAATTGGATACATAATTCGCTTAATGGCAGGAGATAGAGAATGATGATGGAGGGTTGCTTTTTGGACTGAAGGCCTGTGACCAGCGGTGTTCCATTGGGATTGGTTCTGGGTCCTCTTTAGTTTGTCATTTATATCAATGATTTGAATGAGAATATAGAAGGCATGGTTAGTAAGTTTGTGAATGACACCAAAATTGGTGGCACAGTGGACAGTGACGGAAGTTTTCTAAGGTTACAAAGGGATCTTGATCAAATGGAGGGCAGATGGAGTTCAATCTGGATAAATGCAAGGTATTGCATTTTGATACAACAAAAAAAAGGGCAATGCATACATAATTAATGGTAGGGCCTTGGGTAGTGTTGTAGAACAGATGGACCTAGGGGTGCAGGTACATAATTCTTTGAAGGTTGCGTCACGTATAGACAAGATGATTAAAAAGGTGTTTGGCACACTTGCTTTCAATGCTCAGTCCTTCGAATATAGGAGTTGGGAAGTCATGTTGGGGTTGTATAGGACAGTGGTGAGATGTTTTCTGAAATACTGTGTCCAGTTCTGGTTGCCCAATTATAGGTAGGATACTGTCAAGCTGGAGAGGGTTCAGAAGAGACTCACCAGGATGTTGCCGGGTATGGAAGGTTGAGTTATAAAGAAAAGCTGGATAGCTTGGGACATTTTCACTGGAGCATAGGAGGTTGAGAGGCAATCTGATACAAGTTTATAAAATAATGAGAGATATAGATAGAGATAATGAAAGTTGTATTTTCCCCAGGATGGGGATTTCAAGACAAGGGGGTACATTTTTAAGATAAGAGTAGAGAGATTTAAAAAAAAGACATAATGAAATAAATTTTTTACACAGACGGTGGTTCACATGTGGAATGAACTTCCTGAGCAAGTGGTGAATGTGGGTACAATTACAATGTCTAAAAGACATTTGGATAGTTACATGAAAGGTTTGGAGGGATATGGGCCAGGAGCAGGCAGGTAGGACTAGTTTAGTTTTGGATTATGTTCGGCATAGACTGGTTCGACCGAAGGGTCTGTTTCTGTGCTGTATGACTTCATGACTGTTTGGCTCTATAAATGGAGTCCACCAATCACAAAGAGGCCGGTAAGAATTATATCAACACTACAGCTTTTGTATCTAAAAGTGCAATCAGCATAAATCAATATATATCAGTATAAACTAGTATGTATAGTATAAGTTAGTATATATTAGCATAAATTAGTATAAATTTATGGGAACCAGCTTCTGCTGCAACATGTTAATCTTTCAAGACAAAATGGTTTCCCTCAACCTGTCTTTTGGCAATGACAAAAAAAACCTGCAGATGCTGGAATCCGAGGCAGACAAACAGGAGGCTGGAAGAACACAGCAAGCCAGACAGCATCTGGAGGAAAGGAACTGTCAACTTTTTGGGTATTACCTTTCTTCAGGACTCTGAAGAAACCGTGAAGAAGGGTAATACCCGAAACGTTGACTGCTCATCTCCAGGTGCTGTCTGGCTTGTTTTGTCAATGACAAACTTCTGAACCGTGGGGAACAGGAATGCATTGGCTGAACCGTGGGGAACAGGAATGCATTGGCTGAACCGTGGGGAACAGGAATGCATTGGCTGTCTTGATATTTCCCTTTAAAATATTATGTCAAATACATGTTCTGTTTAAATATTATTATTAAAGCAATTGACTGACAATTTTAACCAGGGCCTGTCATTCAGACTTGAAGTTCCCTTTCCTCTGAGATTATTAAACAGAACAGCTGGTCTATGCAATTGGACAGTCTGCAAGCTTTTTTTAAAAAGGAAAGAATTTTGTATTTTGTACCATCCTGCAGCCCCTCCTGCATACAATCCCCTACAAGGAAATTCCCTTCTCCAGGGTTTTCCTAATTTGGAGCTGATTAGTTTGACAAATATGCGCTGCATTTCTGTCTCCCATTAGCCTTTGGAGGCTGTTACATTCACTTCTAGGAACTAAAAAATGTGCATGGCATTTCCTCCTGCCACAGAGGATAGGAAACCTCCAGGAATGCTGTTTTCTGGCAGAAAAAGTGAAAAAAAAAAACCTGTAATGATAGTCCTGTAAAATGTCCAAATCTTCAAATCTTTCTAACGAACAAATTTTTAGAATGTAACTAACTGTGAGATTTATTATAAAACTGAGTTTACTGGTTACAGCTGACATCCTTAGCCAATACTGCATCATGTTCAAAAAATGGTGATTTACGCAATATCTTGGCCACACATCTGCAGCAATTTCTACACATGGAGGAACCCTTAAGATTGTAACTTCAGTAAGCAGGTTAAAAGTTATCAAAGCCCTCTTTCTAATTTCCTTGATGAAGAAATCTATCTCAGTTTATTTCTAATGTAACTGTTCTCATTTTTTAATCATAATATTTTGCTTGGCTATTTACTTGTCAGTGTTCGGAGTAAGCACAGCCCTGAGCCTCCTCTCTCCCTCTCATGAGGGTATTGACCATTGCTGAGGCACAACTTTCAGTGTAGTATTCCCAAATCACACTCACAATATATTCATTGTATATTGTGGGTATTTCTTGAAACAGTATGGGCATAGTCCAACTAGAGAACAGCCATACTGGACCTTGTATTGGCTAATGAGCCTGGCCAGGTGACTCACTTTTCAGTGGGAGAGCATTTTGGAAACAGTAATCACAACTCCTTAAGTCTTAAGATAGCTATGAATAAGGATAAGTCAGGACCTTGTGGCTAAATTAGGGAAGGGCAAATTATATCAGTATTAGGCAGGAGATAGGGAGTCTTAATTGGGAGAAGCTGTTATCAGGCAAGTCCACATTTGGCATGTGGGAACTATTTAACAACCTGCTGGGGAGTCAAGACCGTCATGTTCCAGTAAGGAGTAAGGTCAAGGATGGCAAGGTAGGGGACCCTTGGATAACGAGGGAGGTTTAGAATTTAGTCAAAAGGAGAAAAAGAACATACGTAAGGTTTAGGAAGCTAAAATTGAACAGGGCCCATGAGTAATATAAAGTAAAAGGGGAAAGAACCCAAACAGGGGATAAGGAGAGCAAGAAGGTGCCATGGAATGACCTTGGCAGGTAGGGTTAAAGAGAATCCCAAAGCATTTTATACATGCATTAAAAACAAGAGGATAACTAGGGAGAGGGTAGAACCATTCAAGGATAAAGGAGGGAACTTGGAGGCAGAGGATGTGGGTGAGATCCTAAATGAGTACATTACATTGGTGTTCACCCAAGAGGAAAATATGGAGGATAGTGAGATTTGTGTGGAGCATGCTAATATTCTGAAGCATTTAGAGATCAAGAAAGAAGTGGTGTTGGGTCTCTTCAAAAGCGTTAAGGTGGATAAATCCCCAGGCCCTGATGGTATCTACCCCAAGTTGTTGAGAGACACAAGGGAGGAGGTTGCTGGGGCCTTGACCAAGACCTTCGTATCCTCACTAGCCATTGGATAGGTCCCAGAGGTCTAGTAAGTAGCTAATGTTGTTCCTCTGTTCAAGAAGGGAAATAGGGATAATCCAGGAACCTGTAGACTGATGAGTCTCATATTGGAGGTTGGGAAGCTATTGGAGAGAATTTTTATGGATAGGATTTCTGCGCATTTTGGAATAGCAAGGACTAATTAGAGACAGTCAGCATGACTTTGTGTGGGGCAGATCATGTCTTACTAACTTGATTGAATTTTTCAAGGAGGTGACAAAGGTGATCGATGAAGGTAGAGCAGTGGATGTTGTTTACATGGATTTTAGTAAGGCTTTCAACAAGGTCCCTCATGGTCGGCTCATCCAGAAGATTAAGATGATGGGATCCATAGTGACCTGGCCGCGTGGATTCAGAATTGGCTTGCCCATAGAAGGTAGAGGGTAGTGGTGGAAGGGTGTTTTTCAGGCTGGACGTCCGTGACTACAGGGATCCATTCTGGGTCCTCTGCTGTTTTTGATATATATAAATGACTCGGATGAAAATGTAGATGGGTGGGTTAGTAAGTATGCAGATGATACAAAGGTTGGTGGAATTGTAGATAATGTAGAAGATTGTCAAAGGATACAGTGGGATATAGATCAGTTACAGATACGGGTGGAGAAATGGCAGATGGAGTTTAATCCGGATAAGTGTGAGATGCTGCACTTTGGGAGATCGAATGTAAAGGCAAAGTATACAGTTAATGGCAGGACCCTGAGCAGCATTCATGTACAGACGGATCTTGGGGTTCAAATCCATAGCTCCCTGAAAGTGGCCATGCAAGTAGATAGGGTGGTAAAGAAGGCATGTGGCATACTTGCCTTTATTGGTTGAGGAATTGAGTACAAGAGTCAGGATGTCATGTTGCAGATTTGTAAGACTTTAATTAGGCCACACTTAAAAGTATTATATTCAATTTTGATCACCATATTACAGGAAGGATGTGGAGGCTTTGGAGAGAGTGCAGAAGAGGTTTACCAGGATGCTGCTTGGATTAGAGGCTATGAGCTATAAGGCGAGGCTAGAAAAACTCAAATTGTTTTCTTTTGAGCAGTGGAGGCTGAGGGGAGACTTGATAGAAGTCTATAAAATCATGAGATGCATAGATAGGGTTGACGATCAAAATCTTTTCCCCAGAGTTGTAATGTCAAAAACTAGGGGGCATGCATTTAAGGCGAGAGGGGGAAAGTTCAAAGGAGATGTGAGGGGCAAGTTTTTTTACACGGAGAGTGGTAGGAGTGTGGAACACGCTGCTATGGGTGGTGGTGGAGGCGGATATGATAGGAGTGTTTAAGGGACTTCTTGATAAGCAGTTGAATATGTAGGGAATCGAGGGATACGAATCAAGGACAGGCAGAAGGGATTAGTTTAAATTGGTGTCATGTTCGATGCAACGTTGTGGGCCGAAGGGCCCAATCCTGTGCTGTACAGTTCCATGTTCTATGTCCATATCCAAAATACATCCACAATATTCTTGCAGGATACTCACTGTATACACACAATATACCCAAAATCAAAAAAACAATTCCTGAGACTGTTTTTTCTTTCAAGAGCACACCCTAGCTCTAAAGATTTCCCTCTGTGCAGAGCATGCATGAATCTCTGGGTTCCTTTCGGATGGAACACATAGTGAGCACTGTTCACCTCTTCTCTGGGGTGAAGTCCTTTCTTTTTTATTCCTCATTGTTTGTACCTGCTTTGGGACAGCGATATTGTCTTTTGATTTCTTTTCCTTAGCAAAGTGCCTCTCAGAACTCCCATCAGGACCACTAGGGGGAGACGATAGCCTGGTGATGTAATCACATGATTGCTAATGTCCAGGGGACCTGGGTTTGCATTTTGCCATTGCAGATGGAGAAATTTGAATTCAATTTAATAATAATTTGGAATTAAGAGTCTAGTAGATTATCGTGAAACCATTGTTGGAAAAAAACTATCTGGTTCACTAATATCCTTTAGGGTTCTTACCTGGTCTGGCCTACATGACCCACATCAATATAATTGCCTCTTGAACAATTAGGGCTGGGAAATAAATACAGTCCTTCAAGCCTACTGCACCTTTCAATATGATAATGGCTGATCATCCAACTCAGTTTCCCCTTCCCCCTTTTGCTGCTACTCTTTATTCCCTCTACCCCTAAGAACTATATCTATCTCCTTCTTGAAAACATTCAATGTTTTGGCTTCCTCCACTTTCTGAGGTAGAGAATTCCACAGGCTCACCACATTCTGGGTGAAGGATTTTCTCCTCATATCAGGCCTAGGACTGAAATAAATATATTCCAAACCGATCCAGTATTTCTTCATATGCTGTTCCAGGAATCAGTCTGGTAACAGTTTGATTGAAGGTGTATTTTGGAATGTTCAGATTGAGCATGTGACCACACAGCACAGTACACCCAACTGAATCAAGTCAGTTTGCACAGCAGCTGGTGATGTGGTGGCTCAGTGGCTAGTATTGCTGCCTCATAGTGCTAGGGACCTGGGTTCGATTCCACCCTCAGGCTACTGTCTGTGTGGAGTTTGCACATTCCCCCTGTGTCTGCGTGGGTTTCCTCCCGGTGCTCCAGTTTCCTCCCACAGTCTAAAAATGTGCAGGCTAGGTGGATTGGCCATGCTAAATTGCCTGTAGTGTTCAGGGATGTGTAGATTAGCTGGGTTATAGGGGATGGGTCTGGGTGGGATGATCTGAGGGTTGGTTTGGGTTGAAGGGCCTGTCCCCACACTTCTATGAAGACAACATTTTGATAACTAATTTGAGCCAGTAAAACCCACAATGCCCTGGTCTGACATGTTACCCATTGTGCCTCTGGCCCAAGGGACTTCATATCAAGCAAGAAGGAATCTTCAGTATTTGAGGCAGCGGACAAGTTGATTTCACCAAAATAAATCAACTGCTGAGGGTGAGCAAGAAAGTCCAAAACAAATCAACTAGTTGAGATAATAAAAATCAATCTGCATCAGCACAGGACTGAAAATCGGTGCACACAAACTCCACTGATGACTGTAAGAAGAGAGTATGTCAGTGGAATCCTATAGGTGCCTGTGTGACCTGGCCTATGGTGAAATATGGAGCCCAATTGGGCAACAAGTGCATCTCAATGTTGAGATCATCTTGTACCATCTTTTATGCTTTTCACAAGTGGCATGGCAGGATTCTCACTAGGTAGTGGTGAGTTTTCATTTGGGGATTATAGCTTATTAACCACTTTGTTAACAGCCCAACTCATCTCATTAGTATTCATCAACCCATCTTACCAAGCTTGTTGAATAGGCTCCGTGTTGGGAAAACTCAACAAGGACATCTAAGTGGTTACCTGGCAGATTCAGCTCCATGTTTACTCTGAATGACCTCTATGTTAGACACTGGGCACCAACCCTTCAGGTCACATGCCATGGGCACCAGTCACATGCACCTCACATCCATGACTTTGACATCTGGTATGTACCAGTCTCTGAGAGCCCTCATGGCATATCTCTGATGCACTTACAGGATGGTTCTACACTTCAATGCTGCACTGGGTAACTCTTATTGTAACGCAGCAGCAAGGACACTGTGTGCTTGGGGACACATCCCCAGCTCCTGGACTGTACCAGGCTGTACCTCCAGGCTCTTCACTCATTGTCACAGTGCTCACTCACTCGGTGACTCCCTGGATGTTCACAGCACCCCTGCCTTGCATTGTCTTTGCGTTCTTTGTTCCCTCAGCCAGGCTCATTGTACTGTCTTTTTGCTGTGTCGTTTAGTGCAGACACAAAGCTGGTCATGGAACTGGATGAACACAGCAGGGCAGGCAGCATCAGAGGAGCAGGAAATCTGACATTTTGGGTCAGGACCGTTCTTCAGAAGGGTCATTTCTGAAGAAGAGTCCCAACCTGAAATATCAGCTTTCCTGTTCCTCTGATGCTGCCTGGCCTGCTGTGTTTATCCAGCTCCACACTGTTATCTCTGACTCCAGCATCTGCAGTTCTTACTATCTCAAAGCTGCTCATAGTTGTCAGCAGGTCTCAGTCAACTCAAGGGAGACAGAGCATTCACTAATGTTCTCTGTAATTTGTTTTATTGCTGCACGGTCTCCAAGCTCTGAGCACAGTCTCCGAGCTCTGTGCGTGGTCTCTGAGCTGTGTGCATAGTCGCTGAGCTGTGCGCATGGTCTCCGAGCTCTGCGCGCAGTCTCCGAGCTCTGAGTACAGTCTCAGAGTTCTGTGCATGGTCACTGAGCTCTGTGCACGGTCTCCGAGCTCTGCGCGCAGTCTCTGAGCTGTGCACCCGGTCTCCAAGCTCTGCGCACGGCCTCCAAGCTCTGCGCATGGTCTCCAAGCTCTGAGCACAGTCTCGGAGTTCTGTGCGCAGTCACTGAGCTCTGTGCGCGGTCTCCGAGCTCTGTGCGCAGTCACCAAGCTCTGAGCACAGTCTCGGAGTTCTATGCACGATCACTGAGCTGTGAGCACAGTCTCGGAGTTCTATGCACGATCGCTGAGCTGTGAGCACAGTCTCGGAGTTCTGTGCGCGATCACTGAGCTGTGAGCACAGTCTCGGAGTTCTGTGCACGGTCACTGAGCTCTGCGCTAGGTGTCCAAGCTCTGAGCACAGTCTCGGAGTTTCCTGATGAATATTCTTTTTTTAAATTGGCAGCTCATTACTAACCCCTGCTTTCTCCAAGGAATGGTATTTACTTCTTTCTTGCCGAACAATCAGAAAGTGAATCTTTTTAAGCAATAATGGTTTTAAAAATAAAAAGAAATCTTGTGCCATTCTTACTTGATCTTGTTAGGGGACATCATTTCTTTTAAACACTGCCTCCTGGGTCCAAACGTCCCTTTTGCACCCTTAATAATGTCCATGACAATTTGTTAGCTTTGTTTACCCTTGCCAATCTGATTGTTTAAACAATAGGTTTCTACGTGTTTTGAATTGAAAACTTACTCTTTCTTTAATCTTCTAAACATTTGTATTTTTAATTTATAAGTTGTGGTTTCCTTCCTAATGTAACAATCTGCTTGTCAAGGCTCTTTGTTTTGCATCAGATTGTATGGATTCCCAGGACTCTGCCTAAATAAATCATTGCCTTCTAACATCAAAATAAAACATTATACATTTATCTTGGTGACTTTTGGCCCTGGTAAACACCCAGTTTAGCTCAGATTACTCTGGAAGATACCGAGGTTGAAATGGTTGATCAACAAGTTAGCTGCGATATTACTATGCAGTGGCAACACAAGTGATTTGCTTCCAATGAGCCAAAATGACGTTTTGCCTATCATACGAATGGATGATGTATTATATGAATTCCAGTGTGATGCCAACAATGTAGGACATGTGTCCCAAAGACTGGTGGAACATATCAAATAACATATCCTTTGACTGTTTGCAACAAGCAACATGCTGATTGTACCCAACCAGCCTGTGCTTTCTGTACTCACATCAGTGTCCAATATAGATGTGATTCTGCAATTAAACAACACCTATTGGATAACCCTGAGCATGCAAAGAATTATATTGACAATCAGGTTTGTTAATCAGGCGCACAGTGTGGCTTACTGTGTGTATTAGAAGTTACATTGATTTGGTCTATTAGGGCCCGCTTCAGCTCAACTAAATAAGTGTCAGCCATTCAGCAATGCCCTGAAAAATTACAGTCAACTACTTGATTTAAAATTTATGCAAAGATTGGCAAGTAACTGTCAATCGTCATTAATTGCTGCATTACCCATGATGACACCTCTACCAATTAGAGTCCATTTGCTGACCAATCAGCACTCTCCTGTCATGTAATATGAATGCAGCTTTTCCGCTGGTTTTTGTACAAATTGTCCTGATGAGTGCAGGATGAAAAGTTTTGACAAAATGTATCTTTTTCACAATACTGATTATAAATTTGTTGATTTATTCACTGCTCATTTCCACTATGGAGTCACCAAAGTGGGTGGATTTTGTATGAAGATCTGGGCTCGTTGTCACTTAATCAATTTTATTTGGAAAGTGTGATGACAGATAACCTTGTAAATACAATATCTTGCAATTAATCTAATTCTGAAATTCTTCTGTAATTAATTCTTCTGTAGACTGCATTTTCAAAGACTACGAAGTGTCAATATTTTGAAGGTATTGCATTTGAGCATGAGTGAAGGAAAATGGTGAGTAGATCACCAACAAGTTCTGACTGCACTGCCAGAGGGTGAATATTCAGAACATCGTACACCAGTCTTGTGGATAGGATTAACTTTTAATATAAACAGTGGATATCCAAAGACATTACCCAACACAAAATCAAGGCTTCTATTGCTTTTGAAAGCACAGCTGCTAATAAGAACCACAATACGTAATATACAACACACCTCAGGGAAATGGAATTCGTCAGGGCTAATACAAACTCAAGGTCTGTTTCCTAATTCTTTCTATATTTATTTCATTTTCATATTTTCTCCCTTCCTCTGTTTGATTCCAAATATTCCAATTATTTTCTATATATGTCAATTGTATCTCCTGATGCTTCCCTCCTTATCCCCTACTTTATTGCAGTCAGACAATTTTGCTCTGTCTCTTATTCCTTTCTATTTTTGTACATCTATGATTTCATACTTGCTCACTGTGGATCATTATCCTAGGTTTTTTTTATTTTTTTTCACTGTGTTCTCAGAAAGATCTGCAGCTTCCAGGTTCAAAATGCAAACGGCTGATGCTTGTTTCACTCAATCTCTGGTACTTGTTCTGGAGATTATATTTGTTTCATTTGTTGGAAGACTGTGGGAAATTTGAGCTTGAAATTACGTGAGAAATCTATGCCAGTTTATCATTATTTGGTCGCTCTGCTGTAGTCTTGGCTGTTTTACATGGTGGACCTGAGTTTTCTGAAAAGATAATGGCAAATGAATGACAGATTCCACTGTTGATTTGTCAATTCACCTGCTGACAATGATAAGATACCTGGCAAATCACAAATCCCTGCCAGACCTTTAGCAATCTCTGCCCATGGCTTTGCAAAATATGGCATTTCACACTTAATTTCCCTGTGAGTTTAGAGTCACATAGAGGTCTAGAGCATGGAAACAGGCCCTTTGGCCCAACTTCCCCATGCCACCCTGTTTTCATGATTAATCTAGTCCCATTTGCCTGTGTTTGGTCTATATCCCTCCATATCTGTCCCATCCGTGTACCTGTCTAAATGTTTCCCAAATGACAAAATTGTATTTGCTTTTACCAACTCCTCTGGCAGCCCATTCCAGACACTCACCACACACTGTGTGATAAAATTGCCGTCTGGACCTTTTTGTATTTCTCCCTTCTCACCTTAGACCTATGCCCTTGAGTTTTAGACTTCCTTACTATGGGGAAAAGCTGTTAAAAAAAAACTAGAAATAGGGAGCACAGCCTCAAATTTCAGATGTATACGGTCAACAACTAGCTCAACTTCACCACCAGCTCCCTTAATTCCTATCCAATCTCTGATTGGCTTTGCTCCATGACAGATGTCCAGTACTGGGTGAGCACCACTTTTCTCCAGACAGGTGTAGGAGAGATCATTGCCACATGGGGCCAAGTATTGAGGGGCCGAATGGCCTATTGCTACACCTTTTTCTTATGGTGTTTATCAGAATGTGGGTGATGGTATTGAAGCATATAA
The DNA here is from genome assembly GCF_021869965.1 of Rhincodon typus. Lineage (NCBI taxonomy): Eukaryota > Metazoa > Chordata > Chondrichthyes > Orectolobiformes > Rhincodontidae > Rhincodon > Rhincodon typus. Next base: position 3,086,336 of record NC_063367.1, on the reverse strand, counting down.
GGTTCTGAGATGGCTTGAGGGGGTAAATGTTGAGAAGATGTTGAGAAATGTTTCCACTCATGAGAGAGTCCTGAACTAGAGGACATAGATTCAGAATAATGGGACACTCATTTAAAACTAAGATGCGAAGAAATTTCTTCTCCCAGAGGAGAGTGAATGTCTGGAGTTCCCTATCCCCGACTGTTGGGAAGGCTAGATCACTGGGAGTATTTTTAGAAGAGCAAGATAGATCCTTTGAAATATTGAGGATTTGAGGGGCATGAGGATCTGGTGCTAAAGAATGATTGAAGCCTGGGGTGGATCAGCCATAATCTTGTTGAATGGCAGGGTAGACTTTAGGGACTGCCTGGTCTGCTTCTGTTCCTATGTTTTATGTTCTTCAGTAGATTGCCTTTGGGCACCAAGTCTGCTTTGTCACCACAACTGCCCATTTTCCCTGTGACGTTGTCTGTCTCTGTTCATGGCTCAGTTTATATATCTTTTTCATTCAGTCGTGGGATGTGGGCATTGCTGCTGGGTGGTAAGATGCTTTCTTAAATAGCTGCAGTGCACATGCTGTAGATTGATTGATAGTGCCCTTCAGAAGGTATTGTCAGGGTTTTGTCACAGTGATAGTGAGGGAACGGTGATATATATCCAAGTCAAGATGGTGAGTGGCCTGGAGGGAAATTTGCAGGGGGTGGTGTTCCCATGTACCTACTGCTCTTTTCCATCTCAATGGATGTGGTCATGGCTTTGAAATGTGCTGCCTGAGGATATTTGGTGAATTTCTGTTGAAAGTTTGGTTGAATTATCTGTTGCTAAAACCCCTTTTTTACTTTTAGCCTTGATTGTTTAATATGGTTGAAGTAGCATGGAGACCAGCTTGATGGTGAATCTTTGTTGTTTCAACTATTTAAAGTGATGCATAGATAGGATTGACGGTCAGACTCTTTTTCCCAGAAGTGAAATGTCTAATACCAAGGGGCATGCATTTAAGGTGATGGGAGGAAGCTCAAAGGAGATGTAAGGGGAAAGTTTTTTTTTACGCAGAGTGTGGTAGGAGTCTGGAATGCGCTGCCAAGGGTGGTGGTGGACGTAGGTACAATAGGGGCTTGTAAGACATTTTTAGATAAGCAGATGAATATGCAAGGAATGGAGGGATATGGACCAAGGGCAGGCAGAGGGATTAGTTTAATTTGGCTTCATATTCAGCACAACATCATTCCTGCACTCTACTGTTCTATGTTCTATGAAACTGTCCTTGTTATTTGGAATATCATTCACCTGTAAATTTATACAACCATTGAACCATGGAAAAGCTACAGAACAGAAGGAGGCCTTTCAGCCCATCATGCTTGTATTAGCCAACAAACTGGCCATCCATTCTACTGTCACTTACCAGCACCTAGTCTATAGACTTGCAGGTTACAGCTTTTCAGGTGTGGATTCCAGGTTCCCATTAAACAAAGGCAAAATACTGCAGGTTCTAGAAACTTGAAATAAAACAGAATGCTGGAGAAACTCAGCAGGTCTGGCAGCCTCTGTGAAGAGAGAAACAGAGTTAACATTTCGAGTCTGGTATGGCTCTTCAGAATTGCAGACTCCCTATAAATGAGTCAAGGGTATCTGCCTGGAACATCAGACCTGACAGTGAATTCCAGATGTGCAACATCCTCTGGGGGAAAATATTTTACCTCTTTGTTATCAACTAGACCAAACCCCCTCAAAATATATTAAGAAGGTAGTCTAGACCCAAACTTTTTCTTACTTTATAGGTGAGTGTAAGGTGCTGTGTTCCAATGCAATTCGATTGGTCAAATTACCAAGCCTGAAATAAAACATACTTTATTCATAGGCTATCATTTAAATACAGACAAAATTAAAATAACCAGAAGAATTGGTTTAACTGTAACTCTATTGAAATGCTTAACAAAATAATAGATACATTAACTGCTACCAATTAACTGTCCCAATATAGTAAAATCTCCTAAGCACACGCTTGGCAAAGGCAAATTCAGTAAAACAGATCATGTCACATGTAATTCTACCAGCAGGAAGAGAACCCCAGCTTTTAGATGTACCAGAAAGGGGAATAAGAGCTGGCACATCCAGCATCAAGACCACAGGAACTGCAGAAAGCAACTGCATTCTATGCTCGCTTTGAACAGAAGGGCAGTAAAATGATATCATCTATTCGATTGGCCTTGGGTGCACCTGTACCCTCGGTCACCGCTGCAGATCTTAGATCAACTTTCTTCAGGGTGAGCCCATGGAAAGTGACTAGTCTGGATGGAGTCTCCGGCTGTGCACTCAGATTCGGTGCGACTAGCTGGCGGGAGCATTCGCAGACATCTTCAACCTCTCCTTCCTAAGACCTAAAGTCCCCACCTGCTTCAAGAACACCACCATCATCCTGGGGCCAAAGAAAAATCATGCAGCGTGCCTCAGTGACTACAGCACCATGGCTCTGACAACTGTAATTAAAAAATGCTTTGAGAGGTTGGTCATTGTTCACATCAACTCCAGCCACCCAAATTGCCTTGATCCCCTGCAATTTGCTTATGAGCGCAACAGATCTATATCAGACACCATCTCCCTGGCCCTACGCTCATCCCTGGAACATCTGGACAAAAAGGATACCCACTTCAAGCTCCTGCTTTTGTCTATAGCTCTGCTTCCAACACCATAATTCCAAACAAACTCATCTTCAAACTCCAGGTCTGTGTTCCCCCCATGTAACTGAATTCTTGACTTCCTGACCAACAGGCCACAGTCAGTAAGGATGGACGACAACATGTCCTCCACCATAATCCTCAACACTGGTGCCCTGCAACGTTGCGTACTCAGCTCTCTACTATACTCCTTATACACTCCGACTGTGTGACCAAATTCTGCACCATCTCCATTTACAAGTTTGCTGACAACACCACCTTTGTAGGTTGGATCTCAAGCAACAACAAGATGGAGTACAGGAAGGACACAGAGTGCTTAACAACATGGTATAAAGACATCAATCTCTCCATCAATATCAGCAAAACAAAAGGGCTGGTCATTGACTTCAGGAAGCAGGAGTTAAGGTCATGCCCCTGGCTGCATCAGTGGTGCTGATGGAGATGGTTGAGAGCGTCAAGTTCCTGGGAGTAACGATCACCAACAATCTGTCCTGGTGCACCCACGTTGACGCTATGGTCCAGAAAGCACAACAATGTTTCTACTTCATCAGGAGGCTAAGGAAATTCAGCATGTCCATAAAGGCTATTAACAATTTTTATGGATGCACCATAGAAAGCATTCTATCTGGATGCATCACAGTGTGGTATGACAACTGCTCTTCCAAAGATTGAAAGAAACTAGAGAGAGCTGTAAACATCAACTAGTCCATCACCCAAACCAGCATTCCATCCATTGACTTCATTTACACTTTTCGTTTACTCGGGAAAGCAACCAACAAAATCAAAGAACCCCCCTACCCTGCTTATACTCTCCTCCATCCTCTTCTGTCAGGCAGAAGATATAAAAAATTGTATACACATATGAACAAACTCAAGAACAGCTTCTTTCCCACTGTTATCAGATTTTTGAATTGCTCTCTTTAATGTTAATGTCAATCTCTCTCTGTGCACCTTTTCAGTATCTGTAACACTGTTTACTGCACACTGTCCTGTTACCCTGATGCACTTGTATAGTACGATCTGCCTGTAAAGCACATGAGACAGTCCTTTTCACTGTGCCTCAGTACATATGACAGTAATAAACCAAATCAAAGCTAAAACTAAAAATCCTGGTTCTGTGGGAACTTGACCCTAACCATGCATCTTGCTTCTATTGTTCCAACTTAAAAAAAAACCCAAGGCTTCACAAGCTGTTTACTTTAATGGTTTTGAGCAGAGTGCCCTCAACTCTGTTTCAACCTTTCTTCATTAAAAAAAAGGACAAAATACACTTCTTAAAGCCATAGTATCACCACATCATGTTCTGCTAATCCATCTACCAATCACCTTAAATCTGTGCACCCTAGCAATTGTCCTCTTCACTAGGGGAAACAGGTCTTCCCTGTCCACTGTATCTATAAGATATGGGAGGAGAAGTAGATGGACCTGTAATTACAGTCCCCACCCCTCATCCAGACCTGGGTCACCAAATCCTCTGGTATCCTTGAATGCAGCAGCTCACAACAAAGCCTCCAGGGTACCATATGCAGTCTGCCCACTAACTTTCCAACAGCAGAAGTAAGTTAAAAGTTTATATAACTGTACTGGTTAAAACTCTAACTCCCCTATAAAGCTCCCTTGATGGGCTGAACAGCCTACTTCTGTTTGTCTGTCTTATGGTTCCACATACCAGTTGGGTGCATAGTCTTTTGACAGTCTAGAGATCTACACGATATATGTATGTGATATGCTGATCACATTTACAGCTGAGAGTAACTTATAGAGCCAAGATATGTATCTAAGCTTCCAGAATGGCTGACTGATATCACATTCAGCTCTTTCCTCATGCCACCAAGGCACCTGAGCAAGCTCTGCCCAACATGGCAGCTTTTTAGGTTGTACTGCCCAACAACAATTATGGAGCCAGAATTCCACAGGATCTTCCACTGGCACGAGACAGGTCAAAACACAGAGGGGTAAAGTATCCTGTTAGAGAAGGAATTGGGGAAAAAAATTGAAGATAAAAGATTTGCAGGAAAGTAGCAGAAGAAAACAAGGATTGGGACTAACTGAGGGGCAAGGCCTTAAAGAGGCTCTATCAGAAGAATGAGAATATTAAAATTAAGGCTGGGTGTCATGTCTCATTGGGCATATTGTGCTGGAAATCAAGTGCCACTATTTCCCAAAAGTTAAAGATTTTATCAAAGTACACAGACATCCCCAATTCATTTGTTTTTTAGACACAAGTTCGCAGAAAGTGCAGAGTGAGTTTCTGTATTTAGTAAGAATTATTATTAATTACAAATAAATAGTCTCTAGCTATAGGTAAACAATATGAACTGTTGATATAGCTGTACTGGTTAAAGATCTAACTCTCCTATAAAGCTCCCTCCTACAGAGAGACACAAAAAAAAGTGTTGTTATGGATGGAGGGACAAACTGGGCAGGCAAATCAATTGTCCCTGTCCACAGGATTCATTGACATGATCCTTTCGGCTTGTCAGGGCTTAGTGTTCTGAAATCTCTCTCTTATCCAGGTGGTTTCACTTGCTTGCAGGAGGCACAGAGTGACTGGTTCACAAATTGTAACATCTTTGACTCCCTGGTTAAAAACAAAAGTTCACAGTAACTGGTGAGGGAAAATAAAGTGGCTTTCTTCAGGGTTTAGAATTTTTTTAACAACAGAGTGGAGGATACCACCTCAATTTCTGTTAGTCCAAAGGCTTCTGGCTATATTATTCACACACATAAGCTGTTTGGCTACCTGGGAGCCATAGTTGCTGACCGAAGAAGGCCTTTGTCATCCATTACTTGTCACAACTTGACATACAATATACCCCCAAGTGGTGGTCCAACTGCTGCACTTAATCAAAAAGGCGTAAACTATACTTACAATAAACATTGACAACTTGCCTTTTAAAAATACTTTTTAAAACTCGCTTTTTAAAAATTCTGCAATCCTTGGTTCTTAAAACAATCATTTTTTCCTATTTCAGTCCATAATAAAAAATGCAGAAAAATAAAAAGATGTGATTTTTTACATGTGGCAGACCAGATCCAGTGGAGGTCAGTGAGCAGTGGAGTGATGAGTGAGCAGCGCTTTGTGTGAGTTAGAATGTAGGCATCAGAGTTATGGATGAGCTGTGGTTTACAACAGGTCAAGATTACACGGGAATAGTTGCACCTGGATTTAGCAAAGACATAGATAAGAGTTTATGTAGCTGCTGAGCTAAGACAGGAGCGAAGATGGTGACAGAGTCACATAGCATAGAAAGAAACACCACCATGTCTATGCCAATCAACAAACACTAAACTAAACAAACCCATTAACCTGCACTTGATCCATAGACTACTATGCCCTGGTATTTTGAGTACTCATCCATTTGCTTCTTCAGTGTTATGAGAGTACTTGCCTCCGTCATCCTCTCAGGTACCATGCTCCATATATCTACCATTCTCTGGGTGAAAAACGATTTCCTTAGATTTCCTCTAAATCACTTGCTGCTTACCTTATACATATGGCCTCCGGTCTTGGACGCATCTGCCATGGGGAAGAGGTTCTCATGATCTACTCTGTCTATGCCTCCCATAATCTTGAATACCTTGATCAGATCTCCCTATGTAATTATGTAATATATACAACAAAAGTAAGGGTCCCAGCACCAATCCCTGTGATTCATCTCTGGTCACAGACTTCCAATTACAAAAACAACTCTCCACCTTTGCCTCCCATTTATAAGCCAATTTTGGATCCAGTTTGTTATGCTGCCTTGGATCCCATATGCTCCTTTTCTGAAACAAAATATTTCAAATGTATTAAACATCTAAATGCAATAATAAGTAGACAGCATTTACATCTGATTTTTTCAAAAACATTGAGATGACTGAAACATCCATTACAGTTTGATGAATTGCACTCTAAATTAAAGCAAAATAATGGGCTTGTGGGAACTTACCTTTTGGACCAGTCTTCCTTGTGAGACCTTGTCAAAGGCTTTATTGAAGTCCAAGTAAACCACATTAACTGCACTACATCAATACATATGAGCAATGTGTTAGTAGATGAGACTGGTGTTTGAATGGATGGGGTAGGAAATCAGCTCAGGGTCAAAAGCATCACTGAGTTTATGAACTGTCTGCCTGTAACTCAGGTATTGGGCAGAGGAGGGGATGGAATTGGTGGCTAAAGAACTGAGTTTGTGATGAGGTTGAAGACAATAGTTTTAGTATTCCCAAGAGACAACTGCAAAGGACATAATGCAGTGAAGCAAGGTTAACAAATCCAACCAGCTGAATAAAGAGACTTGCCAGAACCATCACACCAGCAAAGATGAAATAGTAAATTATAACAAATTGTAATTAGCAATAGTTAATAGCCAGATGGAGAGACTTATCAGTAACAATAGCAGTAGTAAGGAGAACAATGTAAATGATGAGAACAGTAACAGTGTTAAACATGGTTCACAGTATTAATCACGGGAGAGACAAACTTGCCAGGTCACCAACAAAGCAAGGGTGGGATAATAAAAATACTGAATTATTTAAGTATCATCTTGATCCGAAGTTATAAAATCGTAGCTTGAAAAAAATAATATTGGCCTCTTGTGAGAAATTCCAATCTACTGTTCTCAGATTATGATTTCTCCTCTCCCTGTCTCTGGAGCTACTGATCCCTATTAATGTTGAAGGTGTTGTTCCCACTGTTACTGTGCGATCACTCATTGATATTAATAGAAAAAATAAACTCTTCAGTGATACAATAAGGATCCATGGAGACTGACATTAATTACATTTCAGTCAATCCAACAGTTTTCGTAGCACAATGAAGTAGAACATTCACTGGTTTTGGTGGCAAGTATGATGGTAACTGGTGGAAAGAATTGTGGAAATAACAGAAATGATTGATTTGTGGCAAGATTTATGTCAGAGTGAGGGCAGAAGCTCCACTTCAAAGGGCCAATCTGATTATCTGACAGCTCTGTAGACTCAGCAGTGCCAGGGGCAGCTGTGGCCAGGTCTGGAACTGCAGCAGTCTTCCTATTCTAAATCCCAGTACCCAGAACCAGGTAGGTGCTGGGGCCTCACAGTGAAAAGGGGAATTGAGGCTGGACAGACGACGATGTCTTCATAGACGGGCCAAAAGGAAAGAAGCACCTGCCCCATGAAAACCTTAGTCAGGTGAGGGGACATGGAGTGGAGAAGGGGCCCTTGAGAAAGGTGCAGTCTCCTGCTGTCTCTCTGGGCTTCCCTCCTGCCTCTGAACTTCTCCTGCTACCAAAACATTGAGGCTAACCTGGTAGCAGTCCATGAGAAATTATAAGTGACTAAATTGGTGACTTAAGGACCTCAGTTACAGGGAGGGTGGGCTACTCCACATAAAATTGCAGACAGATTGGGGAGTGGTGGGAGGGTGATAGGCAGGTCACGAAGGGAAATTTTTGCCCAAATCCCACCTACCCAATGCCAGTGGTGACTGCAAAATTCTGGTCCATGCACCTTTCCAAGCTCTGTGATCCAGGGCCATTTAATAATGAATGAATTAGAATTATTGTCACACGTACTCACATGAGAACAGTAAAAAGCTTACAAGTCGCCACTCATGGCATCATCTTAGGTACAAAAGTAATTAGGTACAAGATTCTTGAGGACAAATTCTTTGGGGAGAATACTCTGCCATCTGTATCCTAACTTGCAACACATCCTGTTCCCCAAACAGCCTTGTGCTTGCTAACCTGCATTAACTTGGTTGTAAAATTCTCATCAATGCAACACAACTTATTAAAACATTACCAAGTGAAATAGCTACATCCTTAAAATTCCAAATGTTGGTTTTTTGTGTTTAATATTTTCCTGTGAATACCTTTCACTTCTAGGGTGATATTTGGATTCCTACAAGAGTCATCAAGGAGACAAGAGGCACATGGATGGGAGGTGAGGACTCAACTAAATGCAAAATAAAGCACACTACTTCAAAGTTCCCCTTCTAAAAGCCACAGGCCATGCTGACCTGGGCATATGACATGGGTCAAAAGCATTAACTATTTCCTGTATTGGTATTGTGAGGGTGCCTTGCCTGTTCTGCTCCTTGAGCCTGCTCCACCATTCAATAGGATCATGGCTGATCTGACACTGCTCGCATGCACTTTCCTGCCTTTTTCCGATGATCCTTCTGATCAAGTCTATCTATCCCAACCTTAAATGTACACAGGACTCTGGCCCCCATAGGTCTCAGTGACAAAGAATTCCAAAGGCCCTTAACACTTTCTCCGAGAGAAGAAATTCCTCCTCATCTCAGTTTTAAATTGGCACCTTTATTCTGAGACTCTGTCTCTGGTCCTAGACTCTCCAGTGAGGGGAAACATCCTCTTAAGAATCCTATATGTTTTAATGACATCACTTCTCATTCTTCTAAACTCTCGTAGTAGAGTCCCAACCTGTTTAGCCTTTGCTCATAAAACAATCCCTCCCTATCAGGGATCATCCTAGTGTACTTCCTATGAACTGCCTCCAAAGAAATGATAAATAGGGGATCCAAAATTGCTCATAGTACTCCAGACATTGTCTCACCAGTCCCTTGTACAGTTGAAATAAGACTTCCCTACTCATACTCCAACTAAATAAGGGACAACATTTCATTAGCATTCCTGATTCACTTTATATTCATTCTCCTGAATACTCTTTTCAAAATGATTCACTGCATTGCATTTCATGCTCCACATGTGTGCTCAGTTAACCATCGGTCTGCTTCTCTTTCTGAAGCCAACTACTGTTCTCCATGTGGGTATCCAAGATCTGTGTTGAAATTATGGTCCAAGTCAATGGAATTAATACATATCAAAAACAGCAGTGGGCCTAATACTGACCTTCAGCAACAACATTGTATAATTTCCTCCAGTCTGAAGTTACTGTCATTCACCACTTCTCTTTGCTGCATGCATTTCAAATTTCATAATTAAGGTAGCAATAGTTAATGCAGGTCCTATGAGGGCAACTTCCTGAGAAATGCTGTAGAGGAGGCAATGAGAGGCAGCTGCAGCGGAGAATGCTGTGTGGATAGCCATTCCTCATAGCTGTGTCCTGGTGGGTCCTTCGACCAGGCTGCAGCAGTGGTGGCTTTGAAGATGATGTGGGTCCGTGCCTGGGATTTCAGTAGCTGCTTGGGACTCCTTTCGTATAAGGTAAGCAGCAAGTGATTTAGAGGAAATCTGAGGAAATGTTTTTCACCCAGAGAATGGTAGATATATGGAGCATGGTGATTCCAGCAATTGCTTGGGACTCCTTTCGTTGGCGTTGGCCTGTGACTCCATGTGAATTTTCCTCAGCGTCATGGGAGTGCGGCCCAGGATTACAGCAGAGTGGTGTCGGGACCTGGAGCACAGAGCTGTGAAATGGACTAATTCCTCTTCTTTTAAGTTTTTAAATTATACTATCATGAAAGGACTGTTATTCTGAACTTTTCATTTCTTTATTTTTCTAATTTATTCCAGTGATTTTGTACTTTTGTAATGCTGGACGTTTTATTTCTTTAGTTTCCTTTTTCTCTCCCCAGAGATGTAGTATTTGTCGCAGTCTTTGCAGGGAATCTTGTATATGACATTGGTCCTGTCCATAGTGGGTAGTGGGTCATGGATGTCATGGTGGAACGCAGGACAAATGGGGAATTCCTAACAAAGGTACACAGGAAAGCCACACACACTGACCAGATACTGAACTTCAACAGTAACCATCATAACACACACAAATAAAGCTGCGTGAGAACATTATTTAAACAGGCAACAACACACTGCAGCAACACAGAGCTACGCTGAGAAGAAGAGTACCTCTTCCAGGTATTCAAAGACAATGGATACCTGAAAAACTGGGTCAGAAGATGCCTATCACATACATGACACCAGGAAGTACACGCCCCGACGCACTCATCAAGCTACCTTACATCAGGAACACATCTGAACTGACCACAAGACTTCTACGGCCACTGGGCATCAGAATAGTGCACAAACCCACATCAACCCTACGCCAACTGCTCACCTGAACCAAAGACCCACTACTCACTATGGACAGGACCAATGTCATATACAAGATTCCCTGCAGAGACTGTGACAAACACTATGTTGGACAAACAGGAAGGAAATTAACAACCAAGGGTACACGAACACCAATTGGCTGCAAAAAGACACGACCAATACTCACTCATCTCCATCCACGTGGATAAGGAGAACCACCAATTCGATTGGGACAACACCAGGATCCTGGGACAGGCAAAGCAGAGACAAGCATGAGAATTCCTAGAAGCCTGGTACTCCACTAAGAAAGCCATCAATAAACACATAGAGCTAGACCCCATATACACTCCATTGTGAAGAAAAACCGGAAGTGGGTTAATTCAGCTCAACGGACACCAGAGTTTTAATAACGGGCTGGAAAACACAACGGCGTTTCATCGGAGGCTGCACTGATGATGTTACCCAGCAGGGTAATGAAACGTCTGCAGAATAACGAACCAGCTCGGTGGGCAAAACAACCACAACATCCACAATCCAAGCTACAAATCTCGACACAAAAACCTTAGATAATTTGACTATAATGGTTCTCATGGTTCCTAACTTGGTATTTATCTGTGAAGGAACACATTACCTTAAGAGTGAGATCCCAGACAGAAACAGAGTTTAATAGTAACAACACTGACCAACTTAAACAATGCATGGAGTTTAATGGTCAGGAATATGAAACATGGGAAAAACAAGTGTTCTAGTTCAGTCTGTTTCCACAGCACCAGTGTAAGAGATGGTTACCGCTAGCAGAGGAGTCTAGAATACAGGGCACAGTCTTTCAGAATATATTCTGTGGCTGATTACTAGGACTAAGACAAAGAGAAAATTATTTACTTAAAAGGTTGTGAATGTTTGGAACACACCAGAGTGGTGTTGTGGAGTATCCACCTTTGAATATCTACTATATGGACTTCAGGAGGGCGTTCGACAAGGTTCCTTACGGTAGACTGGTTAGCAAGGTTAGATCACACAGAATAGACGGAGAACTAACCATTAGGATGCAGAACTGGCTGGAAGGTACAAGACAGAGGGTGATGGTAGAGGGTTGTTTCTCAGTCGGGAGGCGTGAAGGATTGTTGCTGGTTCCACTGCTTTTTGTCATTTATAGAAATGATTTGGATGTGAACATAGGAGATATGGCTAGTAAGTTTGCAGATGACACTAAAATTGGAGGTGTAGTGGACAGTGTATAAGATTACCTCAGAGTACAACGGGATCTTGATCAGATGGGCCAATGGGCCGAGGAGTGGCAGATGGAGTTTAATTTAGATAAATGTGAGGTGCTGCATTTTGGAAAGGCAAATCAGGGCAGGACTTACACACTTAATGGTAAGATCCTGGGGAGTGTTGCTGAACAAAGTGACCTTGGAGTGCGGGTTCATTACTCCTTAAAAGTGGAGTTGCAGGTAGATAGGATAGTGAAGAAGGCGTTTGGTATGCTTGCCTTTTTTTGGTCAGTGCATTGAATGTAGGAGTTGGGAGGTTATGTTGCGGCTGTACAGGACATTGGTTTGGCCACTTTTGGAGTATTGCGTGCAATTCTGGTCTCCCTCCTATAGGAAGGAATTTTTGAAACTAGAAAGGGCTCAGAAAAGATTTACGAGGATGTTGCCAGGGTTGGAATGTTTGAGCTATAGGCTGGAGCTATTTTCCCTGGAGCATCAAAGGCTGAGAGGTGACATCATAGAGGTTTATAAGGTCATGAAGGATATGGATAGGGTAAATAGGCAAAGTCTTTTCTCCGGGGTATGGAGAGTACAAAACTAGATGGCATAGGTTGAAGGTGAGAGGGAAATGATTTAAAAGGGACCTAAGGGGCAATTTTTTCACACAGAGGGTGGTGTGTGTATGGAATGAACTGCCAAAGGAAATGGTGGAAGTGGATACAGTTACAACATTTAAAAGGCATCTGGGTGGGTATATGAATAGGAATGGTTTAGAGGGATATGGGCCAAATGCTGACAAATGGGACTAGATTTATATAGGATATCTGGTCGGCATGGATGAGTTGGACCGAAGAGTCTGTTTCTGTGCTGTATATCTCTAATATAATTAGGTTGAAATTGAGATTGGTCTTTCAGGGAATCAATGGGGTGGAGTGGGCAAGTAAGTGGAGTTGAGGCCAAAGATCAGTCACAATTGTATTGAATGACAGAGTGACCACAATGAGCTGTATTGTTTACTCTTACTTATACTATATCAGGGAGACCTTTCTGCAAGTGAGGACTGAGCTCTCAATGTGCTGTTTTTTGATACAATGAGTAAGCCTGAGCTGCTGGAGAATGACAGCCTAACTTATTTAGAAGAGTAATCACCCAGCAGTGGATACAGAGTAAATCTGCACTCTCTGTTTTGGTGTTCATTTCTTAATGTGAAATTTTGCGTTAGTTTACAATTTATTGGTATGTATATCATCTACAATGCATTGTAATCAGAAAAAAATATATTTGCTACTCAGGTAGCTACCAGAACAGTAATTTGAAATAGTGCCAACCAGCTTTTGTACATTGAAGAGAATGCGGCATTTCATTCTATGCCAATTTCTGTAAAATAACCAGGCCTGATAATTGAAACAATATGCTTTCTGAACAATGAAGAATGGTTTGATCTGAGCTATCTTGGCCAGTGAAACTTTGGACTGGTGCTAATATCAAGAAGAAAAAAGGAAAGAGTTTGCATTAATACAGTGTCTTTCCTGACTTCAGGAGTTCCCAAAACTCTTTGCAGCCGAAGAAATACGTTTGAAGTGTAGGTAACTGTTAAAATGCAGACAACTACTGCCGGCAATATGCACACAGTGGGTTAATAAAGTTAAATAAATATAAGAGTGTGGAGCTGGAGGAGCACAGCGGGCCAGGCAGCATCAGGGGAGCAGGAAAGTTGAAGTTTTGGGTTGGGACCCTTCTTCAGAAATGGGGGAGGGGGAAGGGAGCTCAGAAATAAATAGAGAGAGGAGGGTTGGGGGTGGGGAAGGGAGGTGGGATGGTGATAGGTGAGTTTAGGTAGGCAGTGGTGGGGATTGGTCAGTGAGGTGGGAGGAGCGGATAGATGGGAGAGAAGATGGACAGGTTGTGTCAGGTCAAGGAGGCAGGAATGAGAGGGACGGTTGGTGATGGGATGAGGCTGGGGGTGGGGAGATTTTTAAACTGGTAAAGTCCACATTGAGACCATTGGATTGTAGGCTCCCAAGGCGGAATATGAAGTGCTGCTCCTCCAGTTTTCGGGTGGTGTCATTGTGACACCAGGATGGACATGTCGCCCAGGGAGTGGGAGGGGGAGTTGAAATGGTTCGCGACTGGAAGGTGTTGTCGTTTGTCGCGAACAGAGTGTAGGAGCTCTACAATGCGGTCTCCAAGCCTCCACTTGGTCGCACTGATGTAGAGGAGACCACATCGGGAACTGTGGGTACAATAGACCACATTAGCAGATGTGCAGGTGAATATCTGTTTAATGTGGAAGGTTTTCTTGGGGCCTGGGATGGGGGTGAGGGGGGAGGTGTAGGGGCAGGTGTAGCACCTCCTGGAGTTGCAGGGAAAGGTGCGGAGAGTGGTGGGGCTACTGGGGAGTGTGGTGTGGACGAGGGAGTCACGGAGAGAGCGGTTCCTACGGAAGGCAGATAGGGGTGGGGAGGGAAATATATCTTTGGTCGTAGGGCCGGATTGCAGGTGGCGGACATGGCGGAGAATGACTGAATGCTGGAAATTTCTGAAGAAGGGTCTAGGCCTGAAACGTCAACTTTCCTGCTCCTCTGATGCTGCCTGACCTGCTGTGCTCCTCCAGCTCCACACTGTGTTATCTCACATTATTTTTATTACTTTATTGCTGAGAAGACAGACTTGGCCTTGGTTTTAAGCCCCATCAGGTCAGACGTTAGTGACTTTATTAGCTCAATGAGACTTAATGACAGTACAGCTTCTTTCTTCTTTATTCTTTCATGGAATGTGGGTGGTACTAGGCAAGGACAGTACGTGTTGGCCATTCATACTTGCCCTTGGACTGAGTGCCTTGCTATATCATTTCAGAGGACTGTCAAGAGTGAACCACATTATTTTGAATCTGGAATGACATATAGGCTAGACCAAGTAAGGATGGTTTCTTTCCCTAAAAATGTATTAGTGAATCAGATGGGCTTTTACAACAATTGCACTAAATTTCATCAGCAGCTGTGTTGAGATTTGAATCTATCTCCCAGAATGTTAGCTTGAGTCTCTGGATAATAATCCGGGTAATATGTCATAATTTTATACATCTCAGTCATATCGCTTCACAATCTCCTCTTCTCTAAAGAAAACAACCCCAGTCTGTCCAATCTATCTGCAAAACTAAAACATTCCAGGCCATGCAACATCCTGGTAAATCTCCTCTGCATCCTCTCCAGTGTGATCACATCCCTTGTACATTCAAATCTAAATCGTTTATAAAACTAGAAACGAGTAAGGGCCCTAATACTGAGCCCTGTGGGACCCCACTGGACACTGAATCCCAGTCAGAGAACCTCCCCTCAACCATTACCCTCTGCTTTCTGCCACTCAGCCAACTGTGGATCTAATTTGCCAATTTTCCTTGGATCCCATGGGCTCTTACCTTTGCTGCCAATCTCCTGAGAGACCTTACGAAAAGCCTTGCTGAAAACGAAGTAGACTAAATCAAAAGCATTGCTCTCATCAACACACCTGGTCACCTCTTCAAAAAATTCAATCAAAATGGTCAGAATAACTTCCCCATCAAACCATGCTGACCATTGTTGATTAATCCTCGGTTAGAGACAAACAAAAACTGCAGATGCTGGAATCCAAGGTAGATAAACAGGAGGGTGGAAGAACACAGCAAGCCAGACAGCATCTGGAGGAAAGGAGCAGTCAACATTTTGGGTATTATTCTTCTTCAGGACTGGATGTGGGGGTAGGGGGAGCTGCAGATAAAGAGGGGGTGGGGAGGGGTGTAGCAGAATGGTGCTGATAAGTGGACACAGGTGGTAGGTATGACCTGGTTGGTCAATGGGAGGGATGAATCCGGTTGGTGGCTGGAAGGGAGGGTCAGAAGGGAGGAGGTGAGGCTGGTAAGGGAGCCAGGGGATGGGTGGAAAGGTTATTTGAAATTGGAGAGCTCAATGTTGAGTCCTCCAGGCTGTAGGGTGCCCAAGTGGAAGGTAAGGTGTTGTTTCTCAAATTTGCGTTGAGTCACTGTGAGACTGGAGTTGGCCAAGAATGGACATGTTGGAGGGGGAATGGGACGGGGAGTTGAAATGGGCAGTGACTGGGAGGTTAGGTTAACTATTACGGGCCAGATGAAAATGCTTGGTGAAATGGTCACCAGGTCTACGCTTGGTCTCGCCAACGTAGAGAAGACCACATCGGGAGCACTGAATGCGATTGACTAGGTTGGAGGAGATGCAGGTGAAGCTCTGTCTCACCTGGAAGGGCTGTTTAGGGCCCTGAATGGAGGTGAGGGAATTGGTGTGTGGGCAAGTGTTGTATCTTTCATGGTTACAGGGGAAGGTACCGGATGGATTGGAGTGGTTGGCGGGGAGTGTGGCACGAACTAAGGAGTGGCAAAAAGAATGGTCCGGCAGACAAGGGTGCAGAGTGGAAGATGTTACGGGTGATGGGGTCTAATTGGAGTTGGTGGAAGTGTTTCAAGATGATACGTTGCATGTTGAGGCTGGTGGGATGGAAAGTGAGCACAAGGGGAACCCTATCTTTATTATGTTTGAGGGGGTGATGGTGGTAAGAGCTGTGGAGCAGGGAATGGAGGAGGCGCAGTGGAGGACTGTCTGGATGACACAGCGGGGTAAAGGCAGGTGTCTGGGATGTTTGGGAGTGGAACATCTCCTCGGCAGAGCAGATGCAATGGAGATGGAGGAATTGGGAAAATGGGGTGGAGTTTTTGCAGGATACAGGGTGGCAGGAGGTGTAGTCTAGGTAGCTATGGGAGTCTGTGGGTTTATAGTAAATGTCGGTATGTAAACTGTTGCCAGAAATGGAAATGAAGAGGTCAAGAAAGGTACCTCATTTGTAAATGTAGCGATGAAGATGTAGTGGCCAAAAGATGTTTGGACCTTAATATTTTTAACAGGTATTTTAACAGGTATGGCTATGAATATGTATGTTGGTTTATCTGAAGAACAATCTGAAAACTGTGGAACTGTTAAAAAAATACTCAAAGTGATTGTCCTTGAATTTTATCAACAACATCTCTTTGGAGCTGGACAGGAACTTAGAATGAGATGGGAAATATCCAGTTGTGGTTTCTGAAGGCACCAATGACATAAGGAAAGAAGGACTAGGAAAGAAGTTCTGCTGAGGGTTTATGAGTTGCTTGTGACTAAATTACAAGGCAGAACCACAAAGTCATTCAGCTAAGGATTGCTACCTGAGCCATGTGCTAATTGGCATAGGATAAATAAGATTACAGAAGAAAATACATAGCTCAAAGATTGGTGAGGGAGAAATGGGTTCTGATTTATGGTAACTGGCACCAGTACTTTGGAGAGCAAAAGCTGCTTCATTGAGCGGGGCTTCATCTGTAACATGGCTCTGAAGAAGATTCATTTAGACTCAAAATGTTAGCTTGCTTTCTCTCCATGGATGCTGCCTGAACTGCTGTGATCTCCAACACTTTTTGTTTTCAGTTGATCTGTAATATGCTGGATCAGGGTCCTGGTGAGTTGTATGACCAAAGTTGTAGATAGGGCTTTAAACTAATCAGTAGAATGGGGTACAATTGAGGGAAATTTAAGAACCAAAAAGAATTAGAGAGCACAGGGACTGGGTAATGAAGATGCGGATGATAATATGATTGCAGCTCCAACAACACTCAAGAAACTTGACATGATCCAGGACAAAGTAGCCCACTTGATTGGCATCACATCTACACCATCCATTCCCTCTATCACTCAGTAGCGGCAGTGTGTATTATCTACAAGATGCACTGAATTTCTTCAGACAGCACCTTCCAAGCCCACAACCACTTCCATCTAGAAGGACAAAAACAACAAATACATTGGGAAAACCATCAACTGTAAGTTCCTTCCAAGACACTCACCAACCTGACTTGGAAATATATCACCATTCCTTCACTGTTGCTGGACTAAAATCCTGGAATTCCCTCCCTAAGGGCATTGTGGGTCTACCTACACTACAGGGACTGCAGCAGTTCATGAAGGCAGTTCACTATCATCTTCTCAAGGGCAACCACAGACAGGCAATGAATGCTGATCAGCCAGTGACAGCCACATCCCAACAGTGAATAAATTTTTAAAAATTGTTCAAGCTCTTTGAGAATGTTGCAAGCAGAGTTGGTTCAGGGGAACGAGCAGATGTATGTGGATTTTCAGAAAGCATTCAATAAGATACTAAATAGAAAAGCTATTGCACAAGATAGGATGTCACAGTATTGGGAGCAATTTATTGTTATAAATTGAGGAATTATTAACACACTGAAGATAGAGTCAGGATTATTATATCTATTTCAGGTTGGGAAGACATAACCAGTGGAATCCCACAGGGATCAATCCTTGCACCTCAATTATTTAACATGTATATTAATGACGGAGGACGGGTAGGGTATAATGTATCCACATTTTCTGATGATTCAAAAATATGTTGGGCAAATTGTGATGAGGAAATAAGGAATCTACAAGTAGATATAAGTTAGATTGAGTGAATAGGCAAAACAACTGCCAGATGGAATTTATGATAGGAAAGTATGTGATCATGTACTTTGGTAGAAAGAGTCAAAAGGTAGACTGTTATTTTAATGGATAGAGACAAAATACACTGCAGAGGAATCTGGGTGTCTTGTGAATGAAACACAAGTTAACATATAGGTGCTACAAGTAGTTAAGAAGGCAAATAGTTTTTTTGGCTTTTAATAAACAGGGTTGTTGTTTAAAAATAGAGATGTTTTGTTACAATTGCACAGTGAGGCTGCACCCAGGGTACTGCATAGAGTTTTTGTACCTGTACTCAACGAAGGATATACTGGCATTGGAGGCAGTTCAAAGGAAATTCATTGGTCTTACGCCTGACATGCAGGTGATGACTTATTAAGAATGGTTAAACAGGTTAAGTTTTTATATGTGAGAGTTTAAACTATGAGGGTACCCTTATTGATTTACACAAGAAATAAGCAGGGGCTTGACAATGCAGAAGTTGAAAATATGCTTCCACTAGTTTTATCCTAGAAGGCATAGTTAAGGAATGGGGGACACTCATTTAAAACTGAGGTGTGAAGGAATTTTTATTTAAATAGGAGCTTAGTAGATTTTTAAAATATTGAGATGCTAAGAGCTATAAGGAACGGATACAAAAGTAGATTTGAGGCCTGGGGCAGATCAGTCATGCTTATACAATCTTACAGACTTGCTTAAGGGGCTGAAAGACCTTCTCCTATTTCATATATTTCTTAAGTTTGAATCTTTAATACAGAAACAACCAGACATTTGTAGAATTTGCAACAGAAAAAGAAATGTTATGGAATCGGGAGGTTCAATCAGTGAAGTTAGAGAACAACAATTTGAGAATGTAAAGGAAATCATGAATGTGGAAGAATTCAGAAATAGTATTCTAATAAACCGTAAAACTTATTGGACTGAATCTTACCAGATAATGAATGTCATTTTTGTTTTATGAATCACAGAAGGTAGGTCTGCAGGTACAACAAGTAATTAGGAAGGCAAATGGAATTTGGTCCTTCATTGCTGAAGGGATTGAAATAAAAAGCAGAGAGGTTATGTTGCAGCTGTACAAGGTGCTGGTGAGGCCACACCTGGAGTACTGTGTGCAGTTTTGGTCTCCTTACTTGAGAAAGGATGTATTGGCACTGGAGGGGGTGCAAAGGAGGTTCACTAGGTTGATTCTGGAGTTGAGGGTGTTGGCTTATGAGGAGAGACTGAGTAGATTGGGATTATATTCATTGGAATTCAGAAGATTGAGGGGGGATCTTATAGAAACATATAACATTATGAAGGGGAATAGATAAGATAGAAGTAGAGAGGATGTTTCCACTGGCAGGTGAAGCTAGGACAAGAGGGCATAGCCTCAAGATTAGAGGGACCAGATTTAGGACTGAATTGAGAAGGAATTTCTTCACCCAGAGGGTTGTTAATCTATGGAATTCCTTGCCCAGTGAAGTAGTTGATGCTACTTCAGTAAATGTTTTTAAAGAAAAGGTAGATTTTTTTTGAACAATAAAGGAATTAAGGGTTACGGTGAGAACGCGGGTAAGTGGATCTGAGTCCACGAAAAATCAGCCATGATCTTATTGAATGGCGGAGCAGGCTTGAAGGGCCAGACGGCCTACTCCTGCTCCTAGTTCTTATGTTCTTAAGTTTCATGGAAGGTTTGTCTTTGTGAGGTCGAGATTTTTGACACACAATTGTCTCAAACTTGCCTCATTTAATCTGTACCGCACTTTTATGGCCCCCTGCCACATGTCTGCTGGTAATCCAATTCATCCACTGGCTGTAGGTAGAAGTACTGACTACTGCTGGGATACCACAGAATTCTGAGTCATATTTAAAAGGCAAATGCTGGCAGTCTGGAACTTGCCTCATGGTATGTGACATTTAACCTAGACATGGCAGGCAGGGTGAATTGGCTGCCCACTTTGCAGAGACCTGGACTGGGTGGTGAAGAGGAAGACTGTTCTCTTTCCCAAACCTTGCCGGTCTGGTATGAAGCTGCCAGTGAGGTTTCAAAAGTCAAGAAAAATGCTCAACAGTGTAGGAAGGTCAATGATCTTCACTGTTCTGACAGGGTACGTGTCTCTCTTCTACCTCACACTCACTCTGCTATTGCACACATCGCCCACAAAGTCTCATGTTCTGCCACGCTGTCACATGTAATACCTTTCATCAGTCATTCATCCAATCCACTCAGTCCACTGAACCTACACAATTGCTGTACCTATCATTCACTCAGGCCACCTCACCAGCTTTCCCCCCTTTGTACCAGCACTAATAACTGAGCCAGCTACTTTAATCTCCCTCAATCTCTTTGTCTCATTCTAGGAAATAACAGCCCAAGATAGGACAGAAAAAGCCAAAATGGATGGTGGAGCACACAACATTCAACTTTTCAACCTTTACAACACAAAGATCCTAACTTTACTCAGAGAATTGTCAGTATTGACAGTAATTGTGCCAGATTCCACAGGAGGTTTCAAAGAGAGCTGAATATATACTTGAAAGGGATGAAGTTAGAGGGCTACGGAGATAGGGCTGGGGAGTGGAACTAGTTGGGTAGCTTCTTCTGGAGCTGGTACAGACACAATTGGTCAAATGTCCTCCTTCTGTATGTAAAATTCTATGATTCTACGATTTGCTTGAGGGATGTCTGTCCTGACTTCAGTATGGACTCTTGTCACTTCTTGAGACATGTTAGTCGGTTGATGCACATGCAGTACATTTGGCATGTATGCAGGTGGCACATAATACAGGTGTGAGTTTGGAGTAGCATGGTGCCATATAGTAACATGCCTGATTGAGAGACTGATGACTACTGACAACCTGCCTGGCTTTTTGCAGAACAGTACTTTAAGTGGATTGGAGATGTGCCATGATGATATGGTGAAGCTGGTCATGGTGGATGCCAAGGTCCATGCATGTGAGGGTTTATGTGGTCATTGGAGTGTGCCCTGAAATGCTGGTGCTGAGTATCCAGAATGGAGGTCAGGTGAAGTAAACAGCAACATGGAGTCACTGGGTAACTGCTCTGTCTTTCATACTCAGCCTCTAGTTTCTCTCAGATGGGTGTGAGAATGGGAAGTTTCGTATTCATAATGTGAGATTAAGTAATAATAATAGTGACAATCTAAGCTAATATGCTTTTTGCCACATTGTAGTGAGAATCTCGACTTGTTATTCAAAACTTGGTCAGTTTTGCTGTCAACATAGAGAAAGTCCTGGCTGGAAATCTAACCTGATTTTACCAACTTTCTTGGCACGGGCCACGTCATTCAAGGGCTGGGTAGATTCCACGTCTTCAGATGAATAATTTTCAAAAAATTGAAAAACAGCAGTTCTGGTAGATTGCTATGATATCTCACACAGGATGTTGTTTTTAAACAAACAAGTCATATAGTAATCCACAAGAAAATTGGAGGAATAAAAAATCTGAGGAGGTAAAGATATTAGTTCTATGGATCAAACAGAAAGATGCCAAAATAATAGAGGAAAAACTCAAACTTAACAGTGGTATAATTAAAATAATATGCTTCCATTGTACTAAGAATCCCTACAATCAATATCCTTGGGGTTACCATTGACCAGAAGCTCAACTGGACCCGTCACATAAATACAGTGGCTACAACAGCAGGTCAGAGATTAGGAGTACTGCAGTGAGTAACCCACCTACTGATTCCCCAAAGCCTGTTCACTATTTACAAGGCACAAGTCAAGAGTGCGATGGAATACTCCCACTTGCCTGGATGGGTGCAGCTCCAATAATAATCAATAAGTTTGACACCATCCAGGACAAAGTAGTCTGCTTGATAGGCACCATATGCACAAACATCCACTCCCCCACTACTGATGCTTAGCAGCAGCAGTGTATTTTCTGCACGATGCATTGCAGAAATTCACCAAGGATCCTCAGACAGCACCTTCCAAACCCACAAGCACTTCCATTTGGAAGGACAAGGGTAGCCAATAAGTGAGAATACCACCAGCTGCAATTTCCTTTCGAAATCACTCACCTTCCTGACTTGGAAATAAATTACCATTCCTTTGCTATTCAAGAAGGCAGTCACTGATGCTCATATTCCATGAATGAATAATAAAAAAGACTGGGCATACAAAAGCCAATTGCTGGAAGCTATATGGGAGGCCAAATCCAACAATAAGAACACATAAGGAATCCCCAGAAAAGGTGGTATCGGGAAAGGAAATGGATAAAATACTGAAGTTTTGGTACAATTGAAACATGCCCTCTTGGAACCTACTAGGGAGGGAGAGATGACACAGGGCAGTCAAGAAAATTCTTCCTCTATTATTTATAAGACAATAAAATATTGGAGTCGAATCAAGCTGCTCCGCCATTCAATCATGGCAATTATGTTTCTCAACCCCAAATGAAAAGGATTAGACCACTGGAGGCTCTGAATATTTTATATCCTTATTATTATATGTCCTTATTCCTTCAAGGAGGTAAACTAATAAAGATATTGGGAGGCACTGGAGCAAATCAGTTACCGATGCTGGATGATGGCATGATTTGTCTTCCAGACAGGCTAATGAAGAAGATATTAATTGGAAGTATATATGAAGATTGCAAACCAATCCCATTATATTGAATTGGATTAAAGAGCGACTTAGTAAAAGAAGAAATTGGGGTAGTGCAACAAATGCCTATAGGAAGAACTGATTTTATTTGGGGAATAACATGACTCATACCAAAGTACTGGCTTCATCTAGGGTGGTGGGTAGAAGTAAAAGGAATGATCTGCTACAGGAAGAACATCTGGACTATTTCCTGACTCTTCTATTGAGATTTCAGGACAGGGTAAGGAAGAGTTTTTGATAAAGCAAGATGATTAGGAATTCAGTATCTGAAACAATTTAAAAAATGTGGAGGTAGAGAGAATGAGGCTAATAAATCCAGCTCATCGTCTGTAATAGAAATCTAACACATGAGGGAATTATACCAAATAATGTATTTGGAAATTGAATCACGACCAATACCGTTTGTTTAAAAGACTAGATTTTAATGACGAAATGGAGACTATCTCAAATACCAGCTGATGAAGAATGGGAAGTTGTTCATCAAATGATAGCTCCAATTGAGAATTGTGACAACATTTTAGGAATGGCTCACAAAATCCAATGCCAGGGCACTTAGGTATTAAGAAAACACAGGCTAAAATATAAAAACTTTTTACTGGTCACATGAATATGTGGTGCTGGTTTTGCCAGACACGCCACACAGCAAGCTCCAACTATCAATCAAACCCTTAAATTTAATTAAATATAGTTCCAATATCAGCTCTTGAAGAACTGTGCAGCCAGTTCTTAATAGGTTGCGTAGGACCTCTACATAAAACCAGTGAATGGGAGTCAGTATCTTTTGACAGTTTTAGAAGTTTCAAGCAGATTTCCTAGAAGATTTCCTAGAAGATTGTTTTTTGGAAAAAATTATAACAAAAATGGTAATGAAAAAGCTAGTTCAAGTTTTCCCAAGATATGGATTACCCAAAGAAACACAAGATAAAGTTTCAAAGTTTGTGTCTCAAATATTCAAAGAAATAATGAATAGTTTTGGAATAAAATAATTTATGTCTTCAACCTGTCATCCACAGCCTCAAACATTATTACAAAGATGTCATCAAACTTTGATCAGCCAAAGATTAGAAATAGTCAGTGATGTCCTATTGATTGGAATAAAGGAATTCCCATGGTACTGCTTGCAATTGGGAATGCTCCTAATGAATACACAGGAATCCCTTTGAACCAAGATAGGGAAATGATGTGAAGACCTCTTAAACTGATTAGACATAAATTTATAAATCAATGTTCAGAAACTACAATTCTGACTTATGTATCTGGTGTTCAAAAGAAACTGACCAAAGCAAGCGAGTTGGCTTAAAAAGCATCTGAAGGTGCTCTACAAACAATGAAAATATCAGCAGATGAGAAAATGCCAAAGTTTGAGATTTTGTTACAGGAGACAAGGTGTTAGCATTGTTGCTGTCTCTGGGGATCCAATAACAGCAAGGATTGCCAGACCTAGAAAATCAAATAGATGCTCAATGTAGTTAATTATTTCATGAGCAGTCCAGACACAAGGAAAAAAAAAAATCAGTGAATGTGTCATGTTAATACATTAAAGAGGTATTGTGACAGGGAAGATAATCAGGAAAAAAATGCTTACACAGTAGTGAAAGAAATAAGCGTGTGAAATAAAAGTCTCAGATTGATTGGAAAATTGTTCAGAAATTGAAAACTCAAAATTTCCAGAGCAGACTGGATAAAATAGAGTGCTAACAGGTTAGATGGAAATTATACTTTCTTCAACAAAACTATCCTATTTCTTTTGAAAGCTGCATACTTAAAGATTCATGAATTGATCAGGAAAAAAATCTTTGATGATACATGTTAATACGGAGAATGCTTCACCCATAAAACAACATACTTGCTGACCCAATAAGAAGACATTAGCACAAGTTAGAGAATAATTTAAGTTCACAATTGACAGCAATAACATTGAAGTAAGTTATAGTTGCTAGAGCTCACATATCATTCCAAAACCAGATGGATCGCACAGACTCTGCTCAGATTGTGGCAATGTCAATGCAGTAACAAAATGGATTCCTGAACTATTACACAACTGGAAAATTGTATTGAGTGAATTGGACAAGCATGATTTGTCACAAAAAAAGTCTTATTAAAAGGATATTGTCAAATTCCACTGACTGACATGGCCAAAACTGTATTAACTTTTGTAACACCAGATGGCATTTGTCAATGTAAAGTCATACCACTTGGAATGAAAAATGCAGCATCAATGTTTCAATTATTTATCAACAAAGTCATTGAAGGTTTACATGCCATTTATATTAATGACTTGCTTGCCTTCGGCCAAAATTCAAAGCAACATTACCAACACTTGACCAAACTGTTTGATTGGCTACAGAGTCATTTTGGTCATAAAACTAAAAGTGAATTTGCCAAAGCAAAATGATGTATTCGGGCCTCATTGTGGAATAAGGCAAATTCATATCTAGAGAATCAAAATTAAAGACTATCTGGATTTTCCTGTGTCTGAAACAAAACATTAGATGTGTGATAATATTGGCATGTGGATTTAATTGGAAGTTGTTCCAAATTTCAACATGGTAATGGCTCCTTTGACAAATTTATTGAAGAAAGCAAGAAATTTGAATGAACAAAAGAATGTCAGAGTATCTTTGACAACTTGAAAGCTATGTTGATAAGCACATCAGTTTTAGCAGCTCTCATTTAATGAGAAGCCTTACAAGCTGGCTATTGATGCCAGTGGGTGCCAGTATACTCCATGAATATGATATTGTGATTCAATGGCCAGTTATCGTTCTCAAGAGCAAAATTGTTGTCAACACAAAAATTTGACGGTTGAGAAAAACACACCAACCCGTGCACTGGCTCTACAAAAATTCAAAATGTACATACTCAATAACTCTGAAGGGACTTATTTATATAAACCACAACTCTGATTTTTTTGGAGAAATTCTGATAAAAATCTAAGATTTTTTAGTTGGAGTTCAAAGTTCTACAGGATTTATTTTACTGGAAAGTCGATGTTATTGCAATGCTTTGTCAAGAGCAAATATGAATGAAACTGAATGCCATGACCAAAATGAACTTGATTTTATGAAAATTATGCATATTGCATGTAAATATATTATTACTGCTAGACCCCCTTTTTAACACAAAAGTGACAAGATTCTTGATAAGCAAGGTGGATGATAATTGGAGTTGAGATAATAATCAGATCAGCCATGATCTTATTAACTGACAGTAGACTGGAGAAGTCAAGTGGCTTACTCCTGCTCCCAAGTCCTATGTTTATATGATGAATGTATATATTTGGCTATGGAAATAAAATGCTCCCAAGTGATTTGCTTTTATCACTTTTTGAATATGATAAACATTTGGCCTTCACTGTTCTTGTCCATAATTTGTAATCTTTCTTCTATTTTGCTTATTGCATCAATAAGGTAATTGTCTTTTTGCTTGAAAGAGTGTGGATCCATGGTATGATTTATAATCTCATACACTATCTGTACTCATGGATTTCTATTCATTAGATGCAAAAGCAAGTATTTTCAAGTTGCAGAAAACAAGTAATTAACCTTTAAGACAACAAGGTGCAGGGCTGGATGAACACAGCAGGCCAAGCAGCATCATAGGAGCAGAGAGGCTGACGTTTCGGGCCTAGATTCT
>NC_063367.1:2988053-3059333 GCF_021869965.1 Rhincodon typus | reverse complement strand
AGAATCTAGGCCCGAAACGTCAGCCTCTCTGCTCCTATGATGCTGCTTGGCCTGCTGTGTTCATCCAGCCCTGCACCTTGTTGTCTCCGATTCTCCAGCATCTGCAGTTCCGACTATCTCTAATTAACTTTTAACTTTTGTCATTTTATTTCTATGTAAAGAATCACCCACAGTGAAACCATTTCATGCTATTTGTCTTATTATTCTGCATCATTCATTAATAGGTTACTTTAAGTACATTGACACAAATATATTAAAATATGTTATTGCTCAAGACATTCTGTGCACTATTGACGTCAAATCCTCATTTCTGCTACTAATCATGCTTTATTAGTGAAAGGTTGCCATTTTCAATGCAGTAGTCCTACTGAGATTAAGAGCGGTATCTTCATCAATTACTTCATCCTTAACCGATAAAATTAACTCCTTTTACAGAAAAGGATGAAAGGACTGATGATAAAATGTTACGTCTCCCTTATTTATTCTCCTGGAGGCCAAAAGTAGTTCAAAATCAATAAATTACCATTAAAATGCTGTTATTGTGTTAGCAAATGAAATGTTTGTCAAATGTTCTCAGCAGGGACTCCTAGATAATAATGAAAATGTTACCAGTTAGTCTGTTTTACTGATACTGCTTTCATTGGGAAAATGGGAGGTATTGGAGTAGTGGGAATGTTTTGAGGACATGGGTGCATATCGTACCATTGCAGATAGTGAAGTCTGCATTTAATAAAATTCTGTTATAAAAAACAGCTGGTCTAAACTGTACTGTCGATTGTTGTAAAGACCCATCTGGTTCAATAATGTCCTATGGGGGTTGGGGGAAGGAAATTTGCTGTCTTTACCTGGTCTGACTAACATATGATTCCAGACACACTGCAATGTAGTTGACTCTTGGGGACAGGCATTAAACACTGGCCTAACCAGTGATGTCTACATCCTCTGAATGAATTAAAAAAAGGCATTCAATACTTATTACATAGTATTGCACACTTCATGCTCTTTTAGGATAAAGCTGTTAATTTAGTTTTGTAAATCACAGTAACAACTTATTTTATTCTACCAGGTATTTAATGTGAAGTGGACATCAGCAACAAAGCAGAATCTATACACATACTTATTGTGGCTCATTTGTACTTAAAGGAACAGTACAGAAAGGGATACTAAATCAACTTAAACCAACACTCAGAAACCAGCCCTAAAATAAATTGTGTCTCAAGCATGCATTTAAAATCCAAACTCTCATTTTCAATTAATTAAAAACATTCATACTGCATGCATAACTTCAAATGGTAAGGCACTCTGTAATTTTCCGTACTCTTGTTCATTTTCAAACTGAACTGTGTCAAAGAGATCCTGAACCAAAGCTGCAGAATTATCTGACAAAAAGAAAGCAAGATAGGCAAGGATGTTCTGCTTGCATACTTGGTTTTTAGCTTCTGCAGTCAGCAAAGTGATGAGGGTTATTTAACAACCTTTTCAAAATTAGACAATAATGTATTTTGTAACCTACTGGTTTTTACACTGAGTTTGTGCACAATTGATCAATGTGTACATAAGGCTTTGGTGACTTACCTCTACAAAAAGGTCACAAACCATGGTTGTAAAATGGTTCTCCTCATTAATATTTTCATCTGAGCTTCATATATTAAATATAGATAACTGCCTACTGATAAATCTAGGTACTGTACTATTCAGAATATGAAGTAGTAATCCAGAACTTACCACTGTTTATCATCCTGTTAATTTAAAATAAGCACTATAAAATAGATTGAGACAAACCATTGCTTAAACTTAACAGAAGACCACTATAACGAGTACACATAATGCACAGACATACCTCAATAGCTGTAATAACTGATTGCATTCACATAGATTCACAGTGAATAATATATGAAAATAATGAAATGCTCTGCAATTTCTTCCTTAAGCATCTTTGCTCATGACCTAGCATTGTCTTATTTAAATTGCTCCTTAAAATCTACCTGTCATAACGGGATTTATGTTTGATACAGCTACTGCTGACTACTGTCAAAATAAATACACAAGTATGTAGGAATGGTGACCACAAGTGACTGTGTACCTAGTCTGTATAGAATGCCACATACCACTATGAGGCGTAAGTGCTCATACTGTTGAGAAGTCAACATTGGAAACAAGTGAATTATGTTTTAAATTCCATCACTGGCAATTCTAAAGACGCAATGAGAAAAGATTTCCTCTGCTTGGTTTTAGTTATTAGCAGCCTAAACAGTAGGAAGATCTATTATGATCAAGATTTCTAAGAAAATTATAATTATTACCTTATTAACAGATAGGATTTTATTAGAAACAATAAACATAAGAAATCTTTCCAAATATTTCTTCTTGCACATTTTATACTGCTGGAGAGGATTTCTTTTTTGCACAAGCTAAGGGTGCATCAAATTAACATCATAGATTCAAAGAAACAATAAACATGGCAGACATATCTATGCCATAGTGTCAGTCCGTTTTTTTCAAACTTTTGGACATGAATTCCATTCCAGCTTTTTCCCATGCAGGCATTTTAGTTTGTGAACACTTGATTTCTGAAAGTCACATAAGCTCAATTACATTCTCAAAGATACTTGACAGGTAGGAAAGCATGTCAGGCACATGTACAATAGAGACAGGTAAATTGATCCTTGTCCGGATGGAATCATAACAGTTTACGCAGTTAGTATTAAAACTGAAAATACTGTTTTATTGTGGAATTACTGACATTGAAGATCTAAACACTTGTTGATGTTGAACTGCATAAAAATATTGGTATAAGTTGTTTTACATGAGGCTGTGTTTGACAGTTTGATTGTCTTGCTTTTGAGTGTGCGAGAAATCCTATGACCTGATTGGTTCCTGTTAAGTCCTCAATGCGTATTTCGTTATTCACAGAGGGATATTGCATCTAATTTTTAGAAGTAGTTATTCTTAAAGCACCATTGCAACACCCTCACTCAGGGCTGGAATGAAAACATTCATGCACACGTACACACACGCACACACACAGAGAAATCTGGTATACAAAATTTTCCATGATTAAAAAGTAGCATGGTTGCAGTATACACACACTTAATTTACATGAGTGAAAAATGCATAACTGAGTTAAGCTACTGGACTAACTTTGGTTCTTTGTTAAGTAATGGAACAAACAATCTGGTAATACTTAGACTGAGTAATTGCATTTTTGGCTACCAAGTTTGTAAAATATTACAGTGCAGTCACAATCTAGGTTGACATGTTACTAGCACCAGGTACATATATAAATGTTTGTTCTACTGAAATGTAATTTGCAAAGTAAAATTTAAAAGATCAATACAATGAAATGTCTTTCAATGCAGAGAATGATGTTTTGCTCTGCTAAAAATCAGTGGAAATTCTTAGCATCAGTGGTCCAATGAATGGATTGGAACGTCCATATCGGTGTTTTTCAAAATTCAACATATCATTATACAACATCTAAAGCTAGTCTTACTGAAATAGCAGCGCTGCATTTATACAAAGCCTGAGTAAGTGGTTTAGAGCTATGGTATGCATCCTGACTTTTCTAACATTAGATGTAAGCAGTGCTCAGTCATATTACAATTAATAAGAGATTGTATCCATGATATGTAGAATCTGTTTGGCAATAGAAGAGTCCATCTTTCAGCTGAAGCAGTGTGATCTTCTTTTTCAGTATTAATGAAGCACAATCTGAATTTTCATTTGAAGGATTCCACCAAGTTCACCAGTGAGGTAGTCTTTATCATGCTTATCTTCAAGCCGATCAAGTTCCTTCTTTTTAAAGAGGGGCATACTGCTTATTTGTAATGAGTAGGCTCCAGGAACTGGCTTCTTCTTGGTCAGATGTAGATAGCTTATACCATCCTTTTGGTTAACTTTGAACAGACCTTTTTCATTGCCAAGGTCAATCAAGTAACGTACATGATTTGTCAAAGTAGAAATAGCTGGAACAAACTGTAGAATGTGGTCTTTATTGCTGAGTTCAGAAATGTTGAGATTGAAGATAAATGGATTATCTGTACTTAAACTGGCAAGGCTCATTTGCAAACTGTCTGCATTGTTATCCTGGAAAAAAAAAATTGCAGCATAAACTTGTTGCAGAAGTGATAAATTATGTATCCACAAACTACGTTAGCACTTTCAGCATGCTTCCAATGTGCACCATTTGTTTATTAAAGGGCATGTTGACTGGTTAGCTCAGTTGACTGGATGTTAAATTTGTGGTACAGAGTGATGGCAACAGTGTAGGTTCAATTTCTGCACCGGCTGAAGCTACCATGAAGGTCCTGTCTTCTCAATTTTTCTTATTGCATGAGGTGTTAAACTCACCACCAGTCATCTCTCTTCAATGAAAGAGCAGCCCTGTGGTCCAATAGGAATATGGTGACTTTATTGCCTGTAGCTTAAGCAATTAGCAGATCAATGGACTGACAATATTTGGGTCAGATGTCTTTCAGATGTTATTTGGGCGAAGAGTATTGATTACACAATTTGCATTGCTCCAATTTAGAAAAAAAGTGCAATTGCCAATTCCTAATGCACTAAGTCACATACCCGTAAACAAATGGTGACAATCTAATGGTGTACTATTCACTAAATTTTGATTCCTGCGTAGTTAGAGGCAGGTAATGTTATTATTCTTTGATTTTGGCTTTAAAATATTGATATTTTGAGCTTTCAAACCAAAAGAAAAAGAACTAATTCCTTTAATTATGGCACAATGTTACATACAGGAATTGAGGTATGAAAAATATTTCATGGGTACAACACATAAACTACCATTCATCATTCTTAATAAAATTCAAAGTCAAACATAACAAAGGAGCAAAGTAGACCAATCAGCCACTCAAGCCTTCTTTGCCACTTAGAAAGATCACAGCTGATCCAACTAGTTCATAATCTACCTACAGATGATAACATTTCATCCCCTTGCTATCAAGAAAGAGAGTTCCAAAGACTAATGGCCCTCTGTCAGAAAAAAAAAATCATTTTCATATCAAATGGGTGACCACGTATTTTTAAACAGTGATTGCTCAATCTGGCATCTCCCACAAGAGAAAATCTTAGTTCCAAAAGCACCCTGTCAATTACATGAAAAGGTATAGTAACCAATAAATATACAGGACATTCTTCTTTAAAGGTAAAGTCGCTATAATCCTACTGAAACGTAGGGCTGCTGATTAGACAGAGATGACTGGTAGTAGTTTAACCTGAAGGTCACCATGCCCCAGGTGAGGGGAGAGGTTGAAATGGTAACCACAGCCAATGTGGGAATTGAAGCCACACTGTTGGCACCACTCTACATTACAAACCTACATTCAACCAACTGAATTAGTGAAGCAGAAATAATTTTTTGATCTTTGCAATCACAAACAAATTGTCTCATGTGTTTCAACCAAGTATCCTTTTTAGTGTTCTAAACTGTAGCTAATACAAGCCTAGACTGTCCGACAGTTCTTCATAAGGCAAGTGATCATTAGTATTAGTTTGGTAAAGCTTCCCCGAGATGTTTCCAACATATTAGATCCACGGGAGATTGTTGACTTGCTCGCCAAGCGGCTTGTTTTCATGTAGACATTTCGTCACCATGCTAGGTAACATCATCAGCGAGGTCTCCAATGAAGCGATGTTGTTCTACTCTATAAACAAAGCTGTGTTAGGACATTATTTAAATGGAGCACCACTCACTGCAACATGCCAGAGCTACGCAGGAAAAGAGGAAGATCACCTATACAAAATCTTCACTATGAACGGAAATCCCCACAACTTCATCTGCAGGTGCCTATTAAATAGACAACACCAAGAGGACTCAGTACGCCCTAACATGCTGGCCACACTGCCCTACATCAAGAACATATCAGGACTGACAACGAAACTCTTACGACCACTAAGAATCATGGTAGCACACAAGCCCTCATCCATACTAAGACAAACACTCACAAGGATTAAAGACCCCCATACCGACGATATGCAGAATCAATGTAGTTTACAAAATACCATGCAACGACTGCTACAAACATTACATTGGACAGACAGGAAGGAAACTAGCCAGCAGAACACATAAACAGCTAGCAGCAAAACAACACGGATTATCCCTAATATCAGTACACCTGGACAATGAGGTCATCAGTTTTACTGGGACAATGTAACCATAGTAGCCAAGCCAAACACAGACACACAGGGGAATTCCTGGAGGCATGGTTCTCAACCCATAATGCAATCAACAAACATATAAAATTGGACCCCATATACAAACCCATACAGAACAGAACTAGAAATGACACAACTCACCATAACAGACCGGACAGTATAAATTCGAAGTGGAGTAGAACAACATTGCATCATCAGAGGCCTCACTGATGAAAACGAGGTGTAGAGCTGGATGAACACAGCAGGCAAAGCAACATCAGAGGAGCAAGAAAGCTGACGTTTCGGGTCTAGACCCTTGTTCAGAAATGGGGGAGGGGAAGGGGATTCTGAAATAAACAGGGAGAGAGGGGGAGGCGGACAGAAGATGGATAAAGGAGAAGATAGGTGGAGAGGAGACAGACAAGTCAAAGAGGCGGGGGTGGAGCCAGTAAAGGTGAGTGTAGGTGGGGAGTAAGTCAGTCCAGGGAGGACAGACAGGTCAAGGGGGCAGGATGAGGCTGGTAGGTAGGAGATAGGGGTGGGGCTTGAGGTGGGAGGTGGGAGGAGGGGATAGGTGGGAGGAAGGACAGGTTAGGGAGGCGGGGACGAGCTGGGCTGGTTTTGGGATGCGGTCAGGGGTGGGGAGATTTTGAAGCTTGTGAAGTCCACATTGATACCATTGGGCTGCAGGGTTCCCAAGCGAAATATGAGGTGCTGTTCCTGTAACCTTTGGGTGGCATCATTGTGGCACTGCAGGAGGCCCAGGATGGACATGTCATCTGAGGAGTGGAGGGGGAGTTGAAATGGTTCGTGACTGGGAGGTGCAGTTGTTTGTTGTGAACTGAGCATAGGTGTTCCACAAAGCAGTCCCCAAGCCTCCGCTTGGTTTCCCCGATGTAGAGGAGGCCACATTGGGAACAGTATACCACATTAGCAGATGTGCAGGTGAACATCTGTTTGATGTGGAAGGTTTTCTTGGGGCCTGGGATGGGGGTGAGGGGGGAGGTGTAGGAGCAGGTGTAGCACTTCCTGTGGTTGCAGGGAAAAGTGCCGGGGGTGGTGGGGCTGGTGGGGAGTGTGGAGCGGACGAGGGAGTCACAGAGAGAGTGGTCCCTCCGGAAAGCAGATAAGGGTGGGGAGGGAAAAATGTCTTTGGTATTGGGGTCAGATTGCAGATGGCCGAAGTGCCGAAGGATGATGTGTTGGATCCGGAGGTTGGTGGGGTGGTACGTGAGGACGAGGGCGATCCTGTTTTGGTTGTTATTGCGGGGAGCGGGTGTGAGGGATGAGTTGCGGGAAATGCGGGAGACACGGTCGAGGGCGTTTTCGACCACTGTGTGGGGGAAGTTGCGGTCCTTGAAAAACAAAGACATCTGGGATGTCCAGGAGTGGAATGCCTTATCCCAGGAGCAGATGCGGCAGAGGCGAAGGAGTTGGGAACAGGGGATGGCATTTTTGCAGGAAGGTGTGTGGGAGGAGGTGTATTCTAGGTAGTTGTGGGAGTCGGTAGGCTTGAAATGGATATCGGTTTCAAGGTGGATGCCAGAGATAGAAACAGAGAGGTCCAGGAAGGAGAGAGTGATATCAGAGATGGTCCAGGTGAACTTAAGGTTGGGGTGGAAGGTGTTGGTGAAGTGGATGAACTGTTCGAGCTCCTCGTGGGAGCACAAGGCAGCGCCGATACAGTCATCGATGTAACGGAGGAAGAGGTGGGGGATAGGGCCAGTGTAGCTTAGAAGAGGGATTGTTCCACATATCCTACAAAGAGGCAGGCATAGCTTGGGCCCATGCAGGTATCCCTGGCCACCCCCTTTGTCTGTAGGAAGTGGGAGGAATTGAAGGAGAAGATGTTAAGGGTGAGGACGAGTTCAGCTAAGCGGATGAGGGTGTCAGTGGAGGGGGACTGGTCAGGCCTGTGGGACAGGAAGAAGCGGAGGGCCTTTCGGCCATCTGTATGGGGAATGCAGGTGTAGAGGGTCTGGACGTCCATGGTAAAGATGAGGTTTTGGGGACCAGGGAATCAGAAGTTTTGGAGGAGGTGGAGGACGTGGATGGTGTCACAGACGTAGGTGGAGAGTTCCTGGACCAAGGGGGAGGAAATGGAGTTGAGATAGGTAGAGATAAGTTCGGTGGGGCAGGAGCAGGCGGAGACAATGGGTCAACCAGGGCAGTCAGGTTTGTAGATTTTGGGAAGGAGATAGAAACGGGCAGTGTAGGGTTGGGGAACGATGAGGTTGGAGGCTGTGGGTGGGAGGTCACCTGAAGTGATGAGGTTGTGGATGGTTTGGGAGATGATGTTTTGGTGGTCAGGGGTGGGGTCATGATCAAGGGGGCGGTAGGAGCAGGTGTCAGATGATGATGTTACCTAGCATGGTGACAAAACATCTGAACAAAAACAAGCCAGCTGGTGAGCAAGTCAACAAACTCACCTACAACCCGAGCTCCAAATTTTTGCAAAAACCTCCTACTAGATCCTCACTTGAATAAGGAGACCAATACCAGTGCTGCAGATGTCGTCTTATGGATGCCCATATAACTGAAGCACAGCCTCCCTACTTGTATTCATCTTCCCTTTCAAGATTGAATAACATTCTGTTGGCTTTCTTAATTACTTCCTATATCTGCATACTAACCTGCACTAAGACTCCCTGACCCCTTTGTATCTCAGAACTCTGCAATCCCTCACCTTTTAGTTAAGAACATCCTTTTCTATTCTTCCTACCAAAATGGACAATTTCACAATTTCCCACACTGTGATCCATTTGCCTGATCATTATCCAGTTAATTAACCTACATATAATGTTCCGTCTTTATTTCCTCTTCACAAAACTTTGAGCACAATTAGCAATCCACCTTTGTTCTCTTCATCTAAGTCATTTATGACTCAATGCTGCAGCCCCAGCATTGGTCCCTGTGGATCATCACTCATTACATCTTGCTCATCATAAAATGTCTCATTGGTGCCTATTTTTTGTTTCTTGTTAGCTAGCCAATCTTCTATCCATGCCACTCCCATATCATGAGTTCTTAAGTTCTACAATAAGCTTTGATGTGCCACCATATCAAATACCTTCTGGAAATTTAAGTTCAGTACATCAACCAGTTTCCCCTTTATTACAGCATATGTTATTTATTTCTACTGCACTATGTTGGTTAAACATGATTTCCCTTTCACAAAACCTGTTGACTCTGCCTGATTATCATGGTAATTTCTAAGTGCCCTGATATGACAACTTTGATAATTTTTAATGACTTCCCCATGACACATTAAGGAACCAGCCTGTAGATTCCTGCTTTCTACCTCCTTTTTGAATAAAGGAGTTGCATTCACTATTTTCTAATCTAATGGAGCCATCCCATAATCATGGGAATTCTGGAAAATTAAAATTAATACATCAATTATTTTATTAGCCACACCTTTTAAGGCCCTAGGATGAAGTCTATCAGGACACAAGGACTTGTCAGCCCACAGCTCCAACAATTTGCTTAGCTCCAATAATTTGCTCAGTACTACATCCCCGGAGATTGTAATTTTATTGGGTTCCTCAATTCCTTCTGTTTTTGATTTATAGCTATTTGTGGGATGTTACCTGTATCTTCTACAAGGGAGACTGTGCAAAATACCTGTTCATTCATCTCCAATCTCTTTATTTTCCACTTGTCCAGAATCACTTGCTATAGGAACGACATTCACTTGTTAACTTCTTAAAATAGTACCTATAGGAGCTCTTGCTGTATGTTTTCGTAGATCGAGCCAGCTTTCTCTCAGGCTCTAATTTTGCCTCCTTATTCATCTTTTAGTCAATCTATATTGTATTTTATATTCTGCCTTGCCACTCATCTTTGCGCAATGATACTTTCTTAGCTAATCAAGGATAATGATGCGTCCCCTAGAAATTATTCTATTTTGTATATTCTGAAATATCCACTTAAATATCTGCTAATGCATCTCAATTAATCATTTCCTTAACCTAATTAACCAGCTGACTTCAGCAAAATGTTATGCAAAAGCAAACAGTAATTAGTGAAAAGTTACATCTTCCATTTCTAGCACTTAGTCTATTCCTTTGAGCAGAAATCACACGCTTAGCATCAAATATTGGTACAGGCTCGTGGGGCTGATAGGGTCTAAGCCATTCCTGATTCGTCTGTTCGTATGTTATAGGTTTGACTGTAGTTAAATACTTGCAGTGAATAACGTAATATTAAAGTAAATCTCTTAACCATTCGTATTCTTCCCTTTTCAAATAGCACTTGCATTTATAAACAAGAAACAAGAGTAGTCACTTGGCCCTTCAAGCTTGCTCTGCCATTCAATATGATCATAGCTGCTTTGATTTAGCCTCAACTCAATATTCCTGCATATTGCTGATAACCTTTCATCTTCTTGGTAATCAAGAATCTATCTACCTCTGTCTTAAGAAGAGTTAAAGAATATTTCTAAAATATTTAATCTGAGGGTTCAGTTGGGGCGATCTTCCAGGCCTCTGGTAAAGCTGTTTTGAACTCTACATGGATAAGTCAACAAGGCTCATCTGCCCCTTTCTCCTCTGTAAACACCTCATCTTCACTGTTCTTCCCACAGGAACATGACAAGAATTAAAACTTGTGACTGCGAATGAGACTATGAGCCAAATCCACATTAACATTTTTAAAACTATCATGCATTACTGAAGAGATTCAGTTGAAATGAGTACTTTTAAATGTTCAGAAATATATCTGCTAAAGAAGATGTGCTGTCTTCTGACTTATAATGGCAATCACTGCTGACTAACATAAAAGTCAGCAATATTTACCTCTGCATCATTTGAAATTATAGCTTCTTTCTCATTTGTTGTTCTTCGGGTTCTTCCTTTTGGGTAGCCATTAATTTTGCAATCATAACATGCCTCAGGTGACAAACTATTGTCCTCTGTGTCACCTCCTATTGGAAACATCTGGCCTTTGCTGAATCCCACTCCAGAAACGCAATGCCTAATGAGGAAATATTAATTCCAAAGTAATTTATGGACTACTTAAAACTATTAGAGGTATGGGGTAGATTTTTATCACCACCATCAGGGTACTCATTTAAAAGGCCATCCACCATCTGTTTAATTTTATTGAAATCAGTTCATTTAAAATCAGATAGGTTACTTATTTCTGCTATTTACCTTTAAAGATGTTGATGAAAATGTGCCCCATATAAACTACAATTATAGACAGAACAATTCACACCCATACAGATCTACATTCATTAACTATTTTTGCTTACAAAATGCAATTGGATTTGCCGGTGTTCATGATGTAAATATAGAAAATTAGGGAGAAGGTATGTAATACAATTGAAGAAATTAGCACAGACACTGAGGAGTTTCTGAGTGATCTGGCAGGCTTAGAAGTAGGTAAATCTTCAGGGCCAGATAAAATGCATCCCAGGCTGTTGAGTGAGGCAAGGGAGAATACAGCAGGGGCACAGGCAATAATTTTCAATTCCTCTCTTGGCTCAGGGGAGGTGCCAGAGAACTGGAGTACAGGCATTGTGGTACTGTTTTTCAAGAAGGAAGAAAGGGACAAACCAGGAAATTACAGGCTAGTCAATCTAACCTTAGTGCTGGGGAAATTATTGGGAAGCAATTCTGACAGACAGAATTAATATGCACTTGGAGAGACAGGAATTAACCAAGAACAGTTAACATGGTTTTGTTAAGTGGAGGTCACATCTGACCAAGTTGATTCATTTTTTGAAGAGGTGGACCAGATGTTTAGATGAGGGCAATGCATTTGATGTAGTCTACTTGGACTTCAGCAAGGCTTTTGATAAGGTCCCACATGGGAGACTGATAGTGAAGGTAAAAGCCCATAGAATCCAAGAAAAATTGGTTAATTGGATCCAGAATTAGCTGAGTATCAGGAAGCAGTGGAAGATGGTCAAGGGGTGTTTTTGTGACGAGAAGCCTGTGTCCAATGGGGTTTCGCAGAGATCAGTGTTGGGGGTATATGTGAATGATTTAGATTTGAATGTAGCAGGGTGATCAGTATGTTTGCACTTGTTTCAAAAATTGTTGGGATGGTAAATAGTAAGAAGGATAAGCCTTTAGATTACAGGAAGATATAGATGGACTGATCAGTAGTAAATGAAATTCAGTCAAGATGTCTGATGTGATGCACTTGGGCAGAACAAAGTGATTAATGGTCAGAACCTGGGAGGCCCTGAGGGCAGAGGAATCTTGGTGTGCATGTACACTGGTTCCTTAAGGTAGCAAGACAGATAGATAAAGTGGTAAAGAAGGGAGATGGGACACTAGCCTTTATTAGCAAAGGCATAGAATTTAACAGCAGGGAGATAATGATGGAACTTTATAAAATGTTGGTTAGGCCACAACTAGAATATTGTGTGCAGTTCTGGAATCCACATTATGGGAAGGATGTGACTGCACTGCAGAGGATGCACAGATTTATCACAATATTACCTGGGCTGGAGAGTTTTAGTCATGCAGGGAAATTGAATAGACTGGGATTGTTTTCCTTGAAGCATGAGAAATGGAGGGGGATCATCAGATTTTAGATAGGAAGGAAATTTTCCTTTTGATGGAGGGATCAATGACTGAAGGCAGCACATTTAGAAGCGATATGAAGGAAGGTTTTTTTTCCACCCAGAGGGTGGTGGGAATTAGGAACTCATTGCCTGTAAGGCTGGTGGAGGTAGAAACCCTTATAACATTTAAGAAGTATTTAGATGCACACTTGCAATGCTAAGACATACATGGCTATAGGCCATGTGCTGGAAAATGGGATCAGAATAGCTAGGTGCTAGGTTTTGACATTAGCAAACTTCATGGGCTGAAGGACCTTTTTCTGTGCTGGAGACGTCAATGACTCTATTACTTTCAGATTTTGAGCTACATTTGATATTAGAAATATGTAACTTATCGTCAAGCAATTATCAACGAGGATGCAGTATATTTCATGTTGGTATTAAAAAATAAAACTATGGATTAGAATTAATTAAGGAAATAATTTGGATGAAGTTAATTTTAAATTGCAATAATTTTATCTACTATTACCCTTGACCAACTCTGTAATATCCAGGTGGGCAGCCACACAAGTAACCTCCATCAGTGTTTGAACAGCCATAGTTGCATGGATTTTTGGACGAAGAACATTCATTAACGTCATGACAAGACCCAGTAAGCTGCTCAAAAGAAAAACCTGTTGGACAAAGACACTTGTAGCTTCCCAGTGTATTGTGGCATGAAGCTCCTCCGCAAACCTGAGAATTCATGCATTCATTTTCATCTGTTGGACAAGAAAATATTGTAACAATTATTTAAATAATTTGAAGATTCAGATTTGACATTTTAAAGTTTGTTTTCTCTGGTTTCTAAGCTCTGTCTCTCATACATGCTCAGAAAATAATAAAACATTCAACACAAATATAAACATTGGAAACCAATAAATTGCCCATGAAGCTATATTATTCTACAAACTGAACTGTGAACAAGTTTTATTTTATAGGCAAAAAATGATGGGATAGCTAGAGAGTATTCAACAGGTCTATATAATACCCAGGGCCCACAACTATACTGTGATAACTGACATAGCAATATCGAATGGGAAATATTGACATGACAATTTAAAATTTGTGCCTGAGAAATCAAGTTTGCTAATATGAGTTGTGTGATGAGATTTTAAATGCATAAGTAAGTGCATTACCATTCCCTCAGATTCAGAAAGATTACTTGAATAATTTTCATGTTTTTGTGCAAATGCTATTTAGGAATTGTTTTCTTTTCCCTATTTTAAGAATATTATAACTACAAGTCAATGTACTCATTTTTATTCCTGATGGTGTCAAATGCCCACTTACTTTCTTGAATGGTGAATGTCCAATCTAAATTAGGGCATCTATTAACATTATCCAGAACTACACATGCTAACGATCGCCGATAATGATCCAGAAATGAATATTATTCACTTCTTTCTGTATGGCATCAAGGCTCATTGGCCAATTGATAAATACCATGTCTTGAAGGATTAGATGTTGGATTCCAATCTATTGCATTGTTGTCCCCTACCCAACATCAAGAGTTAACTTGAAAAGGAAAGATCAGCGTGATAATACTGCAATTTCAAATCAGAAATTTTAATTCATCCTTCAAACGAACTACACCACTCATAGCTTTTTTATGTTAGTTACTGCTGTGTGAATTACTACATATCAAACATTTCCACTTTGTTATTATTCTGTGATACGGAATAATTCATTATTGATCAAGTGCGTGGATGCAGACTCTCTGTCATTCACTATCCACAATTTGATAAGAATTTTCTGATAATTTAAGCCATATCTGGATGCTAATGGATATAAGAACAGATCGTCGGCAAAATTCCAATTGGGTCCAAAGATCCCAAAATTTTTAAGCCAAATTTTACTTGAATGTACATTATATTGGAAATGATTTTGTACTCTGATACGTGACTTGATAGCAGTCTTTCATAAACTTTAGGATCATGTAGGTTGTTGAGGCAAATTAAACCTTTAAAATATTAAATGTGGACTACTGCCAATGTTTTCAGGGTAGCATTTCAACTTGGATAATGGCACAGAATGGGACCCCTGTAACTTGAGTTACAGGATTTTATCCCAATTTTACAGTTCCATTGAATGCAATGAAGCAGAAAATCGGGTTCTGTATTTAATTGGAAGCTAATCCAGTATCATTTGTTTTGTACCATTGACTGAGACAAATTTCTGCCACTTACTCACTGGAATGCAGTGAAACCAACTCAGTTCACCAATCCAACACAGAAAACCTATAATCAATATGCTTTACAAAACTTCTATCACACAGATTCGAGGAAATATAGCTAATTATTTTTAAATCAGCTGACTGCAGTACATCAAGGTTCCATATGCTCGTAATTATTCTCCTCTTCTAATACCGCAAGTGATGATTATGCTATTAAATTACAAGAAAACATTGAATTCAAAAAATCCTTCTCAATAAATACATTGCGTATCTATTTTAAAGAAGATATTGATAATATATTTTAAAACTTTGAACATCCTCATACATTCCTCACACCTGCCCATTTACAGTTGGTGACACCACCTCCATGTTATATATATTTGGCTCATTTTCTCCTTTTTTTGTTTCCTTCTTTCACTTATTTCTTTTGGATTTGCTTGGATTATCCTGATCTGTGTCTTAGAGTTTGCCTCCCTTCTTTTTATGAGCATATTTTGCCCAAATAGCAGATTATTTTATACACTTCCAATAAAGAATGTTTTTTGTTCTTTTCACTAACATCCATAATCCTCTACATTAGACGAGAACTCTGAGTTCTGAGGAAAGGTCACCTGACCCGAAACTTTAACTCTGTTTTTGCCTTCACAGTTGCTGCCAGACTTGCTGAGCCTCTCCAGCAATTTTGTTTTTGTTCCTGATTTACAGCATCCGCAGTTCTTTCAGTTTTTATTTAGCATGATTCACATGGATTCAATGAAAGCAAGTAAAGAAAATAAGGGATAATGTTCATAAGAACTGTTTTTTTGGCTAAGGACTCTATACAATGGCCTTTAAGAAAAACAAAAAATCTGCTGTCCTTAACTGATCTGGCTTACATGGGATTCCACAACCACAGTCAAAATTGGCAGAGCTGTCTCACAGATTAGTCAAGCGAAAGTATGACATAGTCATATTTATGGAATACTGTCTTATGGACAATGTCTCAGAAAGCACATCACCAACTCTGGAAATGTCCTGCCCCACTGGCAAGAGGTAGTGGCATAGTGGTATGATGTCAGAAATTATCTTGGGAGTCCTTAACATTGTCTTCAGACCCCATGTCAGAAGGTTAAACACGGGCAAGGAAATCTCTTGCTGATTACTATGTAACCCCTGCCTCCACTTCAGCTGATGAATCAGTGTTCCTCAATGTTGAACCACTTGGTGGAAGTCCAACCAAACACTTGGAGGAAGCACTGAGGGTTGAAAAGGCGCAGTATCTAACCTGGGTAGGGCACCTCAATGTCCATTACAAAAAGTGGTTCAGCAGTACCATTACTGTTCAAAATGTAGTCCTAAAGGGCACAACTGCTAAACGAGGACTGCAGCTGATGGTGAGGAAACTAACAAGAGGGAAAAAAAGACTTCATTCCCATCAATTTGCTTGCTGCAGATGCATCTGTCTCTGACAGTATTAGTAGGAATGGTCTCGACACAGTCCTTGTGGAGAAGTCCAGTCTTTACATCAAGGATACACTCCAGTATGCTATATGGCATTATTACCATGCTAAATGGAATAGATTCTTAACATATCTAGCATCTCAAGACTGAGGGCCAGTGGGCTGTGGCCATCAGCAGAATTGTTCTCCAAGATAATCTGCATGGCCCAGCACGCCTCCCACTCTACCACTGCCATCAAGCCAACAGATCAAGCCTGGTTCAATGAAGAGTGCAGGAAGGTATGGTAGGACTAACATCAGGGATACCTAAAAATGAAATGTCAAGCTACAACATAGGACTACTTACATGCCAAATAACATAAGCAGTGCAAAAGACAAGGCTGTATCATTTGCAATGTTCTTCAATCAGAAGGGAACCAAAGTGTATCGTCAATACTAACAGTGGACTCAGAAGGTAATTGCAGAGGTCACTAAAAATACGTGCCTGTAGTTACAGGGCACCGCCAAGATTGTGCCTGTGGGTGTAGGAGATCATCAGGAGTTTATCAGTCACTCTTGAGGATACAAGAAGTACATCAGTTCTTACAAACTGTTGAGGTCAAGGGGTGTCAGTCATTAGAGAGGGGTAGGTGAAGTTTGACAGTCATTGCTGAGGTCACTAGGAGTGTCCTA
The DNA here is from genome assembly GCF_021869965.1 of Rhincodon typus. Taxonomy (NCBI): domain Eukaryota; kingdom Metazoa; phylum Chordata; class Chondrichthyes; order Orectolobiformes; family Rhincodontidae; genus Rhincodon; species Rhincodon typus. The sequence goes on along the minus strand of NC_063367.1, from coordinate 3,042,340 downwards.
GTAATTTTAAGAGTCAACCTGCTGGATTCCCCCTGGCTGAAGTCTAGGATCACACTGTATCATTGGTATGGGAAACATTCCATCTGCATCAATATATAAAAGCAGCTCCTGTCATATAACTGTAATCTAATTTGTTCAAAAGCATTTAAATTAAACATAGTAAAAACAATTTGTCCAATTTTAAAATTAAATTAATTCTATGTCTTTAAAACCCAAAAGAATATTTAAAACAACGTATACATTTCCTAACATCAGATGTTCAAATTTAAACATCATGGCCCAGATTTTCTGCTGGCCAGACAGTTGTTATACCAGCATAGATAGGAATTGCACAGAGGGATTCTGTGGAATCTCCATCATAACAGACTCCAAGTGAATCGTTAAGGAAATTTCTGCTGGGCAATTCCTCCATTTAAATTGGAGACTTCAGAGCGTTCCAATGAAATTAAGCCAAATAGTTACTCCAGAAAGGTTAGATTATTAAAAATATAAAATTAACTCCTGAAGAACCATCTAACTGACCCATACTAAATTCACCCACCCCCAAATGCATCTCCTGCACAGCAGTCACACAGGAGAAGCCTGCTTGACCCCATCCTCTACCCTTACCCCTTATTTCCCCCAACACACACAGCAAGCAGGACCTAACAACCACCACCCCTCCAACCTGACCCTGGCAATTACCCCCGTCCCACTTGGCATCCTACCAACTTGACACCCAGTTAGCACCCTACTTCCTTGGCCACCCATCTCACACCAACTTACATGGCAGCTTAGCAACTACTCATCTGGGATCCACTCTAGCACCCAAGCCCTCCCAGTTTCACTCTCCCCACCTGCCATCTGGTAAATGATCCTGGCATCCTACCTAGCTTGGATCCCTGCTCCCTACTCATTTAGTATCCTAGCCCTGGTACTCTGCACCTTTCCCAGCTGGCATCCTACTAACCTGGCACCCAGTCCCCCTACCCATCTGCCACCCTAACATTACAGTTACTTTATGTAATCATGGTTTGACAACAGCAGCTGTCAAAATAGTTGTTAGAATCTCTAAATTTCAAAATATGGTAGCTGACCGCTGCGATATGGGGGTGTGATTTGCCTTCCTCTAATTGTGTATTTCTCAGTCATCCTTTGAATGTTTTCAGTAGTTTGCAGGAGGTAGCAGGGTTGGTTCACACTTATAAAAAGAATCTAACGTAGTAATTTATAGTCATGGCTTACAGCAACTGCTGGAGGTAAAATAAACTGCTTATCTTCAAGCTTAAAGTAGCTTTTACTCAGAGAATGGAGAGACAGCTCCTGAGGTGGTGGAGGTTTGAAGGTTTCTCACTATCCTGTTAAAAGCCCCAAGTTGTACAACTACCTGGGAACAAATCACAAAGCTGTTCGCTGTTCGCAGGTGAAAGGTCTTTGTTACCAATAAGTTCCATTTGTAACGAAACCCTCAGCTCCAGCTTCCCTGCAAACTACACTTCAACTATGACTGGAACTAGCAGCTATGCAAGCAGTATTTACAAAGAATGTCAGGCTACTTGCTTTCATAATTATATAATAATCCTCCAGCTATCTTTGGCTTTAAAACAACTCGTCTCATTTCAGTGCAAAACTAAAAATACAAAAAAAAAACAAAATGATATGGTCAGAAGTTCAAAATATAGCTCAAGGCTCATATAATGCTCAAATAATGACTTTGAAGAAGCCTAAGTTGCTCATCTTTGGGTATTCTTGAGGTTCTAAGTTAGAAATTTCAGAAATGACTTATTCTGCTCTGCTTGACTGGTTGACTCTGCTTGTTGCGCCTGTGGATTATGGTCAAGAATAAATTCTTCAAACTTTTCTTTGCACCAAAGCAAGGGGTGGGTGCGTTGATACGTAGACTAAACGGAGAGTAGTAGAATATTTAGAAGATAGGAAAAATATGGCTTTGTTGGCAAGAGGCAATCAATACGTACTAATATTAATTGCTCACAATTAGAACTGAATGGATCATGCGAGATTTTAAATAGATTATCAGCATAATTTTGTATGAACAGTAATGTTAAAGTATTGTGGTGCTCAGATTTTTTCTGATGCAGCAGTTTTGTTGAAAATAAGATTTCTTTTGTAGTCTACTGTAAACTGATTCTAATTAAAGTACTTTTTAAAACTACCATATGTCTTGTTTTGGCGATATTAATAACTGTCTTTGTGCTTTGAAAGAAACTTACAACTTTGGCAGTGAGGGTAGCAAATTATCAAATTACAGATCCTTTGAGAAGTCTGTTCCCAATAATTTGTTAAGATATGAGACAATAATCACAAAAGGAGCCCTGTTCTTTCTGAACTCCAAATTTTTGAGAATATATTTAAATTTACATGGAATGGGAACCAAGCAGCTTCAGTCATAATGTGATAGACTACTCATCAGGTACTGTGCAATCAAAGATTGAGACACTTTGCACTCCCTTGATGCAGAGGCATTTTTGTTCTTTTGAGTTGCTATGTTGAGCAGTACTTTCCAAACTTTTTCCCATTGTGATTCTATTTTGGTGTTGCCCAGTAGCCTGATCCCATGCGTGCGTGTTTGTGTGTCTGGGGGGTAGGGGTGTACGTTGTTGGTTTGTCACAGACCTGCGAGAGAAGGTGGAGAGGCAGACTTGTGACAATAGTGAAGGTGGGGGGGGCGGGGGGTGCTGAGACAGTGGGAGCAGGAGCTGGGGCATTCAGTGCTTTTAAGCTAAAGATTTATTAATTCTCCACAGAGTTTCACAACAGAGCAATCAGACATTAAGGTCTGGCCAGCTGGGCGATGGGGACACGTAGATTATAGTATTCAGTTGGAGCTCCACAGTACCCTTTGCTTGCTGGGGCTTTTTTGCCTTAATGTGGGTCATCCTGCAGTATTAGAATGCTGCATCTTCGGCAGCAAATGAAATAGTAAATTGTGGGCGCCATTGCCAGTATTAATGTTGATATAAGATTGTTCTGAACTAGGAGTTGGGAATGTTGAGTAGGAAATTAAAACCAAAGGAAATACTTACATAATGTTAACAAAACAAATGTAAGAATTCTTTCACTCAAAAGTTTGCTTCCTAAGACATTTTGAATGAGTTACTTGCCAACACATTGATTCCACTGATAGTGTTGTAGATAACCATGTGGACAGCTGCATCGATATCCACCAATCAGGTTCTGACAGCCATGTTGGCAACGATGGCTTCCTTCACATTCATCAATATCTAACAAGTGATTAAAAATACATATTTAAAATATTTAAAAACTATAAGATTAATATTTGCAGTGAATAGCAAGTTTTTTATAGGACTAATGGAATTTATTCAATAAATGAAATTTATTCAAATTACTTCATATGATTTTATATGGACAACTTTCAAAAAAAATTCCATTGCTGCAGACCTTTAGTGAAAGCCCTGTGGAGTACTTATGATTTAACAGATTCACCACCAAGATTCAGCTGTTATGCGGGCTATTTTGACTGTACTTTTATGAGGCTAGTTTTATAAGATTTATTCACGAGTGATGTTAGTTGAGATCAGCTGTTCTCCTCGATTCTGGCCAATACTAAACTGTCTGCTCTGAGGATAGTGCTTGACCCAGGCAAAACACAACTTGCAGCCTTGGCAACAAACTCAACTAAATTAAATAAAGTGATTACATTGATGAATGAAAATGGCCAAAGAAGAAAAAAAAATGAAAACAGCCAAAGATAGAACCTACTGCATGACACTATAATAGATGTAATGCTCAGGTTTCTTATCAACATTAGCAGGAACATTTGTGGCTTGAAAAATAAGCACCCAATATTGACTTTAAGCATCATAGGTTCCCATAGGAAACAATGTTAAAAGTGGCATTACATCCTTTTGGACATTTTGCATCCAGAAAATATAAACAAAGGAACTATGAAGGTATGAGGGGCAAGTTGGCAATGGTAGCTTGGGCAAATATACGAAATGATTTAATTCAGAGATAGCAAGAACTGCAGATTCTGGAGTCAGAGTCAATACAGTATGGAGCTGGAGGAACACAGCAGGTCAGCTAGCATTAGAGGAGGAGGAAAGTTGACGTTTTGGGTTGGGACCCTTTATCAGGACTGGGGAGGGGGAAGGGGGCTGGGAAATAAATAGAGGGAGGAGGGATAGGGCTGGGGGGGAGGGGGGGGGGGATGGTGATAGGTGGATGCAGGTAGGGTGTAATGGGCATTGGTCAATGGGAAGTGTGGGGCAGATAGGTGGGAAAGAAGTTGGATAGGTTGCGTCAGGTCAAGGAGGCGGGGATGAGAGGGAGGATTGGACATAGGATGAGGCCAGGGTTGGGGAGATTCTGAAACTGGTGAATTCCATGTTGAGGCCATCAGGCTGTCAGCTCCTGAGGCAGAATATGAGGTGTTGCTTCTCCAGTTTGCATTTGGCGTCATTGTGACACTGCAGGAGGATACACACACCATCCCACCAAACTCCGCATCCAGCGCATCATCCTTCGCCACTTCTGCCACCTGCAATCCAACCCCATCACCAAAAGGATATTTCCCTCCCCACCCCAAACTGCCTTTCATAGGGACTGCTCACTCTATGACTCCCACATCTGCTCTACACTCCCCACCAACCTCACCACACCTGGCACCTTTCCCTGCAACCGCAGGAGGTGCTACACCTGCCCCTACACCTCCCCTTTCACTTCTATCTAAAGCCCAAGACACACTTTTCAAATCTGACAGGGGTTCTCGTACACATTCTCCAACCTGGTCTACTGTATCCGTTGCTCCCAGCGTAGTCTCCTCTACACTGGTGAGACCAAGCGCAGACTTGGTGACCGATTCACGGAGCATCTGCGCTCTGTACGCTATAATCAACACCACCTTCCGTTTGCCAACCATTTTAACTCTCCCTTCCACTCCCTTGGTGACATGTCCATCCTGAGCCTCCTCCAGTGTCACAATGTTGCCACATGTGAACTGGAGGAACAGCACCTCATATTCTGTCTCAGGAGCCTACAGCCTGATGGCCTCAACATAGAACTCACCAGTTTCAAGATCTCCTCCGGCCTCATCCCAGGTTCAACCCTTCCTCTCATCCCCGCCTCCTTGACCTGACACAACCTGTCTATCTTCTTTCCCACCTATCCGCCCCACTCTTCCCACTGACCAATCCCCACTACCCCTACCTGCATCCACCTATCACCATCCCACTTACCTTCCCCCAGCCCCACCCCTCCTCTCTATTTATTTCCCAGCTCCCTTTCCCCTCTCCAGTCCTGATGAAGGGTCCGTTACAAAACATCGACTTTCCTGCTCCTCTGATGCTGCCTGACCTGCTGCATTCCTGCAGCTCCACACTGTATTGACTCTAAATGATTTAATGGTTGACAGGCAGCGGCTAGTATTTGAAAACGTATTACATGATCTGCAACAAATATAGATTCTTCTAAGACACAAAACCCAAAAGTCAAGGTAAATCAATTGTGGCTAACAAAGTAAAGGACTACAATATATTAAAGGAAGTATCTTATAAGATTATCAGAAAAAGTGGTAAACCCAGGAATTGGAAACAATTTAGAACACAGTAAAGTGGGACCAAAAATTGGTAAAGAAAGGGAAAAGATTAGCAAAGCATTACATTACAGGCAGAGACAGAAAAAAATTTATAATGGCGATTTGGAAAATGGTTGAAAAAGAAAATGATTACACTGTGTCTGTATCCATTTAAGACACATAAAACCTCCCAGAAATATGAGGGAAGCAAATGACTTGTGAAATTGAGGAACGGAAAGAAATGAACATTAATAGTGTTTGAAAGTCAACTGGATTTAAAGTTGATCAATCCCCTGGACCAAGTGAGTCACATCACTGTTCAAGGAAGTGGCTATAGAGATAGTGGATGGTTTTGTGGTTATTATTTCAAAATTCTACGGATTCTGAAAAGTTTCCTCCACACAATGAAGTAGCAAATGTAACCCCACAATTTAAGAAGGGATAGAGATAGAAAATGGAGAACTATTGATCTGTTAGGCTGATGTCAGCAGTTGGGAAAACATTAGAAGCTATTATAAGGACTGTGATAATTAGACACTTACAAAATAATAGTACGGGCAGAGTCAACATGGATTTATGAAAGATAACTCATGTTCCATTCCATGTTCTGAAGAATAGTCACATTGGACTTGAAATATTATTCCAGAGTTGCTTGATTCTAAAACACTTTCGGTTTTTATTTATGTTTCACAAACCTGGAGATTTTGTGGATGCTACTAATAGACAAGGGGAGCCAATTGTTGTGTATTTGAAGTTTGTGAAGACTTTTGACAACAAGCAACACAGAAAGTAGTGAACAAAATTAGAGACAGCATGGATTACAGATAATATAGTTGTGTAGTGAAAAATAATTAACAGAAGGAAAAATAGAATCAAGAAAAGATGGATCATTTTCAGGAATGTATGCTGTACAGCTGGGGTACCTCATGTATCATAGAACAGTACAGCACAGTACAGGCCCTTCGGCCCATGATGTTGTGCCGAACTTTTACCCGAAACCTAAGGTCTATCTAACCTCCACCGCTACCTTATACTATCATCCATATGCCTATCTAATAGCCGCTTAAATGCCCCTAATGAGGCCGACTCCACTACCCTCTCCAGCAATGCATCCCACGCCCCTACCACTTTCTGAGTAAAGAACCTACCTCTGACGTTTCCCCGATATCTACCTCCTTTCACTCGTAAAAGCTACCTCCACCCTAGGAAAAAATCTCTGGCTGTCTACTCTATCTATAGCTCTGATCATTTTGTACACCTCTATCAAGTCACCTCTCATCCTTCGTCGTTCTAAAGAGAAAAGCCCTAGCTCTCTCAACCTATCCTCCTAAGACCTTCCCTCCATTCCAGGCAACATCCTGGTAAATCTCCTCTGCACCTTTTCCAATGCTTCCACATCTTTCCTGTAATGAGATGACCAGAACTGGACACAATACTCCAGATGTGGCCGAACCAGGCTTTTGTATAGCTGGAGCATAACTTTACGGCTCTTGAACTCAATCCCTCTATTAATGAAAGCTAACACACCATACGCCTTCTTAACAACTCTATCCACCTGGGTGGCAGCTTTCAGGGAACTGTGAACATGAACCCCAAGATTCCTAAACTCCTCCACACTGCCAAGAATCTTTCCATTAACCCTGTATTCTCCTTTCAAGTTTGTCCTTCCAAAATGAATCACCTCACACTTTTCAGGGTTAAACTCCATCTGCCACTTCTCAGCCCAACTCTGCATTCTATCAATGTCCCTTTGTAACCTAGAACAGCCCTCCGCACTGTCTACAACATGACCCACCTTCGTATCGTCCGCGAACTTGCTAATCCACCCTTCCACTCCTTCATCCAAATCATTTACAAAAATCACAAACAGAAGAGGACCCAGAACAGATCCTTGCGGTACACCACTCGTAACTGAGCACCATGTTGAATATTTTCCGTCCACTACCACCCTTTGTCTTCTAAGGGTCAGCCAATTCTGAATCCAATCTGCCGCATTTCCCCCTATTCCACGCCTCCTTACCTTCTGCATGAGCCTACCATGAGGAACCTTATCAAACGCCTTACTTAAATCCATGTATACCACATCCACTGCTCCACCTTCATCCACGTGTTTGGTCACCTCTTCAAAGAATTCAGTAAGGTTTGTGAGGCATGATCTACCCCTCACAAATCCATGCTGACTATCACGAATCAAACTGTGCCTTTCCAAGTGATCACAAATCCTGTCTCTCAGAGCCCTTTCCAATAATTTGCCCACTACTGACGTAAGACTAACTGGTCTGTAATTTCTGGGGTTATCCCTGTTCCCTTTTTTGAACAAGGGAATGACATTTGCCTCTTTCCAATCTTCCAGCACTATATCTGTGGACAGTGAGGACGAAAAGATCATCGCCAAAGGCCCTGCGATCTCGTCCCTCGCTTCCCATAGAATCCTTGGATAAATCCCATCAGGCCTGGGGGACTTACCTATCTTCAACTTCCTCAGAATTCCTAGCACATCTTCTTTACTAACATCAACCTCCTCTAGCCTACCTGCCTGTTTCACAACGTCCTCCTCTACGACTAGGTCCCTCTCAGTTGTGAATACTGAAGAAAAGTATTCATTAAGGACCTCTCCTATCTCTTTAGGCTCTGTGCACAAATTCCCTTTACAATCCTTGATCGGCCCTACCCTTTCTCTGGTCATTCTCTTGTCCTGCACATACGTGTAAAAAGCCTTGGAGTTTTCCTTGATCCTATCCGCCAAGGTTTTCTCATGCCCCCTTATAGCTCTCCTAAGCCCTTTCTTCAGCTCCTTCCTGGCTAACTTGTATCCCTCTAGAGCCTTTTCCGTTCCTCTTTTCCTAAACCTTACATAAGCCTCCTTTTTCCTCTTAACCAGTCGTTTGACCTCTCTCGAGAACCAGGGCTCCCTCACTCGACCGCATCTTCTCTGCCTGCTAGGGACAAACATATCGAGCACATGCAGTATGCATTCCTTAAACAATTTCCACATTTCTGTGGTGGTCTTCCTTGACAGCATCTGTTCCCAATTTATTGTTCCCAATCAGTATCGGACAGCAGCTGTAAACGGTTTGGATATGGGGCCCAAATGTAATATTTCCAGCACAAGCAAGAACAGAAATTGCTGGAAGAAGTCAGCAATTCTGGCAGCACCTGTGAAGAGAAATCAGAGTTAACGTTTCAGGTCCATTTAGGGTATTCTAAAGAGGGGTCACTGGACCCGAAACATTACTCTGATTTCTTTCCACAGACGTTACTAGACATGCTGATATTTTCCAGCAATTTCTGGTTTTGTTTCTGATTTTCAGCATCCACATTTTTTTTTACATAATATTTCCAAGTTTGCTAGATGACAAAGCTAGATAGGAATGGAAGTTGGAGTAGGATGTAAGGAGGTTTCCAGGGGACTTGGACAGACTAAGTGAATGGGTAAGAATATGACATGGAATATAATAAGTGAGAAGTTATCCTTTTTGATAGAAAGAACAAAAGAATGGAATATTTATTAAATGGTGAGTGGTTAAGAAGTGCTGATGTTCAAAGCGACCTATGTTTCCTTGTTCAATAGTCAGTAAAAGCTGGCGTTGAGGTGCTATAAGCAATTAACAAGGCAAATAGTGCGTTGGCCTTTTGTTGTAAGGTGATTTGAATACAGGAGTAAAGGTATATTTCTACAATTGTATGCAGCCTTGGTAAGATAGCACTGTTAGAGTGGATTAAATCCTCTTGAAAAGTTGCTTTGTTTAATTTAATATTGTTAAGTTAATCGGGCCTGTATTCTTATTGAGGGTCACAAGATTTGTTTAATGTTAATTCAAGCACAACCTGATTGGTGTCTCCTCCACTCCCCCACCTTCAACTTGTGGCCTCTCTCTATTCCTGGCCTCCAAGTTAAATGATTGCTATCCAAGACATTTTTACTGGTTCAATTCAAACTCTACCTTCACAGCTGTGGCCAGTTTGATCCAGCAAAAATCCACGCTGGCACTCACAGAGAAAGCTGCCTGGGATATTCTGGCACACTCCTTTAGCTCCACAAACATTAGTCTCAGAAATGCATTCATTGTTATCTGTAAAAGATTAATCAAGCAATATATTTGGTCAGCTAGCGAAGCTTTTTAAATTCCTGTAAGTTAAACGATTCAAACAGCTAACACTTGACACTCATACACATAGCTCACTTCTAGTGATTGAATTGTTGAAATTATTTTAAGGTTAAACAAATTATCTTCATTACCTTCCAAAACAGTCGGCAAAAAGATGCTGAAATAACTTCACAGAGGCTGGTATCTTGTCACCAAGTCACCATTTACTTACGCGTGGAGCGCCCTTAACACTGATCTAGCTCCCTCAGAGCCTGCCGTGATACTCCTGTTTATATCTGTTAGCCATGGCTCCCAGATTAACAGTCCCAATCGGGGAACTCATATTCTATGAGATCCACCTGGCTGACCTCATTATAATCACAACATCCCTCCCTTCTGAGTCTGAGGACATAGGCTGGTTCTTTTTTATTTGTAGCTCCTTCTAGAGCATTTTAGCACCAGGGGTCAGTTTCCTCCAACTCTGCCTTTGATATATGGTGTACTGGAACGTTTTGCTCCTGTACCGTTTACAAGTTTGCTGCATTCATATGATCCGCATACTTGTTCGGGACTGTCTAACCTACTCGAACTATATATGTCACTGGACCTGACCCTGTGCATTGACTAAGCCACTTTACCCGTGCAGGGCCATTCCCGTGGCTTCTACACCAAACTTCATCCCCTGAAGTAAACTGTCTCCCTCACTTAGCAGAGTCTTGTGTCTGGCATTAGTATTAGAATCAGAGAATCCCTGTAGTGTGGAAGCAGGCCATCCGGCCTATCGAGTCCACACTGACCCTCCAAAGACCACCCCATCCAGACCCACTCTCCCACCCTATCCCATGGCTAATCCACCTAACCTGCACGTCTTTGGACTCAGAGGAAAATGAAGCACCTGGAGGAAACCCGTGCAGACATGGGGAGAATGTGCAAACTCCAAACAGACAGTCGCCTGAAGCTGGAATTGAACCTGGGTCCCTGGCACTGAGAGGTAGCAGTGCTAGCCAGTGTTCCTGATGCTACTTCACCCTCCCTGCCCCCAGGTCTGCATAGATCTGATTTAACCTGGTGCAAAGTGTTCTTCCCATTAGCAACTCTGCTGGAGCTATCCCTGCAGCTACCCCTTGCATGAGGGGTGATCCTATAATCAAATAGGAACCGGGACAGGTTTGTATCTAGTGAAGCTGTCGGCTGTTTCTTTAAACCTGCCTTCAAAGTTTGGACTGCTGTTTTTGCCAGACGATTGGATGATGGATGGTATGGAGCTGGCCTTATATGTTGAATTCCATTCTACGCGAGGAATTGGTATTTATCCAGCTAATACTCAGCTATCCGTTAGGTTGTTTTGACCAAATGAAAATAACTGATTCTGTTAGATTATAGCTTGATGAATCAACAGAAAAAAAATACTGATAATAACTTACCTTAAGTGGTTTAAGAATAAAGTATTAAGCATGCATTGCCTTTTCATAAAGGCAGATGAATCTAAAATATATCTATTGAAATTGCTATATATTACAGGTAAAACAGAACATATACTTTACTCAGAATAGGATTCTTTCACACCACTAGACCTTTCATATAAAATCTCTACATAATAGGGATACTTTTAAAACCTACTTCAAATTAGCAGTTACGATTATAGTTTTATATGATGTCATTTCAATCTTGTCACTGGCAGCTTAGTGTGCCTACATAAAAACATAAAATTTTGCACAAAGGACATGAAATGACAAAAAGAACCAAAGAACAAATTAGGGGCTGGAATTTAATGCTGGAATCCCGATGATATTAATAGTCATTACTTCCATTGTTCATGATATCATCTAAACCTTGTAGCTTTCTCCCAGGTATTAGTAACCTGATTCATAATATGTTCTCAGTAAATGGAAATATTATAAAGTTGTTCCATAATCTTTAATTCAATACGACCCTTCCTCAGAACAACTGGCTCTCCATAGAAGATAAATTGTCTTGAGTCACTATATTTCCACTATGGGTAAATAACAAACTTTTGGTACATTTACTAGCTATTAAAACAAACATAAAATTAACCAAATTATGGCTAGCCATGCTAATCTTTTTAAAATATTAAAAACAGGGTTGTTTCAATTCCAATGTTCAAATGCACTAAAATTAAAAAGTAAATTAGAGTAGTGAATTTAACCTTGGATGTTAATTTGCTTGCATTTCATGCGTCTAAAATTAAGCAGCGTGTGAATAGAGAGATAAGTTACCAATACACAAATCATTTAACATACTTTGCGAAGAGAGACAGATGCACAACTGTCATGATCATGTTTTAAAGGAATAGCTGCAAAAAGGTTTGATATATTTCTAAATGATCATGGAAGTATATCACAATTTTGTGTTTAGGCAAAGAGTTACCATTTCATAAGAAACCATACAGTGAATATTAATGAGGTGTTATGAGGTACAAGTTATTCTCCATTTTCCCAGTTTCTTGTTTAATTTCTGGAGTTAGGCAAAGAGGAAAATATGACTAAGGGTAGGTAATATGCTTATTTTCATTCTGGAGATTAGTTCTACCTCTAACATAGTTTATTAATATATGATCAATCATATCAGATTTCACACAAACAAGTTGAAGTTTGAAGACAATGCCCCAGAGTATGCAACATTAATAATGGTGAGGCTGTTGGTATTTGCCCTTAATAGTGAGTAAAACAGACAACATCTTTTTGCATCTGCTCATGTACAGTTATTTGGGAAATGTGGAAGCTGTTGACTGGTAATTTATTTCCTCCATTGGGGATGCTGTTGTAATCTTTGCTGATGTTTTCAAAACAGACTGACTAACTGACATGAACTTAAACTAATTACCTACAACTACCAAAAATGGCATTCAGGAAAATCTGCTGCTTGTGGGGGATACTGCAACAATTTAGTGCGAAAATTGAGAAGCAATGTTCAATTCTGTTCTACCAAAGATACAACTGCTTGTGCGCACTGCATGCTTAGCATCAACTAATTCACTGAAGGCTGTAAATTGGCTGTGGTGCTTTATATCTCTAACACTCTATGTTTGACTTTTCTGCAACATTTTTCCTTGTTTCTGCCCTTATCAATGACTTACCGATGCATGCTGTATGATGCTGTGTGAATCCTGGAGGACACTTGCAAGTAAATCCACCTATCGTATTCACACAAAGGAACTGGCAATTGTGCTGCTTTGTAGCACATTCATCCAGATCTAAAAGAAGGAAAGAATTCATTTTGTGTTAAATTGGAAGACAAAGAATTTCAAAGGATCTTCCCATTTATTTTAAAATGTACAGACAAGCAGGTGAGGTGGCACTACTTGTCACCCTCACTGCTGAGAAAACTCACCGTATTGCCTGCCAATCAGCTCATTATGAATTGGCCAGCGAGCTTCAGTGAGTTTCTTGGCAAATCAGAAGTCTTGACACGGGCTTCCTGGGTCAGCAGAAGCTGCTGTTCTTAGTCCTAAGGACCAGTAGTGAATGCCTACACCTCAGGGAACACTGGATGAGGGTCACAGGGGGAGGATGGTGTGAGAGAATTTGTAGGGGACTGGATGGTGGTTTCAGAGGCTATCCTCTCATCTTATATTCATATCTTGTCCCAATCTGGGGGCAGACAATTGGAGAGCACATCGCCAACCCCTTTTAACCTGGCAGGAAGGTGGTGGTTCTGTTGGGAAACCAGCTGCTTTTCTCACCTGCTGGTGAAGCAGGTGATTTGGTAATGGTGACCTGAGGCCTTTGGGTAGCCATGAAATTAATGAATTGAATGTAATATATTAAGTTTGCAAATGATACAAAGATGGGTGGGAGAGTGAGCTGTGAGGAGTATGCAGAAATGCTTCATGTGATTTTTACAAATTGAATGAGTGGGCAAATGCATTGCAGATGAAGTATAATGTGGATAAACGCACACCAGTAACTGAACTTAAGCTGGCACGTGCAGCAGGCAGTGAAAAAGGCAAATGGTATTTTGGCCTTAAATAGCAAGCGGATTCGAGTACAGGAGCAGGGAGTTTATTGCAGCAGTTGTACAGGACCTTGGTGAGACCACACCTGGAATATTGCATGCAATTTTGGTCTCCTCATTTGAGGAAGGGTGTTCTACCTATGGAGGGAGTGCAACAAAGTTTTACCAGACTGATTCCTGGGAAGGCAAGACTGACACATGAAGAGAGAATATATTTATTGCAGTTTAGACAAATGAGGGGAAATCTCACAGAAACCCTATAAAGTTCTAACAGGATTAGACAGGGTCAATACAGGAAGGCTGGGAAGTCCAGAACCAGGAGTCACAATTTAAGACCACAAGGTAGGCCATTTAGCACTGAGATAAGGAGGAAACGTTTTCACCCAGAGAGTGGTGATTTGTGGAATTCTCTGCCGCAGAAAACATTTGAGGCCAAAACATTGAATGGTTTCAAGAAGGATTAGATGTAGTTCTTAGGGCTAAAGGGATCAAAGAGTATGGAGAGAAAGCGGTAGCGGGGTACTGAGTTTGATGATCAGCCATGATCAAACTAAATGGTGTTACGGGGTTGAAGGTCCACAAGGCCTACTCCCATTCCTATTTTCTATGTTTCTATTATTAATCTACAGTAAGTGTTGGCTGCTTGAGGAACTTCCGCAAGGAGCTGATGAGCTGCAGACACTGCGACAAATCAGGGAGGGGGAGAGGTACCTGGACAATGTGTTTCAGGAGGCAATCACAACTCTTAGATTAATTACATCAAATTTGGTCCATCGTCATGGAGGCAGGCTTAGAATGAGAGTGTGGGAGGTATGGGGATCCAGAATTTAGTTTTGGATGAGCCTCAGTCTGTGTCCTTATCCAATAGGTACAAGGTTTTTGCTCCCACTATGGACAAAGGTACAGATTGCAAGGAGGATGAGTGAACTGACCACAGCACAGCGGTCCACAGTGGAGGAGAAGTGATAAATGTAAATACAGTAGTAACAGGGGACAGCATAGTTATAAGAACAGATGTTCTCTGCAGCAAAGACATCTCATCTGACCTGGAGTGGGAGGGGAAGGATTCAGCTGTTGTGGTCCACATAGGTACCACTGATACAGCTAGGACTAGACAGAGATTATGAGTATCTTAGAATAAATTAAAAGTAGAACCACAAAGGCACAATCTCCGGATTACTACCTGAGCCATGTGCAAATTAACACAGGGTAAATAAGATTAGAAACTAAACATATGGCTCAAAGATTGGTGAGGGAGAGATGGATTCTGAGTCATAGGGTATTGCCATTGGTACTGGGAAAGAGAGATCTGTTCTGTTGGGATGGGATTCATTTGGAACCAATGTGTCTGTGTGGGTTTCCTCCGGACACTCCGGTTTTCTCCCACAGACCAAAGATGTGCTGGTTAGGTGGATTGGCCACGCTAAATTGCCATGTAGTGTCCAGAGATGTGCAGGCTAGGTAGACTAGCCATGGTAAATGTGGGGTTACAGGAATAGGATTGGGGGCTCAGTCTGGTTGGGATGTTGGTCAAAGGGTCGTTGCAGACATAATGGGTTAAATGGCCTCTTCCTGCACTATAGGGATTCTATGACTCCATGAACTAAGGTTTTAGCCGGAGGCTTAAATTAATTAGTGGATAGGAGGGTTCAGTTGGAGGGAAGTGTGCAGGCACAGGGTCTTGAAGGGGTGAACGATAATCGAAATGTGACGGAAAAGGTTGGAAATGTATACAGAACAGTGCAGCAGATATTAAACCAGTGACAGTAATAATGGTAAAAAGGCTCTTTACATGAATGCACACAGCATTTACAACAAGGTAGATGAGCTGATAGGACAAATAGAAATAAATAAATATGACTTGATAACTGTTACAGAGATGTGGTTACAAGATAACCAAGACCGGGAAGTGAATATTTAAGATTATTTGACGTTTTTGAAGAATAGGCAAGGAAGTGGGGTAGCTTTGTTAATAAAGCAAGGCATCAGTGCAGTGCGAAATAATGACATAAGTGTAATCAGGTTAGTTGAAAATAAGGAATGGTAAGGGAAGGTGGTCTGGATGGGTGTGTCATCTATAGGCCATTGAAGAGTTGCCTCACTGTAGGACAAAGTATAAACTGGCAAACAATGGAGGTATGTAAGTAGGTCACAATGATTGTTCTGAGTGATTTTTAATTTGCATATTGATCGGACAAGCATCGCAAAGGTGATGTGGATGATGTGTTTCTAGAGTACATCATGGATTGCTTTTTTGTGCGGTATTTTACAGCTGAAAACAGGTCATTTTTGATCTAGTGAGTAATGAAGTAGGATTAATAAAAGGTCTTGTATTTATGAATCCTCTGGGGTTAGAGATCACAACATGATAGAATGTTAAATTTAGTTTGAGGAAACTCTGGTTTGAAACCAATGTCCTCAATTAAATACAAGCAATTACAGAGGTATGAAGAAAGAATCATCTGAATCAGGCTGGGAAAATAAACTAAGGGGAAAGTCAGTAGATGAGCAGTGGCAGACATTTAGCAGATACTTCATAATGGTCAGCAAAAATTTATTCCATTCAGCAAGGTCTCGATAAGAAGGATGAAGCATATTTGGTTAACAAAGATTGTCAAGGAGAGTATCCATTGAAAACTGAAGCATACAAAGTGGTTCAAACTAGTTTAAGCCAGTTATTGGAAATATTTTTAGGAACCAGCAGTGGATGTTTAAAAGCTAATTAAGACAGAGAAAACTAAATATGAAAGTAAATTGGCAAGAAATATAAAAACAAAAAGCAAGAGCTTCTACGTGTAGAAAGAGTACAGGAAAAGAAAAATGAAAGGGTAGCTAAAGGAACAGTGGAACCTTGGAGGATGCAACTGAGGAATTGATAACAGGGAACAGGGAAATGGCAGATAATTTAAAAATCAATACTTTTAACTGGTCTTCATGGTAGAAGACAGTATAAAATCCAAAAGATATCAGATAAGCAAACAGCTAATGGGAGGAAAATTCTGTAACTATTCGTAACTTTTGTTTCTATCACAAGGGGTCAGAGGTGAGCTTGCAAGATGGATAAAACTTTGGTTCAGTCATAGAAGACAGGGGGTAGCAGTGATAGGGTGTGTTTCTGACTGGAGGGCTGTGACTTGTGGCTTTCCTCAGTGTTGGGACCTTTGCTGTTTGTAATATATATAAATGATTTGGAGGAGAATGTAACTGGTCTGATTAGTAAGTTTGCCGATGACACAAAGGTTGGTGAAATTGCAGATAGCGAAGAGGATCATCAAAGGATACAGGTGGATATAAATCGGTTGGTGACTTGGGTAGAGAGATGTCAGATGGAGTTTAATCTGGAAAAATGTGAGGTAATGTATTTTGGAAGGTCTAATCCAGATGGAAAATATACAGTAAGTGGCAGAACCCTTAAGAGTACTGATAGGCAGAGGGATCTGGGTGTACAGGTACACAGGTCAATGAAAGTGGCAACACAGGTGGAAAAGGTAGTCAACAAGGCAAATGGCATGCTTGCCTTCATCGGTCGGGGCATTGAGTTTAAAAATTGACAGATAATGCCGCAGCTTTATAGAACCTTAGTTAGGCTGCATTTGGAATATTGTGTTCAATTCTGGTCGCCACAGTAGCAGAAGGATGTGGTGGCTTTGGAGAGGGTACAGAAAAGATTTACCAGGATGTTGCCTGGTATGGTGGGCATTAGCTATGAGGAAAGGTTGGAGAAACTTGGGTTGTTCTCACTGGAACAACGGAGGTTGAGAGGCAACCTGATAGAGGCCTACAAGATTATGAAGGGCATGGACAGACTGGACAGTCAGAAGCTTTTTCCCAGGGTGGAAGAGTCAGTTACCAGAGGCCATGAGTTTAAGGTGCAAGGGGCAACGTTTAAAGGTGATGTACAAGGCAAATTTTTTACACAGAGGGTAGTGGGTGCCTGGAACTCGCTGCCAGGGGAGGTAGTGGAAGCAGATACTATAGTGACTTTTAAAGGGCATCTTGACAAATATGTGAATAGGATGGGAATAGAGGGATATGGTTCCCCGGAAGGGTAGGGGGTTTTAGTTGTGACGGGCAGCATGTTGGTGCAGGCTTGGAGGGCCGAAGATCCTGTTCCTATACTGTAATTTTCTTTGTTCTTTGTAAGGGACAAATGTTCGACAAACTAATGGGAATGAAAGAAGGCAAGTTGTTAGGACCTGATGGCCTGCATCCAAGAGATATAAAGGAAGTGGCTGCAGAGATCATGGAGACATTGATCAAAATAATCTATAACTCACTTGATTCTGGGAGGATTCCAGCAGTTTGGAAAACTGCTGATGTGACATCCCTGTTCAAGAAGGCAGGGAGACTGAAAGGAGGATATTTTAGGCCAGTTAGCCTAAGATCCGTTATTGGGAAAATGCTGGAGTCCATTACTAAAGAAGAAAAAGCAGGACATTTAGAAAAGCTTAACTCAACTAGTGTCAACATGGTTTTGTGAAAGGGAAACGATGTTTGACAAATACAGTTGAGTTGATTGAGGATTTAACAAGCAGACTTGATAAAGGGAAACCGGTCAATGTAGTGCACTTGGATGTTCAGAAGGGATTTAGTAAGATGTCATATAAAAGGTTACTGCACAAATTAGGAGCTCATGCTATTATGGATTATGTGCTATCATAACATACTAACTACCACTACTACTAGTAATGTACAAAAGATGTTATTTAGAATTGGGTCATTTTCAGTTGCAAATACATAACTAGCGGAGTGTCACAAGGATGAACCCTAGGGCCTCAATTAAAGCTTAAGGTAAAGCTATAATCCCAGAAGATCATAGCCCTGCTCTCTCATTAGAAAGACACCACTGATGGTGGCTTAACCTGAGGTCACCATGCTTCAGGCAAAGGGCAAGGTTGAGAAGGTTGGACCTTCATGATAACCTCAACCAGTACAGGAATTGAACCTGAGATAGTAGGAACTGCAGATGCTGGAGAATCTGGGGTAACAAGGTGTAGAGCTGGATGAACACAGCAGGCCAACAGCATCAGAGGAGCAAGAAGGCTGATGTTTCGGGCCTAGACCCTTCTTCAGAAGTCACCTCTGAAGAAGGGTCCAGGCCCGAAACGTCAGCCTTCCTTCTCCTCTGATGCTGCTTGGCCTGCTGTGTTCATCCAGCTCTACACCTTGTTACCCCAGGAATTGAACCTGTGCTGTTGGCATCATTCTACATCACAAACCTGCCATCTAGCCAACTGAACTGAATGACCCTTAACTAACTGCATGGAGAAATATATCGGTTGATTGGATGGCTGAAAAGTTGGCCGATGGAAGTTAATGTAGGAAAGTTCCAGGTCATGTGCTTTGATAGAAATAATCAAAAGACAGACCAATATTTAAATGGAGTGAAATTCCAAGAAATTGAAGTACAGAGTGATCTGGATGTTGTTGAACATGCAGCACCTGAAGTTTGCATACAGGTTCAGCAACTAATTAAGACAAATATAATTTTGACTTTCATTGCAACAAAGTTAAGTTAAAAAACAGAGAGGTCTTATTACAACTGTACAGTACAGGGTATTGGAGAGGGCACTATATTACAGTTTTTGTCCCTGTATTTTAAGAAAGCATATGATGGCACTGGATGCTGTTCAGAAGAGAGTCACTAAGCTGATTCTTTGGGATGAAGGGATTAACTTATGAAGAACATCTAAACAGGTTAGGACTTTATTCATTAGAGGCTAGAAGAATGTGTGATCTTATTGAAACATATAAAACAATGAGGTGACTTGACAGGATAAATGTTCAGCATATGTCTCTGATGGGAGATCTCAAACTATGGGATTTAACTAGGGCATACTCATTGAAAACTGAGATGTGCAGGAATTTCTTCTCTCAGTGGGTAGTGAATGTCTAGAATTCTCTGTCCAGTGAATTGTGGAGCTAGATCACTTGACAGTATTTGAAAAGGAGGCAGATAGATTTTTCAAATACTGGGGACTTGATGGCTATGCTGAACTGGCATGGCTTCTGTTGAATGGTGGGGCAGGCCTGAGGTGACAATTAAGATTTAGCTGCCATATCATTGATAGCAAGCCAGCAGCTACCACTTGACACTATACTCAGTCAAATGCTGGCTTGATGTCAAGGACACTCGCTCACAATTTCCCTTAGGTTCAGATCCTTTGTTCATGTTTGGACACAGGTTATAATGTAGCTGAATGGGCCTGGTGGAATCCAAACCGAGCATGAGTGAATGGCATTGATGGCAGCACTGTTGCGACCCCTTCTTCTACCACCCTCATGATGATTGAGAGTAGACTGATGTGCGAAAATTGGCAGGTTGCATTTGTACTGTTTATTATAGACAGGACAGTTTTTCCATATTGCTGGGTAGATGCCAATGTTTTTATGTGCACTGGAGCAGCTTGGCTAAAACCTGACTAATTCTAGAACACAAATTTTCAGTACTTTGGCCAGAATGTTGTCAGGGTCCATAGTCTTTGCATCATCTAGTACCTTCAATTATTTTTTGATATTAATGGAATGAATCAAACTGGATGAAGACTGGCATCTGTGATGCTGGTGATCTCAGGAGGAGACTGAAATTAATTTTCCACTCAATGCCTGCCTGAAGATACTCGCAAATGCTTCAGCTTTGCCTTTCACATTGATTTGCTGATCTCCACCATCATTGGGGATGGAGATATTTGTGTTTCTTGATTTGTAATAAATGATGAATAATAATATTTCCAGTATTCAACCTTGTGGAACATCCATTTTTATCTTTCTCCAACCTGAATAACTACCCTTAAACTTTATTTGCAGGTGCTAGAAATATGAAATAGAAAGTGCTGCAGATATTAAGCAGGTTAGGCAGCATCTGCGTGCAGACAAAGAAAAAGAAATAAGTTCAGGTCTGTGAACTTTCATCAGAATTGGGAAAAGTTAGAATAAGCTTTGAGTAAGTGGTGAGTTGGACAAGGGAAGAGGAAATGATTGCAATCGGGTAAACGGGAATGAATGACAGAAGAGTTCGGGCTGAATTTTATGTGGTCGAGAGGAAAGGAGTCCTTTACTCAGAGGACTGGCAGAGGAGGCCACACCATCAGACCATGCCAGCCCAGTTAGAGATCACCACTTGGCTCAGTGCTATCTCCAGGGTGAGAAGGACTGACCTGCAGTGCAAGAAGATGAATGACCCTATGTGCTCTGCCAAGGTGCAATGCTCTGCTCTCTGCTACATCTGTGCCATTGCACCCACCTCCTAACAATGCTTAGGCCTTGACACATTTTTTTCCAAGAAAGATTTTCCCTCCCTAACTTTGGTTATACTCCATCATCATGCCCTTTGTGCTGCCTCCTCAAACATTTGGAACACTACGACACCTTTTCCCCATGTGCTCCAGCCCTAATAACCATGCCACCCATTGCGTCTTACTCACTTGTCCATTTATGTCATTACATGAGACGATATCCCATAAAAGGATGGAGCGATGCCAGGCAGGTGGTAGGGTTCGGCTACCTGAGTCCTCACCCTCCCTGAGGAAAGATTACTTGGCCTCACAGGAGAAGACAGGGACTCCTCCTGCAACGATGTCCCAACACCTGAGTAAGTGCTACTTGTTATTGCACTGCAACACTCACATTAACCAGATGGTTATTGGAATGGATCAAACACCATGATTAATCAGTGGCAATAAAGCTTTCTGCGTCATGTCTTACAGGTGCAGCCATCTTGCCAAGGACCAGTCCATTTGTCACATAGAAAAGGCTCTCAGATGAGAGTGCTGAGGCATCATCATTAAGACTGTCTCTTCGGCCATCCAGCAGCATGGATGATGACATTTTGGTTGGGTCCATAAGCACGCACAGTGTAAAAACTGTGTATTGGTGAATTCAATACACTGACAGCCACTCAGATGGGTAAGGGAGACCACCCCATGTCACTGGCAATCAGCAGGACTGCTGGTGACCAGACACCGGCTAAAGCCTCAGCAGGAGAGGACCCTGTGGTCTTGGCAATACACAGGGAGGAGCAGCGGCGACAGGCACATATACAGGATGCACCAGTCCTCAGAGCTGAGAGGCTGTGCTGAAGCAGTCCCAGAGCTGGAATACCTGTCATCTTTGTGACTGTCTGTCTGACTCCCTGGACAGGTTGGCAGCTTCCATGTAGAGATGGGCTGCTTGAAAGTCGCCATCATCTGAACTCCGTTGCCGCATGCATTGGTCCTGAGGGTAGAGCGAGACTGGGATGGGAACTTGAACTGAATCCAGATACCTCTCCTCACAAGAAGATACAGTGATGTAGAAAGCACCTGGCCAGAGGTGGAGTCACATAAAGCCCTCTCAACAGTCTCAACTCAGGAGACTGCAGACATGGCCAGACCCCCACCATCACTTTATTTGCCCCTTTGCTGACCTTTGGAAGTTCTAGTTGAGAGGGGTCAACTTGCCTCTGGAAAGGAAACTTTTGGCATATCTGACCCATCCAGACCTTTATGCTCCTGTGATTACCCAACCAAACCTCCAGGGCCAACAGGCTCCACTATGGGACAGGCTCCCTCTGTGCAGCAGGAGTGACAGGAAGAAAAACTTGCACTAATGGTAAGTGGGGGCAATGACTAACAATGTTATGCAATATGTTGTACATAATGTTATGCAAATATCTTTAGATATGTTTCATTGCTCGCTGCAGATGCTGTGAGTATGGCTGAAGCCATGTGGTACAGGTATTAAAGTGACCTACGATAAGATGCATGGTCTTAGAGAACTGCTATGCAGCATGGCCACCTGCCTGGTTATATGATTATGCCAAGGTAGGGCAAGGCAAGGCATGGATGCTATGGGCATGCCATTACGTACCAGGCAAGTGCATGTTGAGAGAGCAAGGGAGTATCCCTGGTAGACAACTGGTCAATGCCATGGACTGAACTCCTGTCCCTGTATGTACATATACTAAATATAGTCGTACAATACTGTTTGCTGACATGCCCTGCTAAACAGGGGCATCTGTGGTGCAAGGGCACACGCAGCAGGTAATAGTGGATTGTGCTCTGTTTTGCAAATTGGCCATGGGCAACATTGAGGTTTCTGGAGAAGGCAGTGAGTTGAACCCGTTAAGAACCCATTTTGATTTCCATGTTGAGTTTTTCTGATGCCTAGTTTATGTGGTAAGTTTGGTAAGATCGCAACCCATGGCAAGTTATGCTGTTAACACGATGTCTAACAAACAAAAATGGGCATCAGTTGGGAACTTGCCACTGCTAAGGTGAGAATTTCACGATGCTGCTTGAGCGAAGTGTACAAGATGTGGCAAAATGATCTCAAAATTTTCCCTCATTTTACTAATCATCTTCCAATAGTCCATGTTGCTGAGAGCCTCAGAGGATTCCGCCCTTAGTCTTTGAGGGACAAAGGGATTGGAGAGAGGGGCAAGAAAACAAAATAAAGACATTCTGGAGCAGATGTATTGCTGTCAAAAAGAAAATGTAACAGGAAAACCACAACAAGTGAAGAAAACAAAATGGACGTAAAGATTATGGTATAAAATTATGGCAGTAAAAGGTCACATTTCCTGCATTTGCATAGAATGTTGCATGAGAAAAAGACAAGATGTTAGACATACCTGAAAAATAGACCAGGTATCATAGAAAAGTCCCTACAGAATGCTGTTGGGGTTGGGAATGGGTAATTTCAGGTTAAGGGTAAGATGTGTTTAATGGAGATGGCAGAAATGGTAGAAAAAAATGTCATAATATATGAAGGTTCATGGGTGGAAGGTGTGGACATGGGAAGTCCTATCATGGTCTGGGAGGAAGGAGGAAAGGTGAAAGCAGAAGGGGAGGAAATGCAGCAGACACAGTGAGCACTCATCATTGTGCTGTTGCTGTTGTTTTGGGAGGGGAGGGTAGGGGGATAGAGATCTCAGTTAAGAAAAAAGACATTTCAAAAGCACTGCTGTAGAAGGAACTGGGAAGACGGAATGGAGTCCTTACGGCATGTAGGGTGTGAGGAAGTGTAAATGAGGTAGCTTTGGGATTTAGTGGGTTTATGATCAATGAGTTTATTGTTAATCGCCAACAACAGTGACAGAAAAGTTGAGGAAGGGAATGGAAGAGTTAGAGATGGAACAATATGAAACTTAAAGATAGAAACTGAAAGCAAAGTTGAAGATATTTTGCAAATTAGGAGAGGACTATGACACAGCACAGATACAGTCACCACACCACTGGAAAACTTAATTGAGGGAGAGGGCCTGAGTAAGATTGGAACAAGAAAAGTTCAACATATCCTACAAATAGGCAGGAATAGCCAGGGCCTATATGGGTATCGATACCTTGTATTTGTAGAAAATGAGTTAAAGGAATATTTGTTCAATAAGAAAACAAATTCAGCCAGGGGAGATGGGAAATAATTGGACATCTATTCAAGGAAGTGGAGAGCCATCAGTCCATCATGGTGGAGGAAGGAGGTACACAATGTAAAGAGGAGACTGTTAGGGCCATGAAAATTAAAAGTTTTAAAGTGATGGACGGCATTAGTGACATAGATAGGTAGAAGAGGTTGGACACAAGGGATAGAAAACATTAGAATCAAGGTGAGAAGAAATCAGTTCAATGGGGAAGGAACAGACTTATCAAGGCATGTCTTTTCACTCGATCCTGGGAAGGACAAGAAGCCAGCTGTACTGAGTTTGGTGAACTATGAGGTGGGAAGTCATGGAAGAAAGATCACTGATGGCGTTGAGGTTACTGACTGCTCTGGAAATAAATGGTTTGATGCTTTGTGGTGGGGTCATGATCCAGAGCTAGATAAGAGGAATTGTCAAAAAGCTGGGGTAAGCCTCTCCAAGGTAGAGGTCAGTTTGCTACGTCTGTTCTCCACTTTTCAGCCAATTTGGTATCCATTCAGCTATATGATTTCTGAAATTGGCAATAAATGGGAACAAAGTGGGGAATATCATTAACTTCCAAGAATTTATTTTTGAGATTTAAAATAAATTTCTGTTTGAAATATTTAAGCAGATTAAACATGAAACCAGAGATAGTAGGAACTGCCGATGCTGGAGAATCTGAGATAACAAGGTGTAGAGCTGGACGATCACAGCAGGCCAAGCAGCATCAGAGGAGCAGGAAAGCTGACGTTTCGGGTCTGGAAAATTTTTTTCTGAAGAAGGGTCCAGACCCGAAATGTCAGCTTTCCTGCTCCTTTGATGCTGCTTGGCTTGCTGTGTTCGTCCAGCTCTACACCTTGTTATCTCTGTAAACATGAAACCAGTCTGTTATCCTCTATCATGAATACTTTTAACCCAAAAAAACAAAGTGGATTGACAAGATTTAAACAACTGGGGGCCCACTACAATACTGAAAGTAGATTATTTTGATAAGTGTTATCAAAAACCGTATGAAGGATTTGACGCCATTTTGTTCATTTCTGAAATGTTCAGAACTAGGGGTCACTGTCTCCAAATGAAGTATCAGTTACTTAGAACAGGGAGAAATTTCTTTACACAAGGAATTGTGAATTCAGAGGCTGTGGACGCTCATTTGTTGAAGTATATTCAAGACAAAGAAAGGACATGGGAGCTGAGGTAGAAGATCCTGATCTTACTGAAAGACATAGCAGAATTGTCTAGCTAAATTGCCTATTCCTGCTGCTACTAATGTTCTCAGTCCTATGAAATCATGGGCCAAGATAGTACAGACAGAGTGGGCTCAATCAGAAATGCATTTGAGCTCCTTCAAGAGAGTTGAAGAGAGTCAAGAGTGAAAGGTAAGTCAATAAATTGCCTTTGATAGGGTCACTTGAGTTTTCCTTTTACAGTTTTGGACACATTTGGATTTGGAATTGTTTTATGCAGTGAACAGAAATAATTATTCGATTTTTTTAGCTGTATTGCAGAACTTGTTTAGTTACAGGTTCTAAATAACTGGAGCATTTTTACATGTCAGCATACTAAAAAATATCTCATAATACCCTCCAAAAATTATCAATTGAAATATATCTATTATTGTTAGTGATTTCTTGGTAGTGTCCCAATATTTTCCCATAATTTTTCCTACAGTTCTTCATTTGCAGTTGCCTTAATTTTTCTTTTGCATTAGCTATCTATAACTGAGAAACTGGATGTCTTAATGTAAGTTGAACCTTGTCCAACCTGAATTTCAAAAAGCTGATTAGAGGTGCCAAGGAATAAATGTTCTTCTCTCCTGCCAGGGAAGGTTGTAGAAGCAGATACAATGCCAACTTTTATGAGACATTTAGACAGATATATGAACAGGCAAGGAATGGAGGGATACGAACGATATTCAGACATATAGGATTAGTTTAGAATGGTCAGCGTAGACACGGTGGTTTGAAGGGCCTATTTCTGTGCTGTATTGTTCTCTGTTTCACTGGAGCCATATGGCTAACCTCAGAAACTATAAAGGAATTGGCAAAGGAAATATAATTCGTTGATTCTCCCATGCATCCAGACATTATTGTTGTTACTTACATTTTAAGTTTAACCATTCTTTTTGTTAATAAATCAGCTGGCCTCTCAGATTAAAGTGCATGGTTAAATGAAATGAAGCAATGACAGTTACTGTTTTCATATGCTAAAATGACTGAATAACAACTCAGTTGGGTTGATTGAACATAATTATTGAGAAAAAGCGAATCTTTGGATCAGGTTAAGATATAATTCAATATTATATTACCTTTGCAACTTTTTCCATTCTCTTGCAACAAATATCCTCTAGGACATGCACACTGGTAACTTCCTTCTGTATTCTTGCAGATGAAATTACAAGGTTTTGGTGCTTGTACGCACTCATCAAGATCTAGAAATTAAAGAAATTACAAATTATAATATGCTGGTATGTATCATATGCACCGTTGAAAAATATTTTTGAAACATTTCAAAACTAAACTTGTAACTATTAAGAAATTCATATTAAATATAATTTGTAAGAAAGTCTTACTGTGAATAGATGGATGTTAAAAAAAAACTGATGATACACCTACAACAATTACACAGATATACTTTCTAATCAACCTGTTTAGACGTATTGTGGCAGACGTCTGGAGTAGGTGGGATTTGAATCTGGGCCTTCTGGCTCAGAGGTAGGAACAATACCACTCTGCCACAAGAATGTATACAACAGTTACATATGCTTTGCTTAACTGCATGCTATTTAAGATCAAGACATTTATCAACTGTTAATAATTACTTTTAAAAAACTTGACTTTTCTTCTTCTTAAACATCAAGGATCTTAAAGAAGGGATACTGCAGTCTAGTTGACTGCAGTCTATCTGCCTATGGCAGGATGTCCTGCCATAAAGGGCTGCCATATGATAGGTGGCAGCACTTCAGTATCACAGCAAGCTACAGAGCAGCAGACTATGAGGGTGCCCATAGTGAGGGTAAATGGGGTTGGCACTCATGGGCACCAACTATGCAGGCCCTGGTGGAAAGGGGTTGCAGTCACTCGTTAGGGCAGGATTGAGTGGGTGGCACTTGGTAGAGGTGGTGACTCCCACGGATTACAGGGAGCAAAGGGCTCCCTCAAGCCTGGAGGGAGGTCACATCACAGTTCTGACTTCTGGCCACTGAATTAAGCCTCCTAATGTGTGATGATGATTTCCATTTCTCCTCCCTCATTATCAACTTTGCAACCCCTCATCCACAAGCTGACCAGTTGCAATAATTTGGCACTTTCTTCAAATTAGCATCAGTAAGACTGAAAGAATCTTGCTTGGCTTTACTAAAAACTATGGATTATAACAATTCTATTGCCTTTACTGCCTGCACATTCAGGCTGAACCTAAAGGTCCTTGGTTAAGCTCAAAGCTGCAAATCCTACACATGGCAGACACAGTTAAACATTCAACTCTGCCTTTATTTCATTTTCACTGCTTCTGCAATCCCACCATCCAGGGGCTTGATCTCTTTGTCATTACTCTGCCTCCTTCCCAGTCTAATTCCAAATTCATAAACTCTATCACGATATACTATTCTCTTTATCCGTCACCCCTAATTTTGCAAACTTTCAGAGCTGTCCCAACTGACTGAGTTCAACATCTTTGTTCTCATTTATAAACCGCATCATAGCAATGTCTTAGAGCATGATCTTGTGGGAGTTGGGGTGAGGTGGAAAGTTTACAGTTTCCTACCAGAAAGAAACATTCCAAGTGAAGGACCCATAATTCATGGCTAATTAAAGAAGGAAAGTATAAAATTTAATTAAAAAATCATGTAATTGAGCAAAGATGAGCAGGTCAGATGATTGGATGGAAACATGAATAAGAATAAAGAATGACAAAAAAAAACTACCAGGAGAAAGAAATGATAGAATGAAAAAAAGGCTGGCTAGATATGCAAGTTTCTTATAAGGCTTGTAGTAGTCTCAACAATGGTTTGTAAAGAAAGGAAAATAATAAGTTAAGTGAGCATTGGTCCTTCAGGGTCAGAGAGATATACAGCACAGAAAAAGGCCGTTTGGCCCATTATAACCGCAGTGATCAAAAAAAGAACACTTAACTATTCTAATCCAATTTTTCAGCACTTGGCCCAAAGCCTTGCATGTCTTCACATTACAAGTGCACATCAAAATACTTCTTAAACCTTCTGCCCCTTGTCTTTAATGTCCTGCCTCCTAGTCATTGATACCTCCATCAAAGGGAAAAGTGTCTTCTTGTCTGTGCCCCTCATAATTTTAAAAATCTCAATCACATCCCTTCACAATCTCCTCTGCTCTAAGGGAAACAACTCAGTCTGTCCAATCTATCTTCGATAGTGTGGTTTAGGAGACTGAAGGTGACTTGACACAAGTGTACAAGA
Source organism: Rhincodon typus (assembly GCF_021869965.1). NCBI lineage: Eukaryota > Metazoa > Chordata > Chondrichthyes > Orectolobiformes > Rhincodontidae > Rhincodon > Rhincodon typus. Next base: position 3,013,934 of record NC_063367.1, on the reverse strand, counting down.
TCCTGAGCAATGAGAGAGAGGCTGTGGATGTTTCATCTTGTGCATGAGTCCAGAACACGGGCACAGTTTAAAAATTAGGAGTTATTCTTTCAAACTGAGATAAGGAGAAGTTCTCTGTCTCAGAAGGGACATGGGGTCACCGAATATTATTAAAGCAGAGGTAGATAGATTTTTACAGAGATAGTAGGAACTGCCGATGCTGGAGAATCTGAGATAACACGGTGTAGAGCTGGATGAACACAGCAGGCCAAGCAGCATCAAAGGAGCAGGAAAGCTGACGTTTCGGGTCGAGACCCTTCTTCAGAAATGGGGAAGGGGAAGGGGATTCTGAAATAAATAGGGAGAGAGGGGGAAGCAGATAGAAGATGGATAAAGGAGAAGATAGGTGGAGAGGAGACAGACAGGTCACAGATGCGGGGTTGGAGCCAGTGAAGGTGAATGTAGGTGGGGAGTTAGGGAGGGGATAGGTCGGTCCAGGGAGGACGGACAGGTCATGGAGGCGGGATGAGGTTAGTGCGTAGGAGATGGGGGTGGGGCTTGAGGTGGGAGGAATGGTTAGGGAGGCGGGGACTAGCTGGGCTGGTTTTGGGATGCGGTCGGGGGAGGGGAGATTTTGAAGCTTGCGAAGTCCACATTGATACCCTTGGGCTGCAGGGTTCCCAAGCGAAATACGAGATGCTGTCCCTGCAGCTTTCGGGTGGCGTCATTGTGGCAATGCAGGAGGCCCAGGATGGATATGTCGTCCAAGGAGTGGGAGGGGGAGTTGAAATGGTTCGCGACTGGGAGGTGTAGTTGTTTGTTGCGAACTGAGCGTAGGTGTTCTGCATAGCGGTCCCCAAGCCTCCGCTTGGTTTCCCCGATGTAGAGGAGGCCACAACGGGAACAGCAGATACAGTATACCACATTAGCAGATGTGCAGGTGGACACCTGTTTGATGTGGAAGGCCTTCTTAGGGCCTGGGATGGGGGTGAGGTGTAGGGTCAGGTGTAGCACTTGCTTCGGTGGCAGGGAAAAGTGCCAGGGGTGGTGGGGCTGGAGGGGACTGTTGAGCTGACAAGGGAGTCACGGAGAGAGTGGTCCCTCCGGAAAGCAGATAAGGGTGGGGAGGGAAAAATGTATTTGGTAATGGGGTCAGATTGCAGCTGGTGGAAATGTCGGAGGATGATGCGTTGGATTCGGAGGTTGGTGGGGTGGTACGTGAGGACGAGGGGGATTCTGTTTTGGTTGTTATTGTGGGTAGGGGGTGTGAGGGATGAGTTGCGGGAAATGCGGGAGACACGGTCGAGGGCATTTTCGACCAGTGTGGAGAGGAAGTTGCGGTCCTTGAAAAAAGAGGACATCTGGGATGTCCGGGAGTGGAATGCCTCATCTCGGGAGCAGATGTGGCGGAGGCGAAGGAATTGGGAATAGGGGATGGCCTTTTTGCAGGAAGGTGGGTGAGAGGAGGTGTATTCTAGATAGTTGTGGGAGTCGGTAGGTTTGAAATGGATATCGGTTTCGAGGTGGATGCCAGAGGTGGAGACAGAGAGGTCCAGGAAGGAGAGAGAGGTATCAGAGATGGTCCAGGTGAACTTAAGGTTGGGGTGGAAGGTGTTAGTGAAGTGGATGAACTGTTCGAGCTCCTCGTGGGAGCACGAGGTAGCACCAATACAGTCATCAATGTAACGGAGGAAGAGGTGGGGGATAGGGCCAGTGTAGCATTGGAAGAGGGATTGTTCCACGTATCCTACAAAGAGGCAGGCATAGCTTGGGCCCAGGCGGGCACCCATGGCCACCCCCTTTGTCTGTAGGAAGTGGGAGGAATTGAAAGAGAAGTTGTTGAGGGTGAGGACGAGTTCGGCTAAGCGGATGAGGGTGTCAGTGGAGGGGGACTGGTCGGGCCTGCAGGACAGGAAGAAGCGGAGGGCCTTTAGGCCATCTGCATGGGGAATGCAGGTGTATAGGGACTGGACGTCCATGGTAAAGATGAGTCTTGGGGACCGGGGAATTGGAAGTTCTGGAGGAGGTGGAGAGCGTGGGTGGTGTCATGGACATAGGTAGGGAGTTCCTGGACCAAACGGGAGAAAATGGAGTCAAGATAGGTGGAGATAAGTTCGGTGGGGCAGGAGCAGGCGGAGACAATGGGTTGACCAGGGCATTCAGGTTTGTGGATTTTGGGAAGGAGATAGAAGCGGGCAGTGCAAGGTTGGGGAACGATGAGGTTGGAGGCCGTGGGTAGGAGGTCACCTGAGGTGATGAGGTTGTGGATGGTTTGGGAGATGATGGTTTGGTGCTCGGGGGTGGGGTCATGATCAAGGGGGCGATAGGAGGAGGTGTCAGAGAGCTGGTGTCTGGCCTCGGCGATGTAGAGGTCAGTGTGCCATACTACAACTGCGCCTCCCTTGTCCGCGGGTTTTATGGTGAGGTTGGGATTGGAGCGGAGGGCTGCGCATTCTGTGGGGGAGAGGTTGGAGTGGGTGAGAGGGGTGGAGAGTTTGAGGCAATCGATGTCTTGACTGCAATTAGAGATGAAAAGGTCGAGGGAGGGTAGGAGGACTTGGGGTGGTGTCCAGGAGGAGGGGGTGTGCTGGAGGCGGGAGAAGGGGTCAATAGAGGGAGGGTTAGGCTCACAGTTAAAGAAGTAAGCGCGGAGGCGGAGGAAAAACTGCTCACTGTCAAAACGTGAGTTGTATTCGTCGATGTGTGGGTGGAGGGGGACAAAGGTGAGTCCTTTACTGAGGACTGACCGTTCGTCCTCAGTAAGGGGGAGGTCTGGGGGGATGATGAAGACTCGGCAGGGCTGGGTGCTATTGACTCGTCTGGAGATGCTGGCTGCGGAGGCGGTGGGTGGAGCGAACTCGCCGGTGGGCCGAGTGACTTTGGCGGTGGGCAGAGCGACGTCAGCCGGTAAATCTTGGATGTTGGTGGTAGCGGCGACCTCAATGTCTGCGTTGGCCTCGGAAATGGAGGCGGCGGCATCAGCAGCGGTGTCGATGGCGTCGGCTGTACCGGAAGTGGTGTACCGGGTGGAGGAGGATGTGACGTCATCCGTGGAAACCTTCCACATCAAACAGATGTTCACCTGCACATCTGCTAATGTGGTATACTGTATCCGCTGTTCCCGTTGTGGCCTCCTCTACATCGGGGAAACCAAGCGAAGGCTTGGGGACCGCTTTGCGGAACACCTACGCTCAGTTCGCAACAAACAACTACACCTCCCAGTCGCGAACCATTTCAACTCCCCCTCCCACTCCTTGGACGACATATCCATCCTGGGCCTCCTGCATTGCCACAATGACGCCACCCGAAAGCTGCAGGGACAGCATCTCGTATTTCGCTTGGGAACCCTGCAGCCCAAGGGTATCAATGTGGACTTCGCAAGCTTCAAAATCTCCCCTCCCCCGACCGCATCCCAAAACCAGCCCAGCTAGTCCCCGCCTCCCTAACCATTCCTCCCACCTCAAGCCCCACCCCCATCTCCTACGCACTAACCTCATCCCGCCTCCATGACCTGTCCGTCCTCCCTGGACCGACCTATCCCCTCCCTAACTCCCCACCTACATTCACCTTCACTGGCTCCAAACCCGCCTCTGTGACCTGTCTGTCTCCTCTCCACCTATCTTCTCCTTTATCCATCTTCTATCCGCCTCCCCCTCTCTCCCTACTTATTTCAGAATCCCCTTCCCCTCCCCCATTTCTGAAGAAGGGTCTCGACCCGAAACGTTAGCTTTCCTGCTCCTCTGATGCTGCTTGGCCTGTTGTGTTCATCCAGCTCTACACCGTAGATAGATTTTTGTTAGGTAAGGGAATCAAAGGTTATTGTGGGCAAATGAGAATGTTGAATTCAAAATGCAAACAAATCAGCCATGATATTACTGGATAGTGGAGTAGGATTGAAAGACTGAATGGCCTACTTCTGTTCCTTACATATATCTTATATGGTCTTACGTTAAGCATTTAATACTTAGTTCAATTGACAGAATCTTGCAGAATAGTTACTTCACCCATTTGAACATAATAGCTGTGAATGGGCCCTTCAATAGACAAGGACAACAACTTATTATTTAAGTAGCTTCTTGTCTGTTGTGTGGTGGAGGATGAGCACCTATTCACAAGATTTCCCTGAAAATTGAAAGTGAAGGACAATTTTTCTTGGATGGTTTCATTTTTCTCTGGTATTAATTGAGTAGCTCGCAGTTCAAATCTTTGCAAAACCAATGTTAATTGTCCCTGCCTTCAGTAATATACTCTGGGATTCTCTCCCTAAATGTCCCAAAATTAGAACGGAACATAGAACAGTATAGCACAGGAATGGGCCCTTTGGCCCACTATGTGCCAAACAAGATACCAAAGTAAATTAATCCCTTCTGCCTGCCATTGGTCCATATCCCTCCATTCCTTGCATATTCATGTGCTTATCTAAAAGTTCCTTAAATGATCTTATTGTATCTGCTTCCACCACTACCCCAGCAGCACATTCCACACTCCTACCATTTTCTGTGTAAACATTTTGCCTCTCACATCTCCTTTGAACTTTGCCCCTCTCACCTTAAATGCATACCCCATAGTATTAGATATTACAACTCTGGGAAAAAAAGAGTCTACTGTCAACCCTATCTATGCGTCTCATAATTTTATAGACATCTATGAAGGCTTCCCTCAGCCTCCGTTGCTCAAGAGAAAATAACTCAAGTTTTTCTGTTCTTTCCCTATAGCTTGTACCCTTTGATCCAGGCAGCATCCTGGTAAACTTCTTCTGCACCCTCTCCAAAGCCTCCATATCCTTCCTGTAGTGTGGTGACCAGAACTGAATGCAATACTCTAAGTGTAGCCTAATCAACTTCTTATAAAGCTGCAACATGACTTACTGACCTCTGTACTCAATTCCCCAACCAATAAAGGCAAGCATACCAAATGCTTTCTTTACACCCTATCTACTTGAGGGGCCACGTTCAGGGAGCTATGGACTTTAACCCCAAGTACATCAATGCTGTTCAGGATCCTGCCATTAATTGCATACTTTTCCTTTACATTTGATCTCCCAAAATGCAGCCCCTCACACTTATCTGGATTAAACTTCATTTGCGATTTCTCCACCCATACCTGCAACTGATCCACATCCCGCTGTATCCTTTGACAACCTTCTATACTATCCACAACTCCACTGATCTTTGTATTGTCTGCAACTTACTAACCCATCCATCTACATTTTCATCTAAGTCATTTATAAGTATTACAAAGAGCAGCAGTCCCAGTACGGGTCCCTGTGGAACACCACTAGTCACAGACCTCCAGCCGAAAAAACACCCTTCCACCACTACTCTCTGACTTCTATGGGCAAGCCAATTCTGAATCCAGGCAGCCAAGTCACCCTGAATCCCTTAATCTTCAGGATGACCCCACCATGAAGGACCTTGTCAAAAGCCTTACTAAAAAGCATGTAGACAACATTTACTATTCTACCCTCATCAATTACCTTTCTCACCTGCTCGAAAAATTCAATCAAGTTAGTAAGACATGACCTGCCCCACTCAACGCCATGCTGACTGTCCCTAATTGGGCCATGTTTTTCTGAATGTGCATAAATCCTATCCCTAAGAAGTTTCTCCAATAGCTTCTTCCCAATGTGAGACTCACTGGTCTATAGCTTCCTGGATTATCATTATTTCCCTTCTTTAACAAGGGAACAACATTAGCTACTTACCAGTCCTCCAGGACCTGTCGAGTGGTTAGCGAGGACACAAAGATCTTGGGCAAGGCCCCAGCAATCTCCTCTCTTGCCTCTATCAATAACGTGGGATAGATACCATGGAGCTGTGGAGGCTTATCTCTCGAAGAGATCCAACACCACTTCTTTCTTTGTTGATCTCAGAATACTTTAGCATATTAGCATGCTCCACACTAATCTCATTATCTTCCATATACCCTCCTGAGTGAGTACCGATGCAAAGTACTCACTTAGGATCTTGCCCACATCCTCTGCCTCCAAGCACAAGTTCCCTGCTTTATCCTTGAATGGTCCTACCTTCTCCTTAGTTGTCCTCTTATTTTTAATGTATGTATAGAATGCCTTGGGATTCTCTTTAACCTTACTTGCCAAGGTCATTCCGTGGCCCCTTCTTGCTCTCCTAATTCCTTGCTTGAGTTCTTTCCTGCTGCTGCTTCCAATGTTTTTCCTGTCAAGGACTAAATTTGCTCATAATAATTCTGCCATAGGTTTATCGTTTGTGAAGTATTTTAGGACATTTATAACATTGAAGCCACCCTAATCAATTTTTGTGATTTCTGAAACATAGGAGAATCTGTTAGCATTACTAGATTAACAGATGAGTTGAACTATCAAAAACATTGTTTCTTATGGTTAGCTAATTTCGAGTTTAATGTGGTGTTCAAAGATGAATGGCTATAGTTTTCCACATGCATTAAGTTGCTGACTGTTTACATCCATTATTTTCTTAATGTATCAGCACAACTTTTTCTGATCTGTATCATTGTTTCTAAAAAATATTTTTAAATACTTGCCTACACAAGATATGCCAGATAGATCGGTGGTGTAACCAGTCTTGCACAGACATCGATATGATCCCACAGTATTAATACATTGTCCGTTCTGACATAGTTTTGCAAGAACTTGACATTCATCAATATCTGAAACAAAATAAATTATTAATTCAAGATAGTCCAAGTATAATAAAATTGGCCTAAAAAAACACAATATACTTTTCTGTTCTTTTCTTCTGAAGGTATTAGTTGATAATGTGGTAGAATTCCTGTAGCATAATATCCTTCATTTTACCTTTTTGAATTGGTGGTTTCTGCTCTGCCCAGGCAATGGCACTGACATGCTTTCTAAATGTGAAGAGTGCCAATCTGAAACTGCAACTCTCCTTTGCATTGATGCTGTGGCCAAATATAGCATCCTACAACACATTTCTGCTAAAATCAGATAATTCAACACAAATCAAGGCCAAACCAGTGACTATTCTAATCTGTATTATTATAGTAGGGGTGTGCAGAGACACAAACATGTGTTTTCATATTTTATATATATACATAAAATAATAATATACACATTTATATATCATTGACCTAAAACATTCATATAATTTCTCCTCACAGCAAGAGGCAAATGTTGAGAGAATATTTCAAATGGTAGAATTCTATATTCAAAAAGTCAAAAATTAACCATTTGGTGGAAATTTCTCATTCCTATTTCTGGCCAATGATAACTCGTGGGGTGTTGAAATTGGGGATTCAGTGATAGCAATGAAATTCAATGTGAGATGGAGATCGTTAAATTCTCTCCTGCTGGACACAGTCACTTGTCTATTGCAAATCATCATCTATGTGGTTAGCAAACTAATGCAGTGAAAGGCCAGACTCGTTACCCTAATAGGTAATAGGATGTTTATTTTGTTAAGATCTATAATTGCTGCTCAATGACTTATTGTGACAAAAGGAAACATCAATTATAAGTGCATGCCACAGTGTACATTACTAGTGAAACATGTTTGAAGCTTTGTGTTGAAAAGAGAATTCCAACATTCCTTCCTCTTCCTTGTCTATCGGTATACGTGTAGAACTAGAGGGCAAGCAAAGATCATGGGTCTCATTGCACATTATCTTCATTCAAATTAAATTGTTCCAGCAGCAGCACCAACACAGAGTGCTCTGAAGAGTTAGCAAGTGACACTGAGAACCCTGAAGCACATGCAGTGTGCCTTAATGACTACCGCCCAATAGCTCTGGCTTCAATAATCATAAAGTGATTCGAGAGGCTAGTGATGGCCCACATCAACTCCAGTCTCCCAACTTGCCTCAATCCCCTACAGTTTGCCTACTGACATAACAGATCCACCGAGGATGCCATATCCCTAGCCCTGCACTCATCTGTGGAACACCTGGACAACAAAGACACCCACGTCAGACTCCTGCTTGTTGACTACAGCTCTGCATTCAGCACTATTATCCCCGCCTGACTGATCTCAGAACTATGTGACCTTGCTCTTGGCTCTGCCCTCTGCAATTGGATCCTCAGTTTTCTGACCCATAGGCCGCAATCAGTGAGGATAGGTATCTGCACCTCCTCCACAATAACACTCAACACTGGAACCCCTCCCCCCAGGATGCGTCCTCAGCCCCCTACTGTACTCCCTGTACACCTATGATTGTGTTGCCAAATTCCGAACGAACACCATCTAGTGGGATGGATATTTAACAACAACAAGTCAAAATACAGAAGGAAGGTAGAGGGCTTGGTGATACGGTGCAATGAAAATCTGTCTCTCAATGCCGGCAAAACTAAAGAACTAATCATCGTCTTCAGAAAGAAAGGAGGAGAACATGCCCCCATCTACATCAGTGGAACTGAGGTTGAGAGGGTGGAGAGCATCAAGTTCCTTGGAGTGATAATAACCGACAAACTGTCCCGGACGTCCAACGTAAATACGACAGTCAAGAAGGCACAACAATGCCTCTTCTTCCTCAGGTGGCTCAGGAAATTTGCCATGTCGATAAGTTTCCTTACTAACTTCAATTGATGCACCATTGAAAGTACACTGTCGAGGTGCATAATGGCCTGGTATGGCAACTGCTCTGCCCAGGACCATAAGAAACTACAGAAGGTGGTGTGCACAGCCCAGACCATCATGAAAGCTAACTTTTCATCCATGGACTCTATTTACACGGCTCCCTGCTGCAGAAAGGCGATCAACATCATCAAAGACCCATCACACCCTGGTAATGATCTCCTACAACCTCTTCTGTCAGGCAGAAGATACCAAAGCCTGAACACATGCACAAACAGGTTCGGGAACAGCTTCTTTCTGGCCGTTATCTGGCTGTTGAATGGACTCAAATAATGCAACCTGCAATATAACCTGTGTGCCTCTAAGTCTTTTTGGTCTGTACATCCTTTGCTTGCTGTGATCTGCCTGTACCTGGTCGTAAACAAAGCTTTCACTGTATTTTAGTACATGTGACAATAAAATTAATCAAGCAATGGGAGTAGCAAGTGGGTGGAAGAGTAGAAATCTGACCTCTAGAGAAAACGTTGATATTTTCCTTTGGCTACGAAGGTTGATGATTTGAAGATCATTGGCCTGTTAGTTTTAAAAATATTTCTTCTGAGCAGTGCTGACCACAATAGTCCTGCTTATTCTGCTGAAAGTAAGATGTTCACCACCAGCTAACTTTCTACACTCCATCACAAAGAACATGGCAACTGCACAGAAATCAGCAAGTATCACTCCAATGACAGTCATAATATTTAGTTTGAATCCTCAAATGCTTCTACAGAGACCTAAACTTCAAATCTTTAACAAGCTACCTTTTGAATCTCAGTCTGTGAAAATAGCTTTCCTTTTCCTGTGCCTGGTCTTGTATAGAAGTTTACCTGGCTAATGGTAAGTGCAGGTGGTGCACTCCTGAGGTCATTGGATCTACCCAATAAAAAATAAAAGTTAAATGGAAGGTAATAAGTTAGAGCAGTTCAGCTTTAAGAAACTCTTCGCAGCTAGATCAGAAAATAACTGATCTTTAATATCAAGTTTCAGTGAGTATGTTGAGCTCATAGCTGAGGCAGAGTATAATTCAAGTGACAGAGGTCACATCCACCAGTTTGAGAACCAGTGAGATAACCCCATCACCTCCTCCGAGGAAGACCCACTGTATCACATGTCAGGATATCATTTAAGAAGCCAGCAGCAGGTCATTCCTCAGTCAAGGTGATGATGGGGAAAGGAGGCAGGGTGGTGGTCTGGCCAATGGGTGCCAGCAGCTCTTCAGTTGTAGCAGGTAGACAGAGAAGCAATGGTTGCTGTGGTAATACAAGAGTCCCAGGCAGTGAGGACCCAGACCACAGGCGAGTGAAGGCAGGATGGGGGTCACCGGCTGAGGCCTGAGGTGGGCTCGTAGGGCGTTGGAAGAAAAGGAAGGGATATGTACCTTGGGTGACCCACGTCAATACATCTGAAAACACTCATAAGAATGAAAACATAGCACTCTTTCAAATTTTAAAACTATTTTCATATAAAAGCATTATTATATGGATTATCATATTATAATCCAATATATCATATGAATTATATAAACATAGGCGAAAAATAAAGAAGAAATTATAGAGTATCTCTGATCACATTTAACAAATTACCTTTTCCATCTGTGGTGTAACCAGGTCCAAGTGGACATAGTTTCTTATAAGGTCCTGTTCCTGGCAAAGGGCAGATTTCACATTGTGTACCCCAGCCACGTCCACCATCACAGCAGCACTCTGATTTTGTAACAAGATTTCGACTACTGGAGGCCATCTGACACATAGTCTGAAGCACTTCCGAAAAACAAAAACCTTTACGGTTGTCTGCAATAAATTAGGTGTTGCAACATCTGATGAAATCAATATATATCACATTCCTTTTGTAAGTTTTTACTTTATTTAAATGTAACAGTTATCTTTACCCATATCATTAAATTTGGATTTGCTTTGTGATAATTCGAGTAACATTCACTCCTGTTGCTTTGATTTTTCCAAGATTTTGAATTTCATTGCCAATATTGCATTTAAAACAGTTAATAAAATTACTGAAAAGCAATGGTTTATTAACTTACAAATCATTAATTCCTTTAAAATTTAGTACCAACATACATGCAATACCTAACACTTTGAAACTATATTTGTAACTTTATTATATTAAAAACACACCAGTAGCTAATCACATTAACTTCAGCTGTCACGATGTCCTCCAAAAATGATTTTTTATAAAATAATTCACTACTTCCTTATGATAAATGCATTCACACATCATAGATTACTTTATAACAAAGGAATTATTGAGTTCTTAAATTAAGTATCATTATGATGCAATTTATTTCAAAAGTTGCAAGAAAGAAATCACCTATCAACAATAACATCCAAGTAAAACTATGGTGGAACTACAAACCAATACAATTCCATTTTTCACTGTAATATCTTCAAGTCTCCACTGCTTTTTTGGGTAGAGAAATTCAAAGATTAATGGCCTTCTGAGAGAAAAAAATTCTTTAGATCTGTCTTTTAATAAGAGACTCTTTACTTTTAAACCATTGCAGTTTTAGATTTCTCCACAAGCAGAACCATCCCCTCGTCATCCATCCTGTCATGTTCCCTCAGAACATTACATGCTTCACTAAGGCTACTCTCATTCTTCTAAAGCACAATTAGCAGAGGCCCAAACTGTTCAACCATTCTCAAAAGTGATCTCAGGAATGAACCTAGTGAACCTATTAATTACCTCCAATGCAAGCCTTGCACAGGGAGGTCAAAGGTGTATGAAGTACTCTAACTGTGATCTCACCTATATATTGCACTTTTTTACTGCATAGCTGTAACAAGAATTCCATACTTATCTATTCCATCCCTCTTGCAATAAAGTGCAATTCTATTTGCCTTCCTAAGGTGAAGTCTTCTGGTTTAATGTGTATTTATTTCAACACACTAGGCCTGACTGGTAAGACAGATGAGCTCAGATCATGGATTGGTACCCAACTGGGATATTATAGTCATTAGATGGATCTGGCAATTAAGGTTAAAGATAATCCCACGAGGTTCTATAGCTATACTAAGAGTAAAAGGGCGGCTAGGGAGTGAATAGGTCCCCTTAAAGAACAGCATGACCGTCTATGTGTGGAGCCACAGGAGAGAGGAGATATTTTTAATAAATATTTCTCCTCAGTGCTTACTGAGGAGAGAATCAAGGATGCTAAGGAAATAAGGGAAACAACTGGGGATGTTTTCGACCACATACATATTACCAGAGAGGAGGTGTCTGCAGCCTTAAAGTGCATTAAGGTGGATAAATCCCCCGGACTATAGCCATAATATTCCAGGAATATAAGAGAAACATGGCTGAGAGAAGGGCAGGACTGGAATGTTCCAGGATGCAGAAGTTACAGGCGTGACAGAAGTATAAGTAAGTGAGGAGGGTATTGCCCTTTTGATAAGGGAGGACATAACAACAGTGCTTAGAGAGGATAGTCTTTATGGTTAGAACTTAGAAAGAAGAAGGGGGATGGTCATTCTGTTAGGACTGTATTACGGACCCCCAAATAGCCAGCAGGTACTAGAGGAGCAGATGTGTAGTGAGATTGCAGACACCTGTAGGAATAATACAGTAGTATTGGTTGGAGATTTTAATTTCCCCTGCATTGACTAGGCGATCCAAAGTGTAAAAGGCCCGAACGGGGTGGAATTTGTCAAATGTGTCAAAGAAAGTTTCCTAAATCAATATGTAGAGGGCCCTACTAGGAAGGTGTAACACTGGACCTCTTCTTAGGAAATGAGGTCAGGCAAGTGACTGAAGTGTCAGTCGGAGAGCACTTTGGGCGCAATGACCATAACTCTCTTAGTTTTAACATAGTTATGGAAAAGGATAGGACAAGTCCATAGGTTAAGGTGCTAAACTGGAGCACGGCCAATTTTGAGGTCATTAGGCAGGATCTAGCAGAGGTAGATTGGGTGGGTCTGTTTGAAAGAAGAAGAATAATCGGCAAATGGGAGGCTTTTAAAAGTGTGATATCAAGAGTCCAGGGACAGGGATATTGAGGCTCTGGTCAGAAAACAGAAGAAGGCATACACTGCGTTTAAGCTATTGGGCTCAAGTGAATCCCTACATGACTATAAAAAGTGTAAGAGCACACTTATGAGGGAAATCTGAAAAGCAAAAAGAGGTATATCTGGCAGATAAGGTTATAGATAATCCCGAAAGGTTCTATAGCTATATTAAAAGAGTGGCTAGGGAGAGAATAGGTCCCTTTAAAGATCAGCATGGCTGTCTATGTGTGGAGCCCCAGGAGATAGGGGAGATTTTTAATGAATATTTCTCCTCAGTGAATCATAGATGCTAAGGAAACAAGGGTAACAAGTGGGGATGTTTTGGATCGCATACATATTATCAGAAAGGAGGTGCTTGCAGCCTTAGATCTTATTAAGATGGATAATTCCCCTGGGTCTGAACAAGTCCATCCTCGGACGTTGTGGGAGGCTAGGAAAGAAATTGCACAGGCCCTTGCAGAGATTTTTGCTTCATCTTTAGCCACTGGTGAAGTTCCAGAAGACTGGAGGGTGGCTAATGTTACCATTGTATATGAAAGTTAGCAAACACAAGCCAGGGAACTGCAGGCCAGTGAGCCTGGCATTAGTGGTAGGCAAGTTATTGGAGAGGATATTGAGGGTCAAGATCAACCAACATTTGCATAGTCAAAGTCTGATGAGGGCTAGTCAGCATGGATTTGTACACAGCAAGTCATGTCTGATAAACCTTTTATAGTTTTTCCAAGAGGATAGATGCAGTTAGGGCAGTGGATGTTGCCTATATGGACTTTAGTAAGGCCTTTGACAAGGTCCCGCACAGCAGGCTAGTCATGAAGGTTAAGTCGCATGGGATCCAAGGAGAGCTATTTGGATTCAAAACTGGCTCAATGTAAGGAGCACAGGGTGATGGTTGAAGGTTGTTTCTCAGACTGGAGGCCTGTGACTAGTAGTGTGCCAGAGGGGTCGGTGCTGGGTCCTTTGTCATTTACATAAATGATGTGGGTGTGAATGTACAAGGCATGATTAGCAAGTTTGCAGATGATACAAAATTAGGAGGTATCGATAGTGAGGAAGGTTATCAAAAATTACAGAGGGATCTTGATCAGATAGGGAAGTGGGCTGAGTATTGGCAAATGCAATTCAATACAGATAATTGTGAGGTTTTGCACTTTGGAAAATCGAACCGAGGTAGGACTTACACAGTAAATGGTAAGGTCCTGAGGAGTGTTGTGGAACAGAGGGACCTTGGAGTACAAGTACATAGTCCATTAAAAGTGGCGTCACAGGTAGACTGGGTGGTGAAGAAAGCATTTGGCACGCTGGTCTTCGTTGGTCGAGGCATTGAGTATAGGAGTTGGGATGTTATGTTAGTTGTATAAGTCGCTGGTGAGGCTGCACTTGGAGTATTGTGTACAGTTTTGGTCACACTGTTGTCGGAAAGACATAGTTAAACAGGAAAACGTGCAAAGAAAACTCACGAGGATGATGTCAGGACTAGTAGGCCTAAGTTATAGGGAGAGGTTGGCCAGGTTAGAACTTTCTTCCTTGGAATGTGGAAGAATGAGAGGTGACCTAATTGAGGTGTATAAAATCATGAGGGGCATAGATAGGATGAATGCATATAGTCATTTTCCCAGGGATGGGGAATTAAAAACTAGAGGGCATGGGTTTAAGATGACAGAGGAAAGATATAAGAAGGACCTGAGAGGCAACAGCTTCATGCAGAGAGGGTATAGAACAGCCAGAGAAAGTGGTTGAGGCAGGTACAATAGCAATTTTTAAAAAAACATTTGGATAGGTTCATGGATGGGAAGGGTTTAGAACTATATTAACCAAATGCGGGCAATTGGAACTAGTTGAGTGGGCACTATGGTCAGCATGGACCAGTTTGGGCTGAAGGGCTTGTTTCCATGCTATATTCCTCTATGACTCTCATTACTTAAGGTACCTGCGTGCAGTTTGTAATTCATGCAAGAGATTACTCCCTTCGTACGGCAGAATTCTGCAGTCTGTCTCTACTTAAATAATGTTCTGTTTTACTGTCTCGCCAATCAAATTGAATAAACTTGTCTTTTTCTGAATAGACTCCTTACAACTTAATAACTTGGATTAAAAAAAAGTTTTTCTTTTTCTCATTTATTGCTTTTCTCTTACCATCTCATGTTTCAGCTCTAAGATTGAAGATTGCGTCCTGAAATATGCAGAATATATACTAGGAAGTGCTCTAACATACACTTCTTAGTATATATTCTGCATATTTCAGGAAGCAATCTTCAATTTGATTAGAATTTAGAATGAAGGGCTGTTCTTCCAAATTTAGGACTTTGAATTGAATCTTACTAGTCCAAAGATGTGCAGGTTAGGTGGACTGGCCAATAAGAAATGCAGAGTTACAGGGATAAGTTAGGCGAGTGGGTCTGGGTGGAATGCTTTTCGGAGGGGTTGGTGTAGACTTGATGGGCTGAATGGCCTGCTTCCACATTGTAGGGATTTTGTGATTACGTTTTATTGGCTAATTGTGAGTTGCACTTGGGTATTTGTTTGCAGCGAGGTCGAATGAGGTGGGGACATTACCACTGTGCCCAAGAGTCATAGTGATGTACAAGGGAAACAGACTCTTCAGTCCAACTCGTTCATTTCAACAAGATATCCTAAATTAATGTAGTCCCATTTGCAAGCATTTGGCCCACTTAACTCCAAACCCTTCCTATTCATGTACCATTGTAGTGATTGGAACCAGCTGGATCTTGTTGACTATGAGATCCTTGATTGGGGTTGTTAACCTAGGCCAATCAGGAAAGTCCCGGATGACCAATGACTCTGAGCTGGGTGGCCACAGCCAGTGTACTGTACATGAGTAAATAAAGGATGACTTGCTGATGGGGGAAACAAAAAGAAAAAGAATATATGTATAATCAGGATGTCTAGAATCGCCTCATTCCAGGGGACTGACTCCGAGCTGGCTAGCCACAGCACTGTACTATGCACAAGTAAATAAAGAATGACTTGGTGACAGGATACCGGCCTCTGTGCAGTTATTTCAGTGGCGACGGGAGAAAACAGGTCATGCCTGAAGAACATTCGCTTGCAACAGTCAAGTTGGAGTTAGGTAAGCATTTCTGGCATCATGCTTTTATTTGGGAAGCTTGACTCATTAGATCCTGCTATCAAAGACTGGGTGCGGTATGTGGAAAGAATGTGATACTTTTTCTGGGCAAACGACATTGGGACAGATGAAAAGCAACAAGTAATCCTTCTCAACAAGGTGCAGGGCTGGATGAACACAGCAGGCCAAGCAAGTAATCCTTCTGATAGCTTGCAGACCCGCAGCATTTTCAGCTATAAAGGGGCTTAACTTCTCCAGAGTCACCAGATACTAAAACCTTCCAACAGTTGATGGAGTTGGTTAAGGAATATTACAAATCCCAAATCTCCTCTAATTCTGAGATGCTATTGGTTTTATTTGGCTGTTAGAGCCGCAGGGGAATCTGTATTGGGATTTTTGACGAGGTTGAGACGACTGGCAGAGGTGTGTGATTTTAGGTTAACCCTGAATGTGATGCTGAGAGACTAATTGGTATGTGGGATTAATGACACTGGCGCCTGCTAGCTGAAGCCCAACTGGACTTCAAACAGGCAATACAACTGGTTTTGTCATTAGAAAATGCGGCAAGGGGAACATGGGAGATACAGGGCATCCCAATGGAAGTGGACTCCCTCACCTGTCCGACTGAGCTTGGGGATCACCACTTCAGTGTAGGCAATTGCAGAGCCTCATGCAGGACATATCCTGAGCAGAGGGATTCCAGCCCAGCCCACAGCAAAACCCCACAACAAAGCTGAGCCTCAGCCAAGCGGCTAAAAAGTTCTTCAGGATCTGGGCCGGCAAGCCATAGTTGCTGCCAGTATGCAGACTTGAGATAGCAAAGGAGTCCTACAAGGCCTGACTTGAGTAAGAAAACTCATAGGCCGCTACCCTGGACAGTGTACACCCTACAAAGTCTGCCTACATGTGGTTTGGAACAATTAAAATGCTTATGACATCCAAACTGGAACCCATTAAAATTAATGTTTGGTTAAGTGGTCACCCAGTTCCCATGGAGGTCAATACCAGCGCAGCTGTATCTGTGGCTGCAGAATCTGTCTTCTTATATTCGCTCAGGACTCTGCAAGACCTCAGTTAGACTGAGAACATACACTGGGGAACCATTGCAGATTAAGGGCATGACTTCGGTTCCAGTCTCCTATGGCAAGCATATGGTGCAGTTACCACTGATGGTAGTAAAAGGCTCGGGTCAAGCTTATTGGGGTGGTGTTGGTTGAGAAAGATTCACCTAAATCGATTCAACATTTTTCAATTAGAAAATGGCTGCCTCAGTGAGGTCCTAGTGAAATACCTAGAAGTATTTCAGAAAGGGCTTGGAACTATCAAAGGGGCCAAAGCCACTTTACATGTTGACTAGGAAGCAATTCTGAGATTTTGCAAGGTCTGCCCGGTGCTGATTGCCTTGTAGGGAACGTAGAGGTGGAAATCAGGAGGCTGGGGAGTGCAGTTTGCAGAATGGGCAGCACTGGTCGTACTGATTGTGAAGCCTGACGGCTCAGTTGACCTATGTGGGAATTTTAAACAAATGGCAAACCGCTTCTTGCAGCTGGATAAATACCAAGCCCTCACATAGAGGACTTGTACACTAAGTTGGCAGTGGGGTTGTCCTTTACAAAGCTGGACATAAGCCACCCCTACCTGCAATTGCGCCTGGATGAGGAGTCCCAGAATATGCTACAATTAATGCCGATAAGGGTTGATATCAATATACAAGACTGCCATTTGTGGTATCATCAGCCTGTGCCCTTTTCCAGTGGACCATGGAGAACATGGGGCCTGGGTTCGATTCCAGTCTCAGGCAACTGTCTGTGTGGAGTTTGCACATTCTCCCCATGTCTGCGTGGGTTTCCTCCAGGTGCTCCGGTTTCCTCCCACATTCCAAAGATGTGCAGGTTAGGTGGATTTGCCATGCTAAATTGCCCGTAGTGTTCAGGGATGTGTAGATTAGGTGGGTTATAGGGGAATGGGTCTGGATGGGATACTCTGAGGATCAGTGTAGACTTGTTGGGCCGAAGGGCCTGTTTATACACTGTAGGGATTCTATGATTCAAACCAGGTCAGTCAGGTGTGCAATGTGGCACACTCAGGTGCACTGGAAGTTACATATATTAAACATTTTACAAGGGTGAACCCAGGTTGCTATTTATCTGGATGATTATTAATAACAGGGAAGACCAATAAAGAATACTTGGAGAACCTGGACATAAACATTTCTCCCAGGTGAGTGTATGCCTTCGAAGGGAAAAATGTATGTTCCAGGCACCCCAAGTGACCACTTGGGTTACTGAGTTGTCAAAACTGTGTTACAACTATAAAGATAAAGCGAAGGTGATCAAAGGAGCCCTAGCTCCCACGTCTGTACCAGAGCTTAGTTTTTCCCTTGGGTTAATGATTATGGAAAATTCAGATGTAACATTGCCTCCATCTTGGCACCCTCACACCTGCTATGAAAAAGGGTCAGCCTTGGAAATGGTCGTGTAGCCAAGAAGATCCTTTAGGGTAGCGAAAAAGCAGCTATTGTCATCTCAGGTATTGGCCCACTACGAACCAAAGCGAGAGGGAGTGCCTCCCCATATGGTATTGGGGTACTGTTGGCTCACAGGTGGCCCAACAGAGAGGAATGCCGATAGCATATGCTTCCTGGACTTTGGCTGATGCCGAACGTAAATACACCTAGGTAGGTTTGGTGGTCATCTTTGGTGTAAGGAAGTTCCACCAGTACCTTTACAGATGGGAATTTGTCATAGTAACTGATCACAAACCCCTGGTAGGAGTACTGAAGGAAGACAAGGTGGTGCCACCCATAGCTTCCAGTAGAATTCAGTGTTGGGCCCTTATTCTCAGTGCGTGCAAGTTAGAACACCATCCAGGAAGCCAAGTGGCTAATGCGGATGCCTTCAGCAGGTGGTACCTCTCCTGGAACAGTCTGTTTTGGTTTTAAACATCCTGGATACCTTTCCAGTCACCACAGACAATATCCAACTGTGGACATAGAAAAAAAATCCTGTCCCAGTGAAACTAAAACAGCTGGTGGTATTGGAGGAAACAGAAAAGTGATTGCAACCAGGACTGAAACCTTTCTGGTCCTGCCGAGACTAGATCATTGTAGAGATCACAACGGGGAGTAAGGGTGATTGCTCCGAGTAAAGGTCGCTGTCAGATACTGGCCAAACAGTGCCAGGGTCATCCAGGGGTTTTGAAGATGAAGATGCTAGGAAGAAGTTATGTCTAGTGGCCGGGTTGGATGCTGACATAGCTGCGTTGGTGGGGCAGTGCCCAGAGTGCCAAAAAGGACAAAAAGTAGCTACCAGCAAAATCCCCACATTCATGGGAATGGCTAGGTAAACCCTGGAGTCCGGCTTCATGTTGACTATGCTGGTCCTTTTATAGGCTCAATGTTCCTGATCATTCAAAGTGGTTGGACTTGCATAAAGTTCGTTTGACAAATTCAGGGATGATGATTAAGAAGCTGTGAGCATCGCTTGAGATACATAGACTCACGGGAGTAATGGTCATGGACAATGGGACGTTATTTACCCACAGGGAATTCAAATATTTCATAAAATCCAATGGCATTAGGCACAAGGACAGCTCCACACTATCCATCGTCCAATGGTCTAGTGGAAACAGAAGTCCAAATGTTGAAGGCAGGCTTAGAGAAGCAGCCTACAGTGTAACTGCATACAAAACTGTCGCAGTTCCTGTTCAATTATAGGACCACCCTGCATGCAACAACTGGGACAGCTCCAGCAGAGTTGCTGATGGGGAGAAGACCAGGTTAAACCTTACATATTCAGACCTTGGGTAGGGTGAAATGGCAGCAGGAACGCCATTGCCGGCCACATGCCTCCACTAATCACAAGAGACAACTTAATTCAGGAGATGAAGTTTGGTGCCAGAACCACGGGAATGGCCCTGTATGGGTACAAGGCGAGGTTGATGCAAGGTCAGGTCCCATGATTCGGGTAGGTAATACTGTCCTGACAAATACCTGGATTACCTGAAAATTATTACCTCACAAATGGGGCAGGAGCAAAACATACCTGCCGCTCAGAACAGCCAGAAGGCCTATCAAACCTACAGCTCTCCCCTTCCGTCTAGTGTTGAGGAAACTTCAAAGTCTGAGATGGATGCAGCCTTGATACCATTACCACCGGAAGAAGAGGAGGAAACTCTCCTGGGATGCTCCAGATGCAAGAGGCGGGCTACGGTTTGGTACACTGCACCCGTGTCAGAGTCTGAATCAGAGAAACCGGATCAAAAACGTTGCAAGAAAAGCTACAAGGGAAAGACCAGGCCTACTTTCCCAGAGTTAGAGGGGGAGGGATGTAGTGATTGGAATCAGCTGGATCTTGTTGATTACAAGATCTCTGATTGGGGTTGCTAACCTGGGCCAATCAGGAAAGTTCTGGCTGACCAATGTAACCAGGAGATTGTCTCTACGGGGGCTCTGCTTGATACTGATGCTTGGGTCATACGGGTGATTTTCCTGGTGGTGGTATATTAATAAAGTTATTTGCACAACTGGTTTTTTTTGCTGTGTCTCACACCTGCACATGCACGACAAAAAAAATTATAACCAGGATATTAGAATCTCCTCAGTAAAAAAAACCCAGGAGATTAGAATCTCCTCAGTTGAGTGGAATGGCTCCAAGCTGGCTGGCCACAGGCAGTGTAATATGCACAAGCAAATAAAGGGTGACGTGGTGACAGGATACCAGCGTTTGTGCAGTTATTTCACTCACCCACTCAATCTTGATAGAGTTTGTCCCACTTATTTTGTTTAAAAACAGAACAGCACTTTGACATGTTGAATTAAGAATATCACAGTGTTCAGTCATTAGTACAAATTTATATTGGCTTAGCCATGACAAAAAAATGACCAGGAGATTAGAATCTCCTCAGTAAAAAATATATAACCAGGAGATTTAGAATTGCTTCAGTTCAGGGGACTGCCAGTGTACTGTGCACAAATAAATAAAGGGTGACTTGGTGATGGCACCCAGCCTCTGTGCAGTTACTTCAACTAACTTGACAGAGAAGCTGATGAGGGGAATGTGGTTGATGTGTGTACATGACTTTCATGTTTAACCTACACATATCCCCCAGGCTTGTCAGCAACATTGAAGGCCATGGAACGAAAGAGATGGGGCAGCATGGACTCCAGGTTGGCTGAGTGACAGGAGAGCTGTCTCTCAAGCTCATAATCCTCCTGGGAGCTTGTCCTTCCTGCCATGCCTGGGTTAGAAACAAAAAAATGCAAGTGAAAGGGCCTAAAATAATAAAAATACAACCATCTGTATTTCACATCTCGTCCGATTAGGGATACAAAAAAAATATAACCAGGAGATTTAGAATCGCCTCAGTTTAGGCAGCTGACTCCGAGCTGGCTGGCCACAGTCAGTGGCACTGTGGATTCTTCTTCACTTTTTGAGAACTGATTTCCAGGCTGGCTGGGTCACAGCTAGTGCTACTGCTGAATTTTAATTCTCAGTGGGGAAATGTGTTTTTAAGCTGGCTGGTTACCGCCAGTGTTTTTGGAATCGAAGCAAAGATGACTTGATGGCAAAGCTTGCTCCTTGTACCACTGTTTTATGTATTTGCACTTTACTTTTGCATGTGTTTTCACCTTTTTGTGTCTGCAATGAGACTCCATGAGTCAGCTGTGCATTTGCGACTAGACTGTATTTCTGTGAGTGGGCTAGGCCTCTGTGGGTGGACCAGGCCTCTATTATGGACAGACCCTCTGTGGGTGGGCTGTATCCTCGGGTGTAGGCCTGGCGTCTGGGAGCCTGTTGTGTTTCTGCAAGTGGACCAGGCCTCAAGGATGGACTCAGTATTTGTATGCATGCTGCGAGGTGGGTGTTTGCTGCCTTTGGGCGCAGACTCGGGCCTTTAAGCATGGACTCCGGCCTTTATGCTTGGATTGTTTTGTATGTACTGTGTTTTGCGTGTTCCTGGGTCTAGTAGGCCTTGCCGAGAAGCCGAAGGAGAGTAGGTTGTTCTGAAAGCCGGATGGCGCGTAGGTCACCCCGAAAGCCGTCATCCTGAGGAGGTATAGGGATGGGCTGTCCTAGAGGTGGCTGGAGGACGAATAGGGGCGGGCTAGGAACTGGAAGCTGCGTAGGGGTGGGCTGAGAGCCGGAAGGTGCATAGGGGGAGGCTGTCATAGAGGTTGTCGGAAGGTGAGTAAGGGTGGGCCGACTGCTGGTTTGCCATGGGTGTCAGTGTTGCATGTATTGTTTTTCTACTGTTTGTATCGATTGATCTTGTATATACTTTTGTCTAAAGTTTTTCTTATGGCGAATTACGGTAGGATTTGGGGTTTGGTTATCTTCCCCTTTTCCCTGTAAATTGTTGACTGATTTGTTAACTGATTGCATGGTGAAAGTTGGGGTTCATTTCTCTGTCCCCATTTCCCTATGAATTGTTATTTGCTTTGTTCACTGTCACCTTGATTTTGTTTTGTATCTTTGTACAGTTTAATGAAAGAGTATAATGAGGAAAAAAAATATAACCAGGAGATTTAGCATTGCCTCAGTTCAGGTGACTGCCAGTGTATTGTGCACAAATAAATAAAGGGTGACTTGGTGACGGCACCCAGCCTCTGAGCAGTTAATTCAACTAACTTGACAGAGAAGCTGATGTGGAGAACGTGGTCGATGTGCATACATGGACTTCCATGTTTACCCTACACATACCCCACAGGCTTGTTAGCAATGTTGAAGGCCATGGAATTAAAGAGATGGGGCAGCATGGACTCCAGGTTGGCCGAGTGACAGGAGAGCTGTCTCTCAAGCTCATTATCCTCCTGGGAGCTTGTCCTTACTGCTACGCCTGGGTTAGAAACAAAAAAATGCAAGTGAAAGGGCCTAAAATAATAAAAATACAACCATCTGTATTTCAAATCTACTCTGATTAGGGAAACAGGACTGACTCCGTACTATGCACAAGTAAATAAACGGCAACTTGGTGACGGGATACTGGCCTCTGTGCAGTCATTTCACCCTGGATACCTTTTAAATGTTGTAATTATATCAGCCTCCACTTCCTCTGGTAATTCATTCCATATATGCACCAACCTCTGCATGAACAAGTTGCCACTTAGGTCCCTTTTAAATCTTTCCCCTCTCACCTTAACCCTATGCCCTCTAGCTTTGGACTCTCCTTCCCTGAGGAAATGACCTTGCCTACTCAACCTATCCATGCCCCTCATGATTTTATAAATATCTATCAGGTCACCCCTCAACCTCTGCTCCAGGGAAAATAGCCCCAGTCTATTCAGCCTCTCCCTTAGCTAAAACCCTCCAACCCTGGCCACATTCTTGTATATCTTTTCTGAACCCTTTCAAGTTTCATAACATCCTTCTTATTGGAGGGACACCAGAATTGCACGCAATTCTCCAAAAGTGGCCTAACCAATGTCCTGTACAACCATAACATGATACCCAAATCCGTGAAGCAATGGACTGACCAATAAAGGGATGCGTATCAAATGCCTTCTTCACTACCCTGTCTACCTGCAACTCCACTTTCAAGGCCTTCATATTATAGAGGTTGAGGAAATTGCATTGTCATTAAACAAATTTTGTGCCTGACTTCACATTAAATGACGCAAGTTACCTACCAGAAATGGAGCGTAACCTAGGGCCTAATAAGCGTGAGGAAATTAAGGCAACTAATATCAGCAGAGAAAAAGTACTACAGAAACTCAAGAGACTAAAATCAGTCAAATCCACTACATCGGGGAAACCAAGCGGAGGCTCAGGGACCGCTTTGCAGAACACCTATGCTCAGTTTGCAATAAACAAATGCACCTCCAAGTTGCGAACCATTTCAACTCCCCCTCCCATTCCTCAGACGACATGTCCATCCTGGGCCTCCTGCAGTGCCACAACGATGCCACCCGAAGGTTGCAGGAACAGCAACTCATATTCGCTTGGGAACCATGCAGCCCAATGGTATCAATGTGGATTTCACAAGCTTCAAAATCTCCCCTCCCCCTACCGTATCCCAAAACCAGTCCAGCTTGTTCCCGCCTCCCTAACCTGTTCTTCCTCCCACCTATCCCCTCCTCCCACCTCAAGCCGCACCCCCATCTCCTACCTACTAACCTCCTCCCGCCCCCTTGACCTATCCATCCTCCCTGGACTGACCTATCCCCTCCCTAACTCCCCACCTACACTCACCTTTACTGGCTCCATCCCCGCCTCTTCGATCTGTCTGTTTCCTCTCCACCTATCCTCTCCTCTATCCATCTTCTATCCGCCTCCCCCTCTCTCCCTATTTATTTCAGAACCCCCTTCACCTCCCCCATTTCTGGTGAAGGGTCTAGGCCCGAAATGTCAGCCTTTCTGCTCCTATGATGCTGCTTGGCCTGCTGTGTTCATCCAGCTCTGCACCTTGTTGTCTCGGATTCTCCAGCATCTGCAGTTCCTACTATGTCTGATTCAATTTTAACCCAACTGCGAAGCCTCTTCTAAGGATGCCTAGCCTGAAGAAGTTACCCTCCTCCCTCCGGACAAACCTCAGGGGATCTGTCTCCCGCTGCAATTCTCTCGTAATCTCTTCGGCCTTGAAACTGCTCGACCATGTCCTGAAGCAAACCAGGTACTACAGCCACATCACCTTTCTTAGTACCTGCCTACGGAACCAGATCATTCCCAATGGACTACAATCCACATTCAAGCCTTCCCAATTTGGCCCCAACCGTGACAATATCTACATTCATGGCATTGAGATCCTTCAGAAGCGTTTCTCCCTGCGACCCCTGAAACACACACTCGTAGCAATGCGCCGGCATCTCCGGGCACTACAATCAAGCCTACCCCAGCTCAGATTCTCCCTCTCCCAGACCTGCAAAGGACCTCTCCTGTTTTTTATTCTT
This sequence comes from Rhincodon typus, assembly GCF_021869965.1. Lineage (NCBI taxonomy): Eukaryota > Metazoa > Chordata > Chondrichthyes > Orectolobiformes > Rhincodontidae > Rhincodon > Rhincodon typus. Next base: position 2,989,397 of record NC_063367.1, on the reverse strand, counting down.
CGTAGGATCCACAACCTGAACTCACAATTCTACTCAGCTTTATTGGACACTAAAAACCGTAAGTACAGTAAACTTACTGGTGCCTACCACCCAAAACGGGCTTCCTCCACCCCCCAAATCCCCAACCCTACCCAGGACCTTCCCCACAATGTGTCCGCCGCTATTGGCCATGAGGCCACTGTCGGAGAACCCACAGATGACGTCACATCCGCCACCGCCGGGTACCCCATTTCCGGGACAGCCAACGCCATCGCTGCCAATGCCACCGCCTCCATTTCCGAGACCAACACCACAGACACTGAAGTCGCGCCGACTGTCACCGCTGCTGTCACCGCCGCTGCCACCGCCTACCCCGCTCCCACCGCCTACCCCGCTCCCCCAACTGCCGACGCCGCTCCGCCCATCACCGACGCGGACACAACTCCGCCCACCGCTGATGCCGACGCAACTCCGCCCAGTGGCGATGCAACTCCGCCCACAGCCTACGCCAACGCAACTCCGTCCACCGCCGACGCAACTCCGCCCACCGCCGACGCAACGCCGCCCACAGCCTATGCTGACGCAACTCCGCCCACAGCCGACGCCGACGTCGCTCCGCCCACAGCCTCCACAGCCAGCAGCTCCAGAGGAGACAGCAACACCCAGCCCTGCCGAGTCTTCACCACCCCCCCAGACCTCCCCCTGACTGAGGACGAACGGTCAGTCCTCAGTAAAGGGCTTACTTTTGTCCTCCTCCACCCACACATCAATGAATACCGCTCACTTTTGGACACAGAGCAGTTTTTCCGCCGCCTCCGTGCTTACTTCTTCAACCGTGAACCTAACCCTCCCTCTACTGACCCCTTTTCCTGCCTCCAACACACCCCCTCCTCCTGGACACCACTCCAAGGCCTCCTACCCTCCCTTGACCTCTTTATCTCCAACTGCCGTCGAGACATCAATCGCCTCAACCTCTCCACCCCTCTCACCCACTCCAACCTCTCCCCTGCAGAACGTGCAGCCCTCCGCTCCAATCACAACCTCACCATAAAACCCGCAGACAAGGGAGGCGCAGTTGTAGTATGGCGCACTGACCTCTACATCACCGAGGCCAGACGCTAACTCTCCAACACCTCCTCCTACCGTCCCCTTGATCATGACCCCACCTCTGAGCACCAAACCATCATCTCCCAAACCATCCACAACCTCATCACCTCAGGTGACCTCCCACCCACGGCCTCCAACCTCATCGTTCCCCAACCCCGCACCGCCCGCTTCTATCTCCTTCCCAAAATCCACAAACCTGAATGCCCTGGTTGACCCATTGTCTCCGCCTGCTCCTGCCCCACCGAACTTATCTCCACC
>NC_063367.1:2969690-2983053 GCF_021869965.1 Rhincodon typus | reverse complement strand
ACCGCATCCCAAAACCAGTCCAGCTCGTCCCTGCCTCCCTAACCTGTTCTTCCTCCCACCTATCCCCTCCTCCCACCTCAAGCCGCACCCCCATCTCCTACCTACTAACCTCCTCCCGCCCCCTTGACCTATCCATCCTCCCTGGACTGACCTATCCCCTCCCTAACTCCCCACCTACACTCACCTTTACTGGCTCCATCCCTGCCTTTTCGACCTGTCTGTTTCCTCTCCACCTATCCTCTCCTCTATCCATCTTCTATCCGCCTCCCCCTCTGTCCCTATTTATTTCAGAACCCCCTTCCCCTCCCCCATTTCTGATGAAGGGTCTCGGCCCGAAACGTCAGCCTTTCTGCTCCTATGATGCTGCTTGGCCTGCTGTGTTCATCCAGCTCTGCACCTTGTTGTCTCAAATCCACAAGACCTTTTGACTTACATGATATAAGAGACAGCTATAGAAATAGTGGATGTGCTGGCTATGATTTTCTAAAATTCTCTAGATTCCGAAACAGTCTCAGCAGATTTGAAGCCAGCAAATGTAGGATTACTATTCAAAAAGGGGTGGGTTAGCTTGATATCAGTCAACAGAAAAATGCTACAATCTATTGTTAAGGAAGTCAACAATGTTAGAAAAACAGAATACTATTGGAGAAGTCAACATGATTTTATGAAAGGGAAATCCTGTTTCACAAATTTATTGAAAATTTTGAAAATGTTTCAAGCATGAAAGTTTCAGATAAAAGGAAACCAATAGAAGTAAATTACTTAGCTTATTCAATACCTTTGGAGGTATCATACAAAAGGATAACATAAAAGCTCATGAAGTTAGGTGATATATTAGTACTGATAGAGAATTGGTTAATGAACTGGAAACAGGCAGTAGCATCATTTTCATGTCGGCAGGCATGTGTCGAGTGCCGCAAGGAAATTACAATTTTAATTTAAAAATTACAATTGCTACTGAACCTAATAATCATCTTTTAATTAAACAAAGTGTGAAACTCACCAATACATTCAGTCTGTGTCGAACTGGCTGTGAATCCTTCATTGCAATCACATTTGTAACTACCAGGGGTATTAATGCACCGACCATTTTGACAAATGCCAGGTTTGGTGCGACATTCATTTTCATCTACAGGAAAGAGTTATAGCATTGATTTATTGTTGCATGTTGCAAAATGAACTTAAGTATGTTGTAAACTGAAGAATAAATTGATTAAAAAGATTTGTTTGTTACCAATACACCCTTCACCATCTGGTGCTCGCACTAATCCAGGTGGGCAGATACACATGAAAGTTCCAATCAGATTCTTGCAAATCATTCCTCTTGACGCACAACCATCAAGTTGTTCCTCACACTCATTCTGATCTGCAAAAGTGTCAAGCAGTGGTGATTTTCATTATCACTGCCAGTACAAATGAAAAATATTCACAAGAGAGCAACAAGAGTAAAAGGAATGTAAAATTAAGGACATGAACTTATCATACTTACCATGAATTGGCCAGTTAATTATGACTCAAATGTGTTAGTTTGGGTCAGTTAGTAATGCTCTTGACAGAGTTGAAATGTGTGGCTTTAAAACCAAATTCACAACTTGAGCATATTATGTAGGTTGACAGAAAGACATTGTTGCATAGATTGGTGTGCATTTTTTTCGATGAGATGTTAACGTAGAAGTCCCTTCCATTTGGAACAGATTGACACAAAGCCCCACAGCATTATTCTTAGAAAAGGAGCTAGTTTGCTCAGAATCCTGGCCAGCAGCCCTTCTTTTATTAAAATAGATTTAAGGTGATGATTCTTATTGTTGCTGGTTATCTCTAGCTCTGTTTAAATTAATTCAACTGTTTGACCATGTAACAATTGATCACTTGTTGTAAATAAAATGCCTCAAATGGATCTGATGTGGTATTATATAAATGCAAATTTTTCCTACCCTTAATGGGCATTCTTTTTAAATCTGAATTCGAAACTCTGGTAAAATCTTTTAAGAAGAGGTTAAAAACTGAAGTTCTAAAAACTGAGTTCTCACAAAGCATCACTGGTCTCGAAATGTTAATTCTGCTTTCTTCCCCTTGGTGCTGCCAGACCTGCTGAATTTTGCTAGAAATTTCTGTTTTTGTTTCAGATCTCCAGCATCCACAGTTCTTTGTTTTATTAAAAACTGAAAAATATTTTTTGGTTATATTTGTTACCAACTGAGGTATTGTATTAATTTTCAAAAGTTTCTAGAATTCAGTCACTAAGGTTTTAGAGTAGATTTGTAGCTCGGGTTGTGGATGTTGTGGTTGGTTGGCTCACCAAGCTGGTTTGTTGTTCCGCAGACGTTTCATTACCCTGCTGGGTAACATCCTCAGTGCAGCCTCCAATGAAGCGCCGTTGTGTTTTCCCGCCTGGTATTTAAACTCTGGTGTCCGATAAGCTGGATTACCTCACTTCCGGTTTTCCTTCGCAGTGGAGTGTATACGGGGTTGAGCTCTATGTGTTTGTTGATGGCTTTCTTCGTGGAGTACCACGCTTCTAGGAATTCTTGTGCTTGTCTCTGCTTTACTTGTCCCAGGAGCTTGGTGTTGTCCCAGTTGAAGTGATGGTTCTCCTTACCCATGTGGATAGAGATGAGTGAGTATTGGTTGTGTCTTTTTGTAGCCAATCGATGCTTGTACAAAAGACTACAAAAAGACACGACCAATACTCCCTCATCTCTATCCACATGGATAAGGAGAACCACCAATTCGATTGGGACAATACCAAGATCCTGGGACAAGCAAAGCAGAGACAAGCATGGGAATTCCTAGAAGTGTGGTACTCCATGAAGAAAGCCATCAACAAACACATAGGGCTCGACCCCATATACACTCCACTGTGAAGGAAAACGGAAGTGAGGTAATCCAGCTCAATGGACACCAGAGTTTAAATACTCGTCGGGAAAACACAACGGCACTTCATCGGAGGCTGCACTGAGGATGTTACCCAGCAGGGTAATGAAATGTCTGCGGAACAACGAACCAGCTTGGCAAGCCAACCAACCACAAAATTCACAGTCAGTTTTGGGACAGAAGACTATTTTGAAAATCTGGCAATGGATATTTCATTATTTGCTTTGTCCATTAACCTCTGTGATCTTGTTTCAAATTCAGCAAAAAACTACTTCGTATTAGCACACCAAATAAAGGAAATTGGGGGAGATGTAAAGTAAACTACTGAGTCTCTTTTACCCATTGTACATTAATTCACAAATTCAAGATCCTCTGTGCTGACTATAATGTGCACATATCTATCAGCAATACCATAATGGTAACTGAAACAGTAAATGGGGAAAATTACACTGGAGCAGATGAACACAGAGCAGAGATTTTGTTCTAGGTTTTGAGACCAATAGTAGAGAATAAAGAGCTTTATCCTATATAAAATCCAAGGAATATTGTTTTGGTATCATAACAAAGTTCATGGAAAATTGTTTTGCTTTCAACAGTCTAATAAGGAAGACAGGATGTCATCTAATATTAAAATGGAAGTTCGTACTAACCTCGGCACATCTTCCCATCTTGTCTTAGAACATAGCCAGCAGGACATGTACATTCATATCCTCCAATGGTGTTAACACATCGGAATGCACAAAGTAAAGGATTTTGTGCACATTCATTGATGTCTGAAATGGAACAAACACATTTATTTCCTTCACAAACACGAAAATTCAAGGTAGTTCATAGCATTCAATTTATGTAGCCTTTGCAGCCCTGGTTAGTTTCTATACCACCTCCATTCTGTTGAAGGTGGTGACTAAGACTGCAACATAATTTCAAAGATACTTGCAACTATCCAATATTGCACTCAATACTTGATGATGACAGGTATTACAAAACCAAATTCTATCCTCACCTGCTCTCAAGACCATAAAAGGTAGGAGCAGAAGTAGGCCATTTGTTGCATTGAGTCCGCTTCACCATCCTCTTGGGGGATCATGGCTGATCTGAAAATCCTTAACTCCATATTCTTGCCTTATCCTCATAACTCTTGATTCCCTTATTGGTTATTTAAGCCTGAGCTAAACAGATTTCTATACTTAATGACCCAGCCTTGACCATGCTCCATTGTAAAGAACTCCACAGATTTACCACCCTCTTAATTGGATGACTCTTTCCTCTGAGATTGTGCCGCTGGACCTAAACACTTACCTCCAGGTGAAACAACCTCTCAGCACCTGCCCGGTCAAGCCCCCTAACAATCTTACATATTTCAATAATGTCTGCTCTCATTCTTCTCAACCCAATGAGATATATGCAGTAAACAATGGGAAGGTAACTGGAAAATGATTTAAGTAGATCAGCATTTCAGAATAGCGATAATACTTGCATTATTCCTACTATAGTCACGATTCCCATCAATTAGATCAAGTCAACATCAGGCATTAAACTTAGAACTTCACTGATTGGTGTGGGTCAATGCAACAAGTGTATTTACCTGATAAAAAATATAGTTTTACCATGTATGTGTGATAGGAACATGGAAATAATAGGCTTACCTTCACAAGTAATCATCGGTCCTGGTTCAAAGCCTTCTTCACACGCACACTCAAATCCTCCAATCACATTAGTACATGTCCCATTGCCACAGGGATTACCAACAGAACATTCATTTGTGTCTGTTACAAGTGAAATGAAATGGTAGAAGTAAATTCCTGGCGAAAAATATTCTGTACTTTCACAGGATCAGCGAAGCATTTGTTTACATGATGGGCACCCTTACTATTTTTGGTACTTCCAATGTGTTTGAGGGCTAGAAATTTCACAGCAACACCGTGACACCTTCAACACACCTACTTCATGCAGATGCACTTCACATTGGAATCAAATGTGGCTGAATTTATGGGATTTTTAGCAGGCAATTCCATATTGCCAATTTAGTGGACAGGAATCAACTGGAATTGGGTCATTCCCAAAATTCCAGCAATCCTCCAGCACTTGGTTTGTGTACCCTTCCAGGTTCAGGAATACAGATCCCCTTCACAATAAAATTATGTCTTTCCAATGGATACCAATTTTGTTGTTCAATACAGCATGCAGGGTTGTTGATGTGAATGATGTGAGTAATGAATGGTACAATTCATAACTATTACTTCAAATTCTAAAATAGCAAGGAACTCTGCACTTCCTAAACAGAAATGGCAAGTTAAAGAATATTAATTGCATTACTTGTTTTCTGTGTTTCAAGGGAGCTTACCTTCACAGTTGATTCCAGTATAATCGATACTGAAGCCAAATGGGCATTCACAGCGGAAAGAACCATCAGTGTTGATGCATTGCCCATTTTTACACATTCCTGGGTCTATAGCACATTCATCAGTATCTTTCACCAAGAAAAAGATGTAGCAATTATAGAATTAGAATTATTGAAATATATTTGGACTAACTGTAACTGTCTCAAATTTAACACGATTCTATAATTAGGAAGTAATGTTTAATATTGCAAATGTGCTATGGTAGTGAAATCTGTCTATAGTAATCTTGGGAATAGAGTAATTAACTAAAACTCACTTTTTACTGTAACTGTTGGATTAGCTTTTACCTTATAGTGAAAGTAATATTGGATTTATAATGACAATTAATTAAAAGCTAACCTTCAATTGTTCAGCCCACAAGGCTGGATTGTCTTGTACTGATTCAAGGGAATTGGTTGCTTTTTTGGATTTTGAGGAAAATCTCTCAACTGCTTCTTTATGGATCATTCATTCTGCTTCAAAAAGTCTCTTTGGTTTATAACCACATGAATGTGAAAACATTAAGACTGAGAACGAAGCAGTTTCACCTTTAACATACTGCTCCCTATAAGTGAACTTGCTACTTTTCAATTGTTGGGAATCAGATAATTATTATGATTTCATGGTGTATAAGAAGATTAAATCGGGCCTTACCCACGTGCGAACCGTCCACATCAATTCTAGTTCCAATTAAGCCGCTGGGGCACAGTTTTCCAAATGCTTCTACAATAGAATTGAATAAGGCTAAATGAAATCATTTTTTGAAAGAAGTTAGAAGTGCATACTACTGTAAATACTTGTCTGTATGTTCTAACTGGTGACAAAATCATTGGTATTATGTTTTCCAATGTTAGTAGATGCCAGATTGCTACTATAACGGAAAACTCAAACAAATGTGTTCCAGTTATAAACTATTGCTTTGATTATAGAGGGTGGAAATGTTCATTTATTGAGACATATTAGAGACATTCAAGCCTATTAAATTCCTGACCTTTTTGTTTTAGTGCCACCTTTGTTAGGAACCATTCTATTAAATATGCAGTATTACAAACTATCAATCATTTCATTCTTCTGCTGCTTCAGATGCAAAATGACCTGCCACTTACAGCTAAACTAGATATTGCTTTTTGTGTTGGAAATTGCAGTCCTTTGTTCAACCTTGACAGAAAGTAAAATAAATGGGAAATGGTATACGGAGGTCACGGAGCTCCAAAGTACTGAAATAAAAACAGAAAAGTTCTGGAAATACAGAGGACGTTGAAAAGGCAGATTACAACACTTCTGATGTGTTCAGATGATCATGCTCAGGTGATTCCAAGTTCACAGGTGAAACATAATGTACCTTTCTTACAGACCCTGGCTTATTTAAAGTGCATTTCTAGAATTTCCTTTATCCTTAAATTTGAGCTCTACTAACTAATTTAGCTGGCAATATGTAAAGAATGATCCAAGATTTTCATTTGTTATATTAATAATGGATCAAACCCTACCTATTTTTAGAAGTCAAAATAAATGAGTCCCAATTAGTTGTACTGTAATGTCATGGATATCATGATGTGGTACTTAGCAATGGAACTTTTGCTTCAGTATCATCTTGTATGAGCCTCCTTCTCTGTATGCTTGGTCACATTGATATTTTAGGAGATTAAAGCACAAACAAGAGAGAGGGTCAAGAATTGAATTGGGGAGAAGAGTGGTGAGCGGGAGGACTGGGGAGTGTTACGGGGGTGCCAAGTCAGAGGTTGGAGAGTGGAAGAGTTGGGGAAGGGAGAGACAGTGGGTGGGAGGATTGATAAATAAAGGATTAATAGGTGGCAAGCAAGGGTGTTAGGGAACATGGAGTATGGTATGTGGGAGGGTCAGGGAATAGGAGGAACGAATGGGGAGTGCAAGGCTTTGGCTTTCATTTGAAGCAAGAGTTACTTTTTCGTACAGCTCTAATGTACAGATTTGTGTGAAGAGTATCTATATTCTTTGCCCTTTTCTGTTCTGCTGCACTTTTGCCAATCCCATCATCCCCTTAACTGATCAACAATCGATCTAACTTGATTATCCACCAACCTTCACCTGCTCACCCATTTAGTAAAGCATAATTGAAGGCTGGAGCTTTAAACTTACCAGATATATGCTGCCCATGTTTTGTCCTCCTATGGTTCTACTATACTCCCCCAGTTTCCCGGGGAATGCAGCGCTGCGCATTTTGGTCAGCCGAGATCGGAAGAGTCCAGAAGAAATACAGATCAGCACTGCATACATCACACAAATTTTCCGATATGTGGAGAGGCCTTTGACTTAACTTACATCAGAGATGCACCTTGGGATCTTGAGGAAATTGACACAGGCACTTATGTGGTATTTATGCAGAAAGTTCTAAAAATTTGATTGCTGCTTTGACCCTGCTTGGATTGCTCCATGATTGCAATGACAGTAGGATCAGGTGACAGGTCACAGAGACTTGGATTGTTTGCTCTAACTGTATCTTGGTTTTCACCGAATTTTCATACGAAGTACAAAACCAGTGTAACTTGCAAATAAATCAGATGGAGTGTCAAAGCAAGTTATCACCCAAAGAAATGTTCACCTCTCCTCTCCCAACGTACAAGGGCAGTATTCACCCCAAAAGGTGTGTTCACCCCTCCTGCACTTCCTGTTCTGATTTACCTCTGGAAATCCCTGCTCTAGTCTGGCTGATATTGGAATGGTCAACATCATTGGGGAGTGAAGGGGATGAACATTGACAATTTATGCGCTTTCATGGGGTTGGAATGAACACAGTCAGGGATAATTGAGGATGTGAACACTGTTGGATTGGTGAGAGAAGTGGCCGAACACTGTCAGGATGTGATGGAGGAGGATGAACACAATCAGGGGTTAGGAAAAGGCAGTGAGCACTGATAGGATGTGAGGATATTTAGCGTTGAGCGTGAGGCTATGCAATTTCAGAAGCTGTCAGTTCCATTTAAAATTAAATCAATATATGCCTTATGATGTGAAATAAACCCTTGTCAGTGTTAGAATTAGCAAATTTGTCTCTGGATTAGTTTCTCCTATATCCCTACTGGCGCCAGCATCACAAAGTACAAAGATTCCAGTGTAAAATGGGTAAGTGTCAGCATGAATCACTGTCAGTATTAGACAAATTCTTTCAGATACTGATTGGTAGATCACGACCATCATCATGCAAACACATCCTTATTTTTAATAGAGGTTCAACACCAGTTGAAATTTAAAGTTTTTGCTTCCAATAAAACAGAAATAAATCATAGTTGTAGGATAATCAGAACAAGAATTTCCAAGGTTAGATGCGTAGAATAGTTTTCCAGGCAAATTGTATGGTTAGATATTTGTCAATCTGTAGTGTGATTGCACTATTTTAGTTTTGCAAGGGGCTTGATAGGCCTGATAATTTTCTGGTACATGAAATTTTGACTGTTCTGAAATCTTTTTTACAACTATATGTTTATTAATTTAAGCTAAGTAGCAAATATAAATTGATTTAAGCTACTTAGTATTGAACAATTCAAATTTTTTGTAGAATAGAAATTATAGCAGTTGTAAAAGCATCTGAAGGTACTCCATGAAGCACTGCTGACATGAACTGCAAAGACATTCTGTTGATTTTTATACTTTTATACTCGAAAACATACATGTGCTGTGATGTTCGATTTTCCCATCCACCTTAAAATGTAAAAAGCTCATGAAAAATAGAGATTGGTCAGTTTGCTTTTTCTGAATTTATATCGGTTGTTGTTTTCCTGCTTGTCATTGCTTATGATAAAATATTTGCTATTTATGCGCTTGTCATGCAGTCTGTTTATAATTGATTTTCAGATTATTTTTGCACAAATAAACTGCAGGTTCATTTTCAACAACTGATTCTATTAGTTACCCAGTACAAACACAAAATTAATACATTTAACATTACCTTTTCTATTTCTATATACATTGTTCAGAATATAATAATAGATGCTCAAAACTTTATCCTAGAAGTTTTGTTACTTTTGTTACCTCAATTGTGAAAATGAATTTATTGTAGCAAAATCTGGCTCACCCTCTGTGCTTTTGGGACAAATCTCACACGGGACACCCCATCCTTCTCCTGGCATTAAACTGCAACAACATGTTGCCTTTGTGATGTTCTTGAACTTGGGTGCAGAGCAGACACCATTCTCAAATTTAGAGAAGCAAAAACTCTCTCTGATATCTGCAAATGATATAAAAAAAATTAGTACAAAATAAGTTTTTCCTGTAACACTCCTCACAAAAGCACACAACTCTTATGGTAAAAAAATCACTGGAAGCAGAATTACTTGAACAGAACGTCTTTGTCTACACTTGATAAAGTGTACAAGGGTTTTTAAAATAAGATTCCTCATGATGTGAAAAATACAACCACTTTGGTACTGATGGCAGCATTCACAATGTACAGATCTTGTAAAATTGTTGAAGAATTCTTTTTAGTGTTACCATCAGCTTTGCACAAAAGGATTGAATTTCATGGGTTACACCCAGTTTGCAGAAGAATCTCAGCTTATCAAAGCTACGAAGGAAAACTTCTGTTTCCTCCTCCATTAGGGCTGACTGCAATAAAAATGGGAGCTGCAGCTATGGTGTGGCAGAGTAAAGTAGTTCTAGATGCTTTGAGTTTTGTTATCGATGGCATGGATTGCATGTTCAGACTAATATTATACGTAGCACATCGAGCTGCATCATCATATCTTCTCTGATTTGTTCTACTAACAGTATGGTAGCATTCTGTCTGCAACTCAATGAGTTGTGATCTTCTTTGCCTTTTTCAAGTCAGCTTTGCGATCTGTAAAGCTGGCAAAGAGGGGTCAGTGGTTAACACTGCCATGTCACAGTGCCAGGGACCACAGTTTGATTCCAGTCTTGGATGATGACATATGGAGTTTGCACGTTCTAGCTGTGTCTGCATGGGTATACGTCAGGTGCTCCGGTTTCCTCCCACAGTCCAAAGATGCGCAGGCCAGGTGGATTAGTCATGGTAACTCCGGGGTTACGGGGATAGAGTAGGGGGCTGGGTTTGGGTGGGATGCTCTTTGGACGGTCGGTGCAGACTTGATGGGCTGAATGGCCTCTCCGTACAGTAGGGAGTCAATAAAGAAAATTCAAGACATTTCACACCTACAACAGTGCTCTTAATTAATGAATCTGGTACAATGAACTTGCATTTAAACAGTTCTTTGAAAAAAAAACAATCAAAACATGATTAGTCATTTAAAAAATTCTGAAACCTCCTGAGTGATTCAATGTCTGGCAGGAAGGTTTATTTCCAGTGCATAGTTGCCCTTTAGTTAAATTTGGAAGAACATAATTAAACATAGGTACAAGAAGTTCAATTTTTGACTAAATACTTCAGTGGGCAATTCTCACTGACGAGAATGCAATTTTGTGAAATTGGACCCTCCCCTCCTATTCATATACCCATTCAGATGCCTTTTGAATATTGCAATTGTACTTGCCTAACCATCTCCTCTGGCAGCTCGTTCCATACACACATCACCCTCTGCGTGGAAAAATCACTACTCAGGTCCATTTTAAATCTTTCACCTCTCACCTTAAATCTACGCCCTCAAGTTTTGGACTCCCTTACCCTAGGAAAAAGACCTTGCCTATTCATCCTGTCCATGCTCCTCATGATTTTAAAACCTCTATAAGGTCACCCCTAAGCCTCCAATGCTCCACGGACAAAAAGCTGCAGCCTATTCAGCCTCTCCCTATAATTAAATAAAGTCATCTCTAATTTATTTATGCTTCAACGAGTACAGGCCCAACCTACTGAACCTTCTCTGGACAACCTCCAATGCCAGTTTATCTTCCAAAGAACAGTACAGCACAGGAACAGGCCCTTTGGCCCTTCAAGATGGTGCCTACACATGATGCTTTTCTAAACTAAAAACCTTTTGCCTTTACGCTGTCCCTATCCCTTTTAATAAGGGTATCAAAACTGTTCAGCTTTCCATGATGCGGTCCAACTAATGTTCATATTGCTTTATCAAGTTTTTATGTATTTTTAGCAAGATTTTCCTATTTCTATTCTCCATTCTCTTTGAAATAAATGCCAACATTCTATTTTCCTCCCCTATTACCTGCTGAACATGTATGCTAGCTTTGTGATTTTTGTACAAGAACACACAACTACCTCTCTGTGTCACAGCTTGCTCCATTTAAGCAATGTTCAGCATCTTCATTCTTCCTGTCAAAATGCAAACCTTACTTTCCACATTATATTCCATCTGTCACACTTTTGCCCAATTGCTTAACTGGTCTATAGACTCTGTAGACTCTTTGTGTCATCTTTACCCCTTGCCTTGCCATCTAATTTTGTGTCATCTACAAACTTGGTGATAGAATGCTCATTTCCCTTGTTGACAAACATCCTACAGGAATGTTCTGAAAAAGTTAAATGAATTGAAAAGCAAGCATTCCACAATGATGAAAATGAATCACCAATATGTTGCTTGAAGCAAAAAATGGGAACTCTTTGCTTTGTGTCTTAGAGCAAGAGAATTCCACTTTAATCTTTGTATTTGGTTATTTTATACAGTATCTAGTTGTTATACTTACTATCGGTGCTTCTGTCTTAATGGGATAGATAATTTGTAAAATATATAAATATATATGTAAAATAGATAATAGATAAAAGTGATAATCTGGATAAGAAAGATTGAAAGAGAACACACAATGATGAAAAGGACCCTGAATAACAATAATATATCAAGAATATTCAATATGCAGAAAATTAGTTCACCAGTTCAATGCAAAAAACAGAATAATATATGCCAAATTTGTTTATAAGTCAGGAGAGAAGATGACTGTATAGACATCACAGAGGTTATCAACTCTAGGTGACACCTGCAACATTAAAGATTATGATCCAAATTTATGAGAAGATCTTAATTTGAAACAATTCAATAAACTAGAAACATATGAATGTCATTTCTTCAAACAAACAAAAAGTTCTCAATAAAAAACATTGGTTCAAATACAGTTAAGATTATGTCGATCTAAACCTCCTTGGTAATTTTGAAATAGTTGCTATTGATAGTGATCATAGAACTACTACAAACAAGACTAAGATGAATCGGTTGATAAAAGGTAAAATGGATCATTTCAAAATGAATATCACGGCAATTTTCGCCAAATATGTACTGGAATTTATCTTCACTTGATACCTTTTCCAATGCACAAAACTATAATACTTGAAACTGAAAACTGGGTCTTTGACAGAAACAAATTTCTGATCTAGTATTCTGAGAGATGTTATGTTGCATAAAAATTTTCGCACTTATAATTGTGGTGTTAAGATTGTTGGACAGTAGCGCTGCTTGGTTGTTACCATGGACTCACCGATGCACCTTCTTCCACCTGAGAGAATTGATCCTGGTGGACAGATACACTTGTAGCTTCCTTCAGTATTAGTACATGTACCTGATACACACAACCCAGGGTCTGATGCGCATTCATCGATATCTGAAAAATGAAATCAGATCACATACAGTAGTGCAATAGGAATGCTTTGTTTTGGAATGTTTTGTTAGTACATCATGATTGAGACACCAGTCTGAGAATTCTAACAGCAGGACACATGCAAGATGGAGTGCATGAGGAAACTTGTAAAGAAGTACTTGGTGAGGTCAGGAAAGTCTTGATGATGTTGATTTCTTCTCCCACCCCCAACCCTCCCTTCAGTTTCCTGTATTGCAAAACTGACACCTTAGCTGATTGTTAGGTGCGGAAAAAAAAGCAGTATGCTAAAACTTGGGAAATGATGTGGTGATAATGCTACTGGACTAGTAATACAGAGATACAGGCTAATGCTCTGGTGTCAGGGGTTCAAATCTCATGTCAGATTATAAAATGTGAATTTGAATAGGAGAGAAATGGACTGTATAAAACTCATAGACATTATCTATTATCAATAAAAATATGGAATTAAAAGCTAGTCTAACGGTGACCATTTACTTGTCATCAACTATCACAAAAATAAACACCTGATTCACTAAGATAACAAGGTGTAGAGCTGGATGAACACAGCAGGCCAGGCAGCATCAGAGGAGCAGGAAGGCTGACGTTTCGGGCCTAGA
>NC_063367.1:2906280-2969290 GCF_021869965.1 Rhincodon typus | reverse complement strand
CTAAGGGTCTAGGCCCGAAATGTCAGCCTTCCTGCTCCTCTGATGCTGCTTGGCCTGCTGTGTTCATCCAGCTCTACACCTTGTTATCTCAGATTCTCCAGCATCTGCAGTTCCTACTATCTCTAGACCTGATTCACTAATGTCCTTTAGGGAAGGAAACCTGCCATCCTTACCTTGTCTGGCCTACATGTGACTCCAGACCCACAGCAATGTGGTTGACTTTTGACTGTCCTCAAAAATGGCCTACAGAGTCAATCAGTTCAAGCATAACTAGAGATCAACAACAAATGGCCTTGCCAGTGATGCCCACATCCCATGCAAGAAACAAAAAAATCCTGGAGGTCAGTCTCTGGAAACTGGAGCCAGAAACAGCAATATGATCTTTTCACGGAAAAGCCGTGGTTGACTGTGAGGTCAAAAATATGATCGGAAATGGTAAGGCAGGTGATTGCGGTGTTGGAGGCTGGAAGAGTGCGGAGTTCCCAGATGGTGGGGGAAAGTGGAATCCTGCAAAAAGCAGCTATTTTGAGAAGCTAGCGTGTTTTGCCTTTCTGTGTGCCACGTTTTTTGAATCTATGGAAACCTTTCTGGCATCAGTAAAATTTGAAGCTGTCTCCAATACTTGGAAGGATTGAAACTTCTCTACAAATGAAGCATTCTCTTGATTTCAAATCACTCAAATAGTTTGTTGTCTATCATTATAAAAGCTTAATGTATGCAGATACAAGGAGTTCAGAGTTGCAGTGCCTGATTCTTTTCACTGTTAATCACACTGCTACCACCTGTTATGAGAGAAGGGAATACTTAACATACAAAGCACAGTAGTAGGTCAGCTGACCCCTCGCACCTGCTCTGTCATTTTATAAGATCATGCCTGGTTTGATTAAAAACAGAAATCCATGTGCTGCCTACCCTCATAACGTTTCACCCCCTTGCTTACCAAGAATCTTTCCACCCATGTGTTAAAAATATTTGAAGCCTCTGCTTTCGCCATTTTTCCAGGAAGAGAGTTGCAAAGATTCACAATACCTCCGAGAATAAAAGTCTCATCTTTATCTTAAATGGGAGACCCTTACCTTTAAACAGTGAACCTAGTTCTAAGTTCTCCCATAATAGAAAACATCCATTCCACATCTACCCCGTAAAGAACCCTCCAGGTAGAACTTCATTTTAAGGAAACTATCCGAATTCATTGATAGGAAACAAATTCAAATCTAGCAGTAACTAAGTGTTTGGAAGTCCCTGCTTAGTTATGACGGACAATTATTAATGTTTTTGCTATGTTCTCAATCCAATAACTTTGAGTCAACAAACAAAACTGTTCAAGATTTAGTGCTAATAAGCACATTCTATGCAATGCAACAGGTTGAGTATGAAAGTGATTGTAAAGTCAGCACACACTCTGGAATGTCATACCATTGCTTTTTGAGTCACTCTTAATTACATTAAATGGACAAGCTATACATCACCTGAAAACCTTTGCTAGGTATTTACTCATTCTATACCTTGCTTCCGGCAATGTAACTTGAGGTTGAACTGGTGAATTTACACTACAGGGTTGGGTAGTGAATATGGAGCTTCACTCTCTAACATGCACTAAACTTGACCTGGAGTGCTTGATGTCAACTTTGGAACAATGACAAGCACAAAGACTATTGGAGAAAGAAAAATTAATTTTACAGTAACACCTTTCAAGTTTAAATTTCTGTTAATCTTTGATTGGGGTGCAGGGTAACATAATAGGGTTATTTTACATCTCTAGATTTAAGTATAGATTGGATGAATGTCTCCTCAGAGAACCTTATTCCCTAGAGTTGAGATAAATCCAATCCAAGTTGTCATAGGTATATTGAATCAGAGATAGTAGGAACTGCAGATGCTGGAGAATCCGAGACAACAAGGTGCAGAGCTGGATGAACACAGCAGGCCAAGCAGCATCTTAGGAGCAGAAAGGCTGACGTTTCGGGCTTAGACCCTTCATCAGAAAATCTGATAAACTGATGCCTAGCTCAGAGAGAACATAGGACAACTGTGGGAGAAATGGTACAACATTCAGTGAAACAGGTTGTACAGGAGAAGCAGCTTTACTTTGCACCTATGTTGTACAGAATCCAAGTGCACTCAACATTGACAACACATTCTTAAAATAGGAGTATGACTTAGGAATCTAGCACAGGAATCTGCTCTCTGCCAGAACAAGCAGGCTTTTGGGAATCCAATATATTGCTCGCTGGTTTAGATGAGATTGGTGAACTGCAGACAGATATTGGACATAAAAGAGCAGCTTTCTGTCAAAGATCATTTCAATGTCATGTCTCTACATATGTGTGACCAGCACTGATACTCAGGCAGGTGCTGGGAGATGGGGGAAATCGAAATGTTTGGTAAACTGATTGGGAGAGAAAGAGATACGAATGGGTAAAGATGGAGATCATTTGGGGAGGAGGGGTGGGAGTGTTGAGTTAGCTGATCAAGATGGAAGGTAAGATTGGGAAAGTGTATATGCTGGGACAAAGCAACCTCTTATCTATTCCAGATGTGCTTAGCGGCATACACCTGCGTCCCTCAGCTTTAGGTTCAGATGAGGATTTAAAAAGTTAAGCACCTCTTTTGCTGATGATCGCTTGTAGTTCTTGTAGGGACAACTTGTTAGACTGAACATTGACCCCATCCCAGCTCTATCCAGGGCAGCCCAGTTTTGTGAATACATCATCAAACCGGCATTAGGACCCTCCCTACCAAAATTGGGATAAACCAAATCCCAGTTTGCATGGGTATGTGGCAATATGATACAAAACTCTATTTGCATATTAAAAAGGTACCAATGTTGTTTGAGGAATGAAGAATAATTTTCTGCATTTACCAGGTTAGCAGGTAGAGCACTTTTTGCTGTAAATACACTTGCATCCCTCGCTTACCCACCAGATATTTAGGCATTAGTTATGCAACTGAAAAATTAGTACACTACCAATGCATTACTTATCATGATCAACATGACTCAACAATAAACTCCTTACCAATGCATTTATCATCAATCAGTGAGTATCCAGAAGGGCAGATACATCTGTAAGAACCATCTAGGTTTTGGCAGGTGCCTGGTGTACAAGGACGAGGGACAGCCAAACATTCATTGATATCTGTCAAACAAAAAGGAACAGCAGGGAAAATGTCAATGTAAACATAAAAATACTACTAACTAATAACATGACAAATAGCTCAATTTATCTTCCCTAATAACATGACAAATTTCATAAATTTCTTTAACTTGGAATACAACTTCCAAACACATACTCAAATTAAAAGCCCTTTTCTACCTGAGTGCGAGCCAGCTGTCATACGTTTAACAAAAGTATCTTCCAAATTAAGTTGAAATCTTGCATTATTGCCATATTGCATTATTTTAAACATGTACATGGGAACAACAGTGGCAAATGGATTTCAAGATGCAGGTGAACAGGAAGTCATCTAATTGGACCTAAAATTGACAAATCAGATTACTTTCTAACTGGTGAAAATCTAGAGGTCCAAAGAAATTTTTGGTTCCAAGCACACAAACATAAAAACATAAGAAAAAGGAGTAACGATAGGCAGCTTGGTCCCTTTAATCTGCTCTGCCATTCAATAAAATTATGGCTGATTTGATTGTGCCTCAATTCTACTTTCTGGACTAAAAAAAACCAAAGAATTGCAGATGTTGGAAACCCAAAACAAAAACAGAAATTGCGGTAGAAACTCAGCAGATCTTGAAACACCTGTGGAGAGAAAGTAAATGCTGCCAGATGGGTCACTGCATCTGAAATATTAACTTTGCTTTCTCTCCACAGTTGCTGCCAGACCTGAGTTTCTCTAGCAATTTCTGTTTTTGTTTCCACTTTCTAGACTGTTCCCAAAAACCTTCAACTCCTGTGTAGATCAAAACTTAGCCTCAAATTCATTAACTAACCCAGACTCCCCTGCTCTCTATAGTACAAAATTCCAAAGGTTAATGGCTTTGAGAAAATAAATTCCTCTTGCTCTCCATCTTAAGTGGGAGACTCTTTGTTCTGAATCCAGATCTTTGTTCCAGATACCTCCATGAAGAACATCCCTTCAGCATCTACAAGCCCCATCAGAACGTTATGTTTCAATAAGATCACCTCTCATTAACCTGAACACCAAAGGTCCAACCTAAGCATTTTTTTTCATAACACTACCTCTTCATCCAAAGGTTCAACTTTCTGAACCTTTTCTAAGCAGCCT
Source organism: Rhincodon typus (assembly GCF_021869965.1). Classification (NCBI taxonomy): domain Eukaryota; kingdom Metazoa; phylum Chordata; class Chondrichthyes; order Orectolobiformes; family Rhincodontidae; genus Rhincodon; species Rhincodon typus. Next base: position 2,965,051 of record NC_063367.1, on the reverse strand, counting down.
CCAATTTGACAGCTGCCTTTAAATGTGGAAGCCAGAACTGTACACATGTCCACTTTCAAACGCGATTCCTCTTGCAATAAAGGACCAACATTCAAATTTTGTTCCTAATCATTTGCTGCACCTGTATGTTAACTTTTTTGATTCATGTATAAGAACACCCTGATCACTTTTTACCACAGTATTCTGTAGTCTCCCTCTCTTTATTAATTAGTATTTTGATTTTTTATTTTCCTAAGAAAGTAGATAACCTCACATTTTCCTACCTTGTACTCAATCTGCCAAACCTTTTCCTACTCACCACCTAATTATAGCTCTTTATTATCTCTTTGTGTCGTCTATTTGTTTTCCCATCTATGTTTGAATCATAAACAAACTTAGCTACAATACACTCTGGCCCTTTACTTATGTCATCAAGATAGATTGTAAACAGTTGAGGCTCCGGCTGTGGCAGCTCACAGGTTAAAGTTTACCAACATATTATTCTTAAAAAATTCATTCATGGGATATGGGCATTGCTGGCTGCTTCAGCATTTATTACCATCCCTAGTTACCCATGAGAAGGTGGTGGCTATTAGGAAGGGGCATTAAATATTAAGCCAACCAGCAATGTCCACTTTCCATGAATTAATTTAAAAAAATCAGGTTCTTGAGTCTATGTTTCCTGTCAGCAGTTGATTTGCTATCCATAATATATTATCTACAATACTGTGCTCATTTAATTTGTACTGTAACTTTCATATGGCACTTCCTCAAATACCTTTTGCAAATTTAAATACACTATGACTACTTGTTTACCTTTAATCCATCAAACATTCAATCATATGAAATCGGAGCAGGATTAGGCCAATTACCTTGCTCTCTGAAAAAGAATTCCAAAGACTTATGACTATCAGAAAATACAAGATATTCTTATCTCCAACAGACCTCTTATTTTTAACCTGTTGCTCCAATTTCTAGTTTCCCTCACAAGAAGAAATATCATCCAGGTATCTACCCTATCAAGTCCCTTCATGATCTTGTTTATATTAATAAAATCTCTATTCATTCTTCTAAACTCCAATGGGGACAGACTGACCCTATTCAAACATCTCATAAACCAATCCCTTCATCTCAGAAATGAGGCACATGAACATTCACTAGACTGCTTCTAACACATTTATATCCATTTTTTGGTAAGGAGATCAAACTATACATAGTACTCAAGATGTGGATTCATCTATACTGTATAGTTACAGTAAAATTTCTCAAGTTTTCTATTCCATTCCCCGAGCAATAGACAATAACATTTCATATGTCTCTCTAATCATTTGTTGTACCTGCGTACTAACTTTTTGTGATTCAGGTATCAGGACACGTAGATCCCTCTGTACCTCAGATTTCTGCAGTATCCCCATTTAAATAATGAGCTACATTTTTAATTTTTTCAAAAGAACTTACTTACCCTATTTTCCTAATCAAGCTGGTCAGAGATGTTATAGAATCAAAGAGTCATATAGCATGGAGACAGACCCTTCGGTCCAACCAGTCCATGCCAACCATGTTCCCAAACTAAATTAGTCCCACTTGACTGTGTTTGGCCCATATCCCTCCAAACCTTTTCTATTCATGAACTTATCCCACTAGTTCCACCTGATTGTGTTAGGCCCATATCCCTCCAAACCCTTCTATTCATGAACTTATCCAAGTGTTTTTTAACCATTGTAACTGTGCCTGCATCCACCACTTCCTTAAGCAGTTCATTCCATATACGAACTTGTCTGTGTAAAAAAGCTGCCCCTCATATCCTTCATAAATCTTTCTCCACTCACTTTAAAAATAGGCCCCATAGTTTTGGGCTCCACAACTTAGGCAAATGACCCTTGTCATTCACCTTAACTCTGCCCTTCATGATTTTATAAACCTTAATAAGGTCACCCCTCAACCTCTTACGGTTCCAGCTTTTCCAGTCTATTTTACATCTCAAACCTTCCATTCCCGGCAACATCCTGATAAACCTTTTCATAACTCTCTCCAGTTTAATAATATCTTTCTTATAACAGGATGACCAGAACTGCACGCAGTACTCCAGCAGAGGCCTCACCAATGTTCTGTACAACTTTAACATGACGTCCCAACTCCTACAGTCAAAGGTCTGAGCAATGAAGGTAAGCATGCTAAGTGCCTTCTTAATCATCCTGTCTACCTGTGATGCAAATTTCAAAGAATTATGTACCCGAATGCTAGGTCTCTCTGCTCTACAACACAAGTGTCTGCTTCTGTGTTACATGACTCTATGATTACCCAGGGCTCAACCATTAACTGTACAAGTCCAATCCTTGTTTGTATTACCAAAATGCAATATCTCACATTTATCCAAATTAAACTCCATCTGCCACTCCAAAGCCCATTGACCCAACTGATCAAGATCTCTCTGTAATCTTAGAAAACCTTCTTCACTGTCAACTATATCACCAGTTTTGGTATCATCTGCAAATGTACTAACCATGCCTCTTATGTAAAAACTAAAGTGGACCCACTACTAATCCCAGTGGAACACTGCTGGTCACAGGCCTGCAGTGTGAGAAACTACCCTCCACCACCATCCGCTGTCACCTACTATAAAGCCCATTTTGTATCCAATTGGCAAACTGATCCTGAATCCCATGTGAACTAACTTTACTAATTAGTCGACCATGCAGAACCTTATTATTACACACCTCTGGAAAAAGTGGGATTTGAACCTGGGCTTCCTGGTCCAGGGGTACTGAGATTACCACTGCATCTTTTATTCTTCCTTCCAAAGTTTGCCTTCTCCACAGTGCACTTCATCTGCCAAATTATGCTCACTCATTCCTTATTTCTTTTGCATTATTTACTTTCCTCCTCATCTTTGTGTTATCAGCAAACTTAACAAGTGTACATTTGGTTCAAAGATGCTAGATATTGGTTTAATATCTTATTTTTCCATGTTATCTCCCCAGGCACCCTTTTTAGGTGGCCAACACTCACTCTACTGAATTTTATTTTTAAATACCTGTAGAAAGTCTTACTATCCTTGGGATTCTCAAAATAAATGATTGCAAAGCGTTTTCTTAAACCTCTTTCCTCTGTGGCCTCTATTTTCATCTCCAACAAGTGAGAAAAGCTCATGGACTTCTTTTTCACAAAGATTAGACCATCTGATCAGCTGCTTTTGCTAGTTGCCTCTCTTCATAGGTCCACCTTGCGAAGTTACTCTAAATTTCCACCCTGGCCTAGCTCTTAACTTGCACCTTTCTCTACTTATGAACATATGAATTAGGAACAGAAGTAGGTCCCAAGACTGCTATACCATTCAAATAAGATCATGGGAGATGTTTCAAATTCATTTCTTGTGGTGTGGGGTCCTTTGAGGAAGAGTGACCATAATTTGAGACAATTATTCATTGAGACGGAGAATGAAGTAGCTGAATCTGAAACTAGGCTCCTGAATCCAAATGAAAGGAATTATGAGCTTATAAGGTACAAGTTGTCAATTATGGATTTGGGAACCTAACCAAAGGGGTTGATAGTGGATAGGCAATGATTCATATTTAAAAGATGTGTGCATGAATTACAATAATTATTCATTCCCATCTGGTGCAAAGTCAAACCATAATTTACAAGAGAAATTAGGGATAGTGATAGATCTAAAATGGAGTCATATAAAATTGCCAGAAAAAGCAGCAAGTCTGATTTGGAGAACATTTAGAATTCAGCGAATTTGGACATAAAGTTGGATCAAGAGGGGGACATTACAGGGAACACACAAACTGACTGTAAAAGCTTCTATAAATGTGCAAAAATTGAAAAATTAGTAAAATCAAATGTGGGTTCCTTACAGTCAAAAGCTGTGGAAAAGATGGTGAGGAATAAAGAAATAACAGAAGAATTGAATACATACTTTGATTTTGTCTTCACAAAAGACTCAAATAACACAGAAATTCCGTAAGTTTTAGAATACTCATGGACAAAGACGAGAGTGGTCCTAAAGGAAGAGAGCTAAATTGGGGGAAGGCCAACTATAGCAAAATTCAGCAGGAGCTGGGGAATGTGGATTGGGAGCAGGTGTTTGAGGGTAAATCCACATTTGATATGTGGGAGGTTTTTAAAGAGAGATTGATTAGAGTGCAAGACAGACATGTCCCTGTGAAAATGAGGGATAGAAAAGGCAAGATTAGGGAACCATGGATGACAGGTGAAATTATGAGACTAGCAAAGAGGAAAAAAGAAGCATACATAAGGTCTAGGCGACTGAAAACAGACGAAGCTTTGGAAGAATATCAGGAAAGTAGGACCAATCTGAAACGAGGAATTAAGAGGGCTAAATGTTGTCATGAAATATCTTTAGCAAACAGAGTTAAGGAAAATCCCAAAGCCTTTTAATTGTACATAAGGAGCAAGAGGGTAACTAGAAAAAGGGTTGCCCCACTCAAGGACAAAGAAGGGAGTTATGCGAGGAGTCAGAGAAAATGAGTGAGATTCTTAATGAGTACTTTGCGTCGGTATTCACTGAGGAGAGGGACATGACGGATGTTGAGGTTAGGGATAGATGTTTGATTACTCTAGGTCAAATCAGCATAAGGAGGGGGGAAGTGTTGGGTATTCTAAAAGGCATCAGGGTGGAGTCCCCAGGTCCGGATGGGATCTATCCCAGATTACTCAGGGAAGCAAGAGAGGAAATAGCTGGGGCCTTAACAGATATTTTTGCAGCATCCTTGGGCACGGGTGAGGTCCCGGAGGACTGGAGAATTGCTAATGTTGTCCCCTTGTTTAAGAAGGGTAGCAAGGATAATCCAGGTAATTATAGAACGGTGAGCCTGACGTCAGTGGTGGGGAAGCTGCTGGACGAGATACTGAGGGATAGGGTCTATTTACATTTGGAAGAAAATGGGCTTATTAGTGATAGGCAGCATGGTTTTGTGCAGGGAAGGTCATGTCTTACCAACTTGATAGAATTCTTTGATAAAGTGACAAAGTTGATAGATGAGGGAAGGGCTGTAGATGTCATATACATGGACTTCAGTAAGGCGTTTGATAAAGTTCCCCATGGTAGGCTGATGGAGAAAGTGAAGTCGCATGGGGTCCAGGGTGTACTAGCTAGATGGATAGAGAACTGGCTGGGCAACAGGAGACAGAGAGTTGTAGTGGAAGGGAGTTTCTCAAAATGGAGAACTGCGACCAGTGGTGTTCCACAGGGATCCGTGTTGGGACCACTGTTGTTTGTGATATACATAAATGATCTGGAGGAAGGTACAGATGGTCTGATTAACAAGTTTGCAGATGGCACTAAGATTAGTGGAGTAGCAGATAGTGAAGGGGACTGTCGGAGAATGCAGCAGAATATAGATAGATTGGAGAGTTGGGCGGAGAAATGGTAGATGGAGTTCAATCCAGGCAAATGCGAGGTGATGCATTTTGGAAGATCCAATTCAAGAGCGAACTATGTGGTAAATGGAAAAGCCCTGGGGAAAATTGATGCACAGAGAGATCTGGGTGTTCAGGTCCATTGTACCCTGAAGGTGGCAATGCAGGTCGATAGAGTGGTCAATAAGGCATACGGCATGCTTTCATTCATCGGACGGGGTATTGAGTACAAGAGTTGGCAGGTCATGTTACAGCTGTATGAGACTATGGTTCGACCACATTTGGAATACTGCATACAGTTCTGGTCGCCACACTACCAAAAGGATGTGGATGCTTTGGAGAGGGGGCAGAGGAGGTTCACCAGGATGTTGCCTGGTATGGAGGGCGCTAGCTATGAAAAGAGTTTGAATAGATTAGGATTATTTACATTAGAAAGACGGAGGTTGAGGGGGGACCTGATTGAGGTCTACAAAATCATGAGAGGTATAGACAGGGTGGATAGCAAGAAGCTTTTTCCCAGAGTGGGGGACTCAATTACTAGGGGTCATGATTTCAAGGTGAGAGGGGAACAGTTTAAGGGAGATACGTGTGGAAAGTTCTTTACGCAGAGGGTGGTGGGTGCCTGGAATGGGTTGCCAGCGGAAGTGGCAGAGGCGGGCACGATAGCGTCACTTAAGATGTATCTAGACAGATACATGAATGGGCAGGGAGCAGAGGGATACAGATCCTTGGAAAATAGGCGACAGGTTTAGATAGAGGATCTGGATCGGCGCAGGCTTGGAGGGCCGAAGTGCCTGTTCCTGTGCTGTAATTTTCTTTGTTCTTTGTTTGTTCTTTGTTCTAAATGTTATGGAACCAAGGGTTCTGGTGAGAGGGTGGAATTGAAGGAAATTAGCATTAGTTAGAAAATCGTGTTGTAGAAAATAATGGGATTAAAGGCAGACGCATCACCAGGGCCTGTTATTCTACACCCCAGTGTACTAAAGGAAGTGGCCCTAGAAAATACTGCATGCTTTGTTGGTCACCTTCCAAAATTCTATCGGCTCTGGAGCAGTTCCTACAGATTGAAGGGTAACAAATGTAACCCCACTACTGTAAAAAAGGGATGAAGCGATAAAAAGAAAATTAAAGACCAGTTGGCTGAGTATCAGTAATGGAGAAATGCTAGCGTCTATTATAAAAATTACGTTAACTGATCATTTGGAAAGCATTTACGGGATTAGACAAAGTCAGTATCGATTTATAAAAGGCAAATCATGCTGAACAAATCTACTGGAGTTTATTAAGGATGTAACTAGCAAACTAGATAAGGGAGAACCAGTGGATATGGTATATTTGGATTTTCACAAGGTTTTTGATAATGTCTGTCATAACAGGTTAGTGGCCAAAATTAAAGCACATAGGACAAAGGGCAATATTTCGCCATGGATTCAGAATTGATTGACAAACAGGAAATAGAGTGCGGAAATAAATATGTCATTTTCCAATTTATAGGCTGTGTGCTTTTAAGAGGGTCTTAAAATGTGCTGTTTCTCTTGCAGAGAGGTGTTGCTAGAATGGCTATTCAGTGGGTTAACAACTTTGAGCTCCTTGAGTGTTTTTTTTAAATTATACAAAAGAAGCATGTATGGGTGAAGTCATGCTCACACTACCCAAGGTTTTAGTTTTGCTTTCAGATGAAGTTGGGTTTTTTGGCTGTTAAAGCTGATAGATTCAGCTCTCTTTTTGCTGCAGCTGGAAGTTTGATTTCTCTCTCTACATTTCCCGATTGTTTCTTTTGGCACTCCTTCCTCCTCTACCGGAGACAGTATGCGAGAATATCTGTTTTGCTGAATTTGCCTTTGCCAAGGATGTATAGGGGATGCTGCTATATTGGAACAGTTGATGATTAGTATTTAAATAATGTATTCTTTTCTTAAGTATTTCAGTTGAGTTGAAAGTTATGCCAACTTTGTTTCAAAGCCTAATAGTTTGACCATTTAAATCATAGTAGAACACAGCACCTTTAAGTAAGATATGTTAGGGTCTGGTTCATAACTGCAGTGACTAGCAAGGTACAGCATGGATCAGCACTTGAGCCCCAGCTATTCAGGATATATAAAAATGATCTGGATGAGGTAATTAATTAATCCTGTCTCATGACAAAATATCAAGTCCGGTATAACTTATTCTTTGGTTGGTTCCAGAATGCGTTGCTCTAAGAAATTACTTTGAAAACATTCATTGAACTTCTCATCCAGGTTACTACTGCCAATCTGACTTTTCCAGTTTATATGTAGATTATAGTCACTAATGATTATTGCCATCTCCTTATCACACGCACCCAGCATTTCTTCTTGTATGCTTTGTGCTTCATTGTGGTTACTCTTAGGGGGTCTGTGTATCACTCAATCTTCTTTCTCCTACTATTCTTCATCTCCACCCAAACTGCTTCTACATCCTGATCTCCTGAACCAAGCCAATCTCTAACTAGTACACCAGTGCTGTCTTTGATTAACAGAAAAATCTGTCCCCTTTTACCTAGGTTCCTATGCTTTCTGAATGTCAAATACCCCTCAATATTTAGGACACTATTTTTGTCATCACGTAGCTATATCTTTGTAACCGCTGTGTAATATTTACTTATTTCCATCATATAATAACAGATGAAGATACAAACCAAGAGCAGTAGACCTTCAGCCCCTCAAGCCAACTTCGCCATTCAATAAGATCCATTTGTGTTTCAAGTTCCATATTCCCATTTACCAGTGATACCCTTTGATTCTCCTGCCTAACAAAAAATTCTAGCTAGCTCTGCCTTAAAAAAAATCAAGGTCTCTGCCGTCTCTGTTTCAAACGTATGACTCTGATTTTTGAACAATGACCCCTAGTTACAGATTCTCCCATGACAGAAATATTGTCTCCACACCTATTCCGTGAAGACCTCTCAGGATCTTATATAGTTCAATCAAGTCACTTCCTATTTTTCTAAACACCAGCTTATATAAGGCTAGCTATCCAACCTTTCATTGTAAGACAATCCACCCAACCCAGGAATTCATCTAGTCAACCTTCTCTAAATTACCTCCAATACATTCATATCCTTCCTTAAATAAGGTGACCAATAATGTGCGCAGTAATCCAGATGCAATCTTTCCAGCATTTTGTATAACAGAAGCATAACCTTCCTAATCTTGTACTCAATTCCCCTTGTGATAAATGATGACATTGAAATAACTCCACAGAGGCTGGTATCCCATCACCAAACCACCTTTTATTTACAAATGGACTGTCCTTGTCTTTAATATGCTTCATTCAGAGTCAGGTACCAAAGTGTCAGCATCTTTGCTACCCTTTTCATATATCATCCAGGGCTGCCTGCTTGGACCAGATTAACAACCCCAATCAGGGAACTCATATTCTATTAGGTCCAGCTGGCTAACCTCGTTACAATCACAACAGACCTTCTAATAGCTTTCTTAATTACTTGCTGTACCTGCACATTAGGATCCCTATGCAGCTCAGAGCTCTGAAATCTCTCAACATTCAGATAATGTGTTTTTATTTTATTCTTTGTGCCTTCACATTTTCCCACATTATACTCCATTTGTCTCATCTCTGCCCACTCACTTAATCTACCCACATCTTTTTGTATCTGCTTGTGTCATCTTCACAATTTACTTTTCTACCTATGTTTGTACCATGAGCAAATTTAGCAACCACACCTTCTGACCCTTCATCCAAACCATTTATGTAACTGGTTAAAAAGTCAGTGTGTAGTTCTGATCACTGTAACATATCATTCAAAACATCTTGCCAACCTGAAAAACACTTATCTATACCTACTTTTTGCTTCCTGTTAGCCAATTTCCTATCTATGCCAAAAGGCTACCCCTACCCCTATCCCCTATCCCCGCCCTAATGAGTTTTTATTTTCTGCAATAATATTTGACGTGGCACCTTATTAAATGCCTTCTGGAAATCTAAGTACAGTAGACCCATCGGTTCTCCTTTATCCAAAGCACCTTACTGAAAAACTCTGATAGATTGTTAAAACATGATTCCCCTTGTTTACTTTGCCTGATTAAATTGACTTATCCAATTGCCATGATAAACCATCTTTAATAATAGCTTTTTCCATCTTCCCAATGATAGGTGTTAAGCCAATTAACCTCTAGTTTCCTGCTTTCTATCTCCTTTTTGAATAAAAGAGATCTATTTTCCAACCTGGTAGGACTGTCTCTGAAACGAGGAAGTTTTGGTGGATTAAGGCAAAGGAGTGACTATTTAAATAGCCACTTATTTTAAGACCCTAGGGTGAAGTTCATCAGGATCTAGATACTCAGAGTCATTGAGTCCCAGAGGTCTATAGCACAGAAAAGGCACTTTAGCCCATCAAGTCCATGCCAGTCAAAAACGAGCACCTAATTATTGTCAGTCTACAGTTCCACCAATTTACTTAGTTCTGCTTACATGGTGATTAAAACTTTCCTGAGCTTTCCCGTCCTGGATGGCAACGAGGTCTCGAGTTCTGAAGCCTGGCAGGCACAGACATTGTGAAAAGGACAGTAATTTGAGTACTTTTTAAATAAACGTTTTATTCTTTTACTGAACTTTGAGTAATTTGAGCACTTCGTATTCCTATGCTAGACCTTTTTTTCACTCTTTCAATTCTGTAACAAACACTGAAGTATCCTAGGTATCCTAACATGGTGCCACAGCGGCAACATTACAAACTTTTCACTGCACTAATTCGAGTACATGTGACAATAAAGGAAATTCAAATCTATTCTACCCTGTATTGCGAAGACAAATGCAAAATACCTAGTCATTTACCATTTCTTACTTCCCATTATTAATTACCCAGTCTAACATTCTATAGGATCAACACTCACATTGCTAATTCTTTTCTTCTTTAAATATTTATAGAAACTCTTGCTTGTTGTTTTTATATTTCTGATTTCCTTTCACTTGTACTCTTAATTTTACCTTCATTATTAATTTTCTGATCATTTTTTGTTTTTTATATTCTGTCCAATCTTCTGACCTGCCTTGTGTCTTTGCACAATTACATACTTTCTCTTTAAGTTTGATTTTAGCATTTCTAGTTAACCACAGATGGTGGGTCGATCCCATGGAATGTTCCTTATTTGCTTGAATATATCTATTTTGTACGTTCTGAAATATCCCCTTAAATATCTGCCATTGCATCTCCCCTGACCTATCTTTTTACCTAATTTGCAAATTCACTTTAGCCAGCTTTGCTTTCATGCCCTCATGAATGTTCTTATTTAAATTTTTAAAAAGCAGTCTTTCTTCTCTCTCCCTCAAACTGAATATAAAATACAATCATATTATGGTTGCTGCTTTCTCAGGGCACCTTCAACTGTCCATTTCCATTAAGAATACTATGTACATTGAGATATGGACCCTTTAGCCTTGTCTTTTTGTTATGTTCATAATATCTTGTCTTGCCTTTCTTTCTACCATTCCCTGACTTTTATTTCCCAAATTACTATTTTGCTTTTCTGACTCGACTCAACATCTTTTCAAGCTTGATTCCTTAACATCTATATTTCGCTTAAAGCCTCCCTAATTCCCGAGTTATGTAGTTCGCTAGAATACTGGTTCTAGCATTGTTCTGGTATAGACTGTCCCAACAACACAGATCCCATAGTACTGGTGCTAGTGCCCCACAAATAGAAACTCACTTGCCTTACAGCTGTCTTTGAGCGACATATTTATTGAATCTTTATTGCTCTATGGCAATTTGTATGTGAATCAGGTGGCAATACAGAAATTTTCACCTTTGAGGTCCTACTTTCTAACCTAGTGCTTAACTTCTCATACTTCCTTAGCAGAATCTCATTCCTATTTCTACCTATGTCAGTGGCACTGACGTGAACTGCAACCACTGGATTCTCCAGCTCCTACTGCTAGCATGAACTGCTTCTTCTACACATGTGCCATGGTCAGTTAGCACATCTACCCTGCAACCCTCACTCTTATCCAAACAAGCTGAAAAAAAAACTGAAACTTGTTGGACATTACAAAGGCTGAAGCCCTTGCACTCCCACTCTCTGGGTTGCCTTACCTGCCTGCCTCAGTCACATCTTCCTGTCTCTGACCACTGGCCAAATCAGATGTTCCACCTCCTGGAATGATGTGTTCTGCTAACATTTCCTCTCCCTGATGTGTCACAGCGTCTGCAGCTCTAGCTCAGTGACTCCGAGCGCAAGTACCTGAAGCTGTAGACACTTATTACAGATATTTTTGACCTGGATCAACAGCACAAATGCCCTGCCATTTTATTTATGTTAACTAAGCAATAATTTTAATTTATAATCAATAAATGCTATACCTCCCAAACAGTTAAGTAATGGCAGTAAACTTTACGTATACAAATAAAGAGCTTACAATCACTCATAATTGTAAGTAGTTAAGGGCTTATTTTTTCTAAAAATCCTTTCTCAATATCAATAATATACATAAACTGTCTAACAGCAGTTACTGAAACAATCCACTAGTTCCCTGTGACATCACTGTTTGATTATTCATCCCCTCATTTGTGTGTTTTCAGAAGCTGTAGCTATAAAGTGTTCTCTTCACTTTTTCTGCTGTCTTGAAGCTAAAATCTGGGGTCCCTGAACTTTGCCTTGTGGCCTCCTCTCCTACTTCTGCCTTCAGGTCAAAGTTCCATTAAACTGTTGGCTATCCAACATCCCCTACACTAGCTGATATTTTAAGAATTTTCTCTCTTCCTGTTTTATCCCTCTTGGGGATGGGGGGGATGAGGATGGGGATGGGGGGGATGCTCCTCAGAGAGTTGGTGTGAACCTGTTGGGCCGAATGGCCTGTTTCCACGTTGTTGGGATTCTATGATTCTCTGATGAAGAACAAAAATTACAGAATGGGAGGATAAACTGGCCTCAGCAGCATGGTGCAGGAAGCCATACAAATAGGGAGAGAGAAAATGAATGCGGTATTGATAAAGGACAGCACTATCAGTGGGATGTTCGTTACTCTTTGAAGCCATAATTGAGATTTCCGAAGATTGTGTTGTCTGCCAGGTGCCATGCAGCTACAAACCAGTTCATCTAAAATTAGTCATTTGGAAAATGCTAGAATCTATTAGTAAGGACGTTTTAATAATGCACCTAGAAAATCATGCAGGATGATCAGTCAGAATCAATATAGTTTTACAAAACAGCCAGTAGTTGCAGTACAATTGGATTTCCAAAAGGCATATGATAAAGTATCACACAAATGATTAATAAATACACACTATAAGGGCTCATTGTGTTGGAACTAATATATTAGCATGGATGGAGGAGATAATGTAGTCCTTTATAATGCTCTGCAATTTTCTGAAGATAGGAAGACAAAGCTGTGATTTTAACAATCAAGTGTTCACAACTTTGATGTTGCAGTGTGCTCCTAGATTTGACAGTATTAGGTAAAGACATACAAATTTGTTCCCCTTTGATTCATTAGCTTTGCTTACCAATGCAACTTCTCCTATCAGCTGTCAGTTCATAACCTTCATGGCAGAAGCACTGGAATGTTCCAATAGTATTAATGCACTGTCCATTTCTACACAAAGCACCATTCATAGTAGTGCACTCATCGACATCTAAAGAGGAACAGAAAATTATAGTCACATTTTTGTTTTTAATATTTTGATTTATTTCATGATCATTTATGATCTGTCATAATGTAATACCATATTTTTAATTTTGAACAACTGTGTTCATTGGCAAACTGAACCCAATTTTCTATATGTTAAAAAGATGAGATAATTTATAGGGATTTGTATATTCTGTATCAACATGAATTTTTGGTTTTATTCATTTATGAAATGTGGACATTGCTGGCATGGCAGCATTTATTGCCCATCCCAAATTAGCTTTGATAAAGAGGTGATTAGACATCATGGTGAACCGCTGCAGTCTGTATGGTGAAGGTACTTGCACAGTTCTGTTAGGCTGGCATTTTCCAACAGTAAAGGAACAGTGATATATTTCCAAGTTAGGCTGCATGTGACTTGATGGTGAACTTGAGGTGCTGGTTTTCCCACATGCCTACTGCTCTTGTCTTTCAAGGCAGATGATGTTGCAGGTTTGGGAGTTGTTGCAAAAGAACCTCAGAGAGGTGTAAGAGTGGCTGTTGTATCAGATTGGGTTATTTTTCAAAAATGAATAATTTTACTCTATTAACTAAGTGAGGAATTCATTATATTCTGTTTAGTTATGGTTAGTAGTAAAACACTTTTTGAAAGGGAGAAAGCAACCCCCAAATTTACTTGTAGATGATGCATATAACAATGCATTTCTGGTGGAGGATGCTGGTAACTGCTCTATATTGAATGATGTTGAGCTTCTAGAATGTTGCTGGAGCAGTTCTGATCCAAGCAAGTAGGGAGTATTCCATCACACTACTGACTTGTGCTTTGCAGACAATGGCAAGGCTTTATGGAGTCAGTAAGTGAGTCACTTACCCCTAGCATGCCCAATTTCTGGCAGGCTGCTGCAGTACATATATGGTTGGTCCAGTTAAACTTCTGGTCAATAGTGAATCCAAGGATGTTGACGGTGGCGAATTCAGTGATGGTAGTGCAATTGAATGCCAAGGGGGAATAGAGTGTTAGACTCTTTCTTACTGGAGATTTATTGTCCAGAACAAATATTTTTGATGCTAATAGTGTACTTGTGAATATTCTTTAGCAGTGTAGCAACTTCAAGGTAGTCAGCTGAAATCCCATCATGACACGGGACTTCAAACATCTTGTTAATTTGTGAGTAAAGTCACAGAGGTCGACATACAGTTTTAGGCCCTTTGGCCCATCAAGTGTGTGTTGGTCAATAACAATCACCTAACTATTCTAATCCCAGAGAAATCTTATTTGCATGGCAACAAATGCTTTGACTTTATAAATGAATTTTATGTATGTAACAATGGTTTAATTAAAGGAAAAATATACTGACTACAGTACCAAGATGACAAACTAGAGTAATATGCACTGAGAATATATTTGAGAGAAATAAAGTATGACCTCATACAAGCTATACTGCTCCAATTATAGCTTTCTTTAAAGTCCTATTTTGTGATTAATATTATGCTTACAGACTCCATTGCTAATGTGTGTCAGGTAATCAACAACTTTGTTTAGTCTCTAATCACAGGGAAAGAAGTACAGCACAGGAGGGGATAAGGCGACAACTCAAAAATTTCAATCTGCCGAGAAATGATCCCTGTGAGTGTAGCTCCCTGTTAGGACAGTGGAATCCTTTCTTATGTTTCTCCTCAATATAAAATAGAAAGGATTCTCATGCAAAATACGTTCACCTTTTAAATCCAGAATTTAGAAGTTAATTATGAGGTTCATCGAGTATTATATCAAATATAAAACATTTAATCTTGTTTCCTGTAGACTTCTACAGTTGCTTAGCTCAAAATAACACTATGATTAACTTACCAATGCAGTCATTGTTATGTGAGAGCATGAATCCAGGAAAGCACAAACAGCTATAGGAACCAACTGTGTTCTTACAGGTCCCATTGCCACATGGCTGCCGCTCACATTCATCAATATCTGGGAAATGGAAAAGGGAGGTATCAGTTGCCTTTTAATTTGGGAAACACTTTGCCTCTGATTTTCTACACATTAAAAAGGAGTACTCAAGTAAGTAAACAGACTAACAGACATGCGTTATTTTGATGTGACTTTTCTATTGATAGGAATCCCTTTGCTGTACATAATGTACTTTGGAAAGAGAATATTGCCCTGTAGCCCTTTCCCCCATTTATATCTTTCGGTTAAATGACACCTATAGCCAATCCGATGTCACTCTACTGCCAATGCAAATCTGAATTAATTGGAAGAAGATATACAAAAGGAGTATCAGCTGACTCTCTGGAAAGTCCATCAGGAACATTACCATGTAACCATAGAGTAAATGCATATCCTATTCCTCAGTGGCATGACAATATGGATTAAACACATGACTTGCCAACAACGAGCTATGAGCAGTCACGTGCCCATATGCTGTTCATCCTGCAACCTTTCTGTTGATTTATTAAGCTGGCTGATTACTTCAGGTCTTTACTCTGCTGCAGAATGTCTCAAGGCTTTATATAATTCAACTATCAGAACACGTTACTCAGGCGAACAATTTGCTTTCCACAAGATCAGCTTTTCAACTGTTGTTTTTGCTGCTTTGCACCCACTGATTCATTATTTTTCCTAGTGTCAGTAACAGGGACTAGCAGTTCCACCATTAATTTTGAGGTCCATCTCATGGTACTGATAAAGATAAACTGCCATTTCCATTTTCTATTATCTCTCCTATTCAGAAAACAAGAAGAAGCTAGTTTGTCCTACTTCTGATGCGCTACAATAAAACAGTATGTCCAGTAGTAAAGATTTGATGAACTGCAAAGCGGGTATAGTGTCATAGGAATAGGAGTAGGCAACTCCGCCCATTCAGCCTGCCCTCACTATCCGACATTACCGCTGACCATCTTGTCACTGCAATTTTTCCACACTATCACCGGAGCGGCACGGTGGCTTGATGGTTAGCACTGCTGCCTCACAGCGCCAGGGACCCGTGTTCAATTCCTCTTTGGGTGACTGTCTGTGTGGAGTTTGCACATTCTCCCTGTATCTGCATGGGTTTCCTCCGGGTGCTCCGGTTTCCTCCCACAGTCCAAAGATGTGCAGGCTAGGTGGATTGGCCATGCTAAATTGCCCACAGTGTTCAGGGATGGGTAGATTAGGTGGGTTATAGGGGGATGGGTCTGGGTTGGTGTGGACTTGTTGGGCCAAAGGGCCTGTTTCCACACTGTAGGGATTCTATTCTAATTTCCATATCCCTGAATGTCATTAGTATAGTGCTCAGTGCACTATTTTCTACAATAAATTGTATTTATACAGTGCTTTTAATGTAGTAAAATGCTCAAATCACTCCACAACAACATTTTCAAACAAAAATTGACAACAAGTTACATAACGAAATTTAGGAAAAGTGACAAAACATTTGGTCCAATAGATGGATTTTAAGGAACATCATGAAGCAGAACAGAAATGAAAAGTGGCAAAATTCCAGAGTTTAGGGCTTAAGCAGCTGAAGTATAGTTACCAACGGTGGAGGAATTAAAATCAAGGATATGGGAAAGGCCATTATTGAAAGAAGGCAAAGATTTCAGAAGGTTGTGGTGTTAAAGAAGATTATAGAGACAGAGGGGCAAGACTCTGGAGGAATTTGAAACGAAGGTTGTGAATTTTTAAACTGAAGTGCTACCGACCAGTAACTATTGTTGGTTTGTGAGCAAGGGAATGATAGATGAACAACACCAACTTCATATTGCAGGATATGTTTTGGACATTTTGAGAATTTTGCTTTGAACTCTCGAGGAGGTAAAAAAAAATCCATACAAGCAGCATAAGGATTGATTAAAAGGTGATTATTAAATGGAAAAATATACCCATTAAAAAGGGGCAAAACTGCCTGTATGCTTTACAGATGTTTATAATCATTTCCATGTATATTTATACATAAAATAATTTGCTGAGATAACAAAAATGTCAGGAAAAGTCCTTTGATTAATATAATAAATGTGAAGGGTGGAAAATAGAGTGACTAGTAATCAAGTGGTTTAAGAGTTAGATCCCATTTGACAGCAGGTAAAGTGAAAACAGTGCAGAATAAGGTGAGAGAGAGAGAGAGAGACATCGGGGAAACCAAGCGAAGGCTCGGGGACGGCTTTGCAGAACACCTATGCTCGGTTCGCAATAAACAACTGCACCTCCCAGTCGCGAACCATTTCAACTCCCCCTCCCATTCCTCAGACGACATGTCCATCCTGGGCCTCCTGCAGTGCCACAACGATGCCACCCAAAGGTTGCAGGAACAGCAACTCATATTCCGCTTGGGAACCCTGCAGCCCAATGGTATCAATGTGGATTTCACAAGCTTCAAAATCTCCCCTCCCCCTACCGCATCCCAAAACCAGTCCAGCTCGTCCCCGCCTCCCTAACCTGTTCTTCCTCCCAACTATCCCCTCCTCCCACCTCAAGCCGCACTCCCATCTCCTACCGACTAACCTCATCCCGGCACCATTGACCTGTCCGTCCTCCCTGGACTGACCTATCCCCTTCCTAACTCCATCCCCGCCTCTTCGACCTGTTTATCTCCTCTCCACCTATCCTCTCCTCTATCCATCTTCTATCCGCCTCCCCCTCTCTCCCTATTTATTTCAGAACCCCCTTCCCCTCCCCCTTTTCTGATG
The DNA here is from genome assembly GCF_021869965.1 of Rhincodon typus. Taxonomy (NCBI): domain Eukaryota; kingdom Metazoa; phylum Chordata; class Chondrichthyes; order Orectolobiformes; family Rhincodontidae; genus Rhincodon; species Rhincodon typus. Next base: position 2,947,420 of record NC_063367.1, on the reverse strand, counting down.
AAGGGTCTAGGCCCGAAACGTCAGCCTTTCTGCTCCTATGATGCTGCTTGGCCTGCTGTGTTCATCCAGCCTTGCACCTTGTTGTCTCGGATTCTCCAGCATCTGCAGTTCCTACTATCTCAGAATAAGGTGATCCTGCTTTTCACCCTCTTGAGAATAACAAGTTTGCAAAGATGTGAAATAAATTGATTTGATAATATAGCTGTTGATTACCATCACAGAATCAAAAAATTATTATGGCACAGGAGGAGACCATTTGGCTCATTGGGCTTTCACTGGTTCTATTAACTAGTGCCAATCTCCAGCCTTTTCTCCATATTTGTGCACACTATTTCTATCCAAATGATCATTCAATGCCCTCTTGAATGCCTCAAATGAACCTTTCTCCATCACAGTTTCATGCATTGCATTCCATACATTAACTACCCGCTGTGTGTAAAAGATTTTTTTCATATCACCCTTGCTTTTTTTGCACATCACTAAATCTATGCCTTCTTGTTCTTTTTTCTTTTACAAGTAGGAATAGCTTCTCCCTGTATACTCTGTTGAGCCCACTCATTATTTTGAAAACGTCTATCAAATCTCCTTTCAACATTCTTCTCTCTAAGGAGAAAAGTCTCAACCTTTCAATCTATCCTCATAACTGAAGTTTCTTATTCCCGCAGTCATTCGTGTAAATCACTTCTACACTCTCTCCAATGTACATTCATTTCTTTGTTATAATATGGCTCCCACAACTGTGCAACGTACTTCAGCTGAGGTCTAACAAATGGGTCTTGTACAAGTTCGTCATCTCCTCCTTGCCCTTGTACTCTATGCCCCTATTAATAAAGCTGAGAGCACTATATATTTTATTAACTGATCTCTCCTGCCACCCTCAATGATTTGTACACGTATATATCCAGGTCCCTCTGTTCCTGCACCCCGTTTAGAACTGTACCCTCTATTTTACATTGTCTTTCAATGTTCTTCTGACAACTCATACCTCGCTGCACTGAACCTTATCTGCCACTTATCCATCCAAGCCATCAACTTTTCAAAGTCCTTTTGGAGTTCTACACTATCCTTCTCACATTCGTACGGTTCTTCCATGTTTCCTGTCATCTGCAGACTTTGAAATTGTTCCCTGTGCACTAAGATCCAGATCATTCATACATAACAGGAAAAGCAAAGGTCCTGATACCAAACCCTGGTGATTACAAACCTTCCTCCAGCCTGAAAAATATCTACTGACTATTACTCTCTGTTTCCTATCACTCAGCTAATCCTGTATCCTCTACATTGAGTGAAGCTGAGACTTGGTGACCACTTTGCAGAGAGAATGCAGGCAGTCTGCAAAAAAAGACCCTTAGCTTCTAGTTGCCTGCCACTTCAACACACCATTTCGTTTCTTGGCCAACATCTCTGTCTCAGGCTTGCTCAAGTGCTCTAGCAAAGGTCAGTGCAAGCTGGAAGAACAGCAGCCCATTTTCCGCTTGGTTACATCACAGCCTTCTGGACTCAATATCAAGTTCAACAATTTTAGGGCTTGAGCCACTTTCTCCCACGTCCTTTCCCAAACCCCCACGCACCAAGCCTTGTTATTACATGGTCTGCTATTACACACTACCCATTGTTAGCCACTAACAGTCCCTATTAGCAGCTATTCGTTCTCCTAGGCTGACCATTATCCACTCCTTTGTCTAACCGTTCTTCTCTCTCTTTGGGCTCTATCACCAAATATAGTTTACTCTTTACCCCTTCCACCCACCCTATCAATCTAAAACAACTTTTTCCTGGCTCCTATCAGTTCTGAAGAAGGGTCACTGGACCTGAAACGTTCACTCTGATTTCTCTGCACAGATGCTGCCAGACCTCCTGAGTTTTTCCAGCATTTTCTGTTTTTGTTTCTGATTTCCAGCATCCACAGTTCTTTTCGTTTTTTTCAAATTCTGTATCCATGTTGCTACTGTCCCTTTTACACCATGACCTATAACCTTCCTCACAAGTCTGTATTGCACAAGTCTGAAACGTCTTCTAGGAGTCCACGTACACTACATCAAGAACATTACCCTCAAAGATTCATTCCATTACCTCTTCAAATAACTCCAACAATTCAGTTAAACATGATTTCCCCTTTAGAAATCCATATTGACTCTAACTGATCAACCCACCTATTTCCATGTGATTACGAATTCTATACCGAATAATTGCTTCCAGAAGTTTCCCCACTCCAAAGTTATACTGACTGGTATTAATTATGGTGGGATGTTGTTTGTAGGGTTGGTGCGGACTCGATGGACTAAACGGCCAGCTTCCACACTGTAGGAATTCTATCATTCTACATCGAATGGCACAGCAGCTCAGTGGTTCGTACTGCTGCCTCACAGCACCAGGGACCCAGGTTCAATCGCCGACTGTCTGTGTGGACTTTGCACATTCTACCCGTGGCTGCGTGGGTTTCCTCCGGGTGCTCCGGTTTCCTCCCACAGTCCAAAGATGTGTAGGCTTGGGTGGATTGGCCTTGCTAAATTTCCTGTAGTGTTAGGGATGTGTAGTTTAGGTGGGTTATAGGGGGATGGGACTGGGTGGGATGCTCTGAGGGTCGGAGTGGACTTGTTGGGCCGAAGGGCCTGTTTCCACACTGTAGAGATTCTATGAAAAAAATACATACTCCGACTCCATGAGACTCCCTTTCTTGCTCACCAAATGTGTCCACCTCTCCTTTAACCACTCTCTGACCATTCATATGCCTATAGAAGTTTTTGGGGTTCCTCTTTACGTTAGCTAGTAGCCTTTTCTCTTAATTGCTTTTTCACCTCCTTGCAAACCTTCAGTATTCCTGTTGCTCCTCAATTGCAATTTTTGTCTTACATGTCATAAGCACACTTCCTCTTTCTAATGTTAACGCTGGATTTGTTTATCCTACCTTTTCCATTAGATGGAATGCCTCTCGACTGTAACCAAACCATCTGCTGTTTAAGGCTGCCCCATTGTTCAGCTACTGTTTTTCCTACCAACCTCTTAGTCCAAACAATCCTGCTCACTTTCTCACTGCAATAAAGTCAGCTATCTGCTAATTGACTTATCCTTTTGATTGTTACATGTTATTCTCCAACATCACCCTGACCCTATGATCACTGTCTCGTAAATGTTCTCCGCTTGATCAACTTTGCTCACTTCATTTCCAAGGACTGTGTCCAACATTGCATTCTTCCTTGTTGGACTGTAAGTATACTACATTCTGAAACTCTCCCGAACACAATCCAGAAACACTTACCCCTTGTTGCCCCTTACACTACCAGTATCCCAGTGTATATTTGGGCAATTAAAGTGTCCATTATAACTACTCTATAATGTTGACACTTTGCTGCAACTTCCCTGCAAATTTGTTACTCTATACTTTTTTTTAAACTAGTTGGTGGTCTATAGCCTACATTGAGCAATGGAACTGTATCCTTTTATTCTATAGCTCTAGCCAAACTGACTCTATCCTTGAACAGTGTGAGACATTATCTTTCTCCAGCACTGCAATGTCGTCCTTAACCAATGGCGCTACCTTACTTTGCAATCTTTCTTGAACAACATACACCCAGGAATACACCCAGTCTTGCCCTTCCTTAAGCCAGGTCTTCATCACTGCCACATCATCATAATTCCACATTACAATCTGTGCCTGTGATTCCCCAGTGTTATTTACTATACCCAATGCATTTAGATACATGCACATCAACTCTATTTTGGACTTTCTTCCTCCCTTACTCGGACTTCACTTATCAACTCACTACTTTCTATTCTCGTGCCAAGTGTAGCCCTAAGTATTTCACAAGCTGTGGTATTCTCCTATTCTTTCTTGGCTCCCACACCCCTGCCAAGTTACTTTCAAGTCCTCTCAATGGCACTAGCAAAACACTCTGCAGGAACATCAGTCCCAGCTGTGTTTAGGTGCAAATCATATGGTTTGCATAGGTGCTATCTCTCCTACAGCCAGTCCCAGAATCTAAAGCCCTCCCACTTGCATCATTTTTTTGCCACGCATTCATCTGCCTTATCCTCCTGTTTCTGTACTTGCGTGCATATGGCACTGTCAGTAATCTAGAGATTACTACGTGGTCCTGCTTGCTAACTTTCTACCTAGCTCCCTAAATTCTGATTGCAGAACCACAGCCCCCTTCCAATCTGCATCATTGGTACCACAATCTCTGGCTGTTCACCCTCCCCTTGAAGAATGCCACAGAGAGGCTACAGGACATTCTTGACCGTGACACTAGGGAGGCAATGAATCATCCTGGAGTCATGTTGATAGCCACAGAAATGCCTGTGTCTTCACCTAATTAATGAATCAGCTATCACTATTGCTCCTCCTTTGTTCTTCCTCCCCTTATTTACAATTGGGTGGCGTGGTGCCAGAGCTTGCTTCTGACTTGCACTTCCTTGAGGAACCAGCACCTTCATCAGATTCCAAAATGGAAACATGATTTGTGGGTGGGACACCAAGGGATTCCTGCACGTTTCTCTTGGACTGTCTGGCAATCACCCATTCCCTTCCTTCCTCTAGTCCTTAATCTGCAGTGTGACCACCTCTCTAATACTTAGTAATGTTAGCCTGACATCAGCTTGCATTTATACAGTACCTTTAATGTAATTAAATGTTCCAGAATAGTTCAGAAGAGGTTTATTAAGAAAATTGGATATCAAGTTACACAATGTTCCCTATAGTGGAAGAACCTGGAACCCGAAGACACCAAATTAAAGTGACTGGCAAAAGATGCAATGGTGACACAACAAAAAAAAGTTTCTTTGTAGGGTTAGCATCTGGAACACACTTCTCAAGAATTAGTAGAGGCAGGTTCAAACATGGCAATGAAAAGAAAATGTGTTAACTATTTTTGTTCTGACTATTCTATGTTTCTTTACTATGATAAGGAAATATTATGGAAAATCATGAAAAAATGTGAGGTTTAAAGAAGGGTCTGATCCATGTCCTTCCAGTTGGCCTCCCACATCCTATCCTCAGTAAGTTTTAGGCCATCCAAAACTATGTCACTGTCCTTATTTCCACCACTCCTGGTTATTAATCATTGTTCCTCTAATTCTGGCCTCTTGAGCATCTTAAATTATAACTGATGGCTATGCTTCATTGTTAATGCCTTAAGTTCTAGGATTCCTTCCCTTCTATGCAACTCCTCTTTTCTTTCTTCCTCCACTACATTCTTGAGGAATGTATTCCAGATTCTAACTGCACCCTGCAGAGAAACTGATTTTTTTTTGTTGTGTCACCATTGCATCTTTTGCCAGTCACATTAATTTGGTATCTTCGGGTTCCAGGTTCTTCCACCACAGGGAACATTATGCAGCTTAATATCAAATTTTCTTAATGAACTTCCTCTGAACTGCTCTGGAACATTTAATTACATTAAAGGTACTGCATAAATGCAAACTGTTGTCAGGCTAACATTACTAAGTATTAGAGGGTTGGTCACATTGCAGCTTAAGAGACTGGGGAAGTAAGGGAGTGGGGTGAGGTGTCACGCAACAGGTGGCAATATTCTTTATAAAAGCAAAATACTGCAGATGTTGGAAATCTGAAATAAACACAGAACCCTGGAGGAACTCAGTAGGTCTGGAAGCATCTCTGGATAGAGAAACAGAGTTAGTATTTTGAGTCCGTTTGATTCTTTTTTAGAACTGTGTATTAGTCCAGAAATACGAGAACTGCCAAAGTAGATGTGTGTCAAAGGATACTCGAGGTGGTCACAGCTTGCCTCTGTAGTACATAAATAATAGGGAAAATGCATCAACTTTTATCATAAATAAATCACAGACCAATATCTGGTAACAAAAGATGCAAAAAGGCAATTCAGTTCAAGAGAAGACCTGATGCACAGTAAGAAAAAAGCCCTTGATGTACACTTCGTGTAAGTAAGTAAGTCGCTCTAAACATGCAAACACTGGACAAATGCATGAACAACAAAATAAAGGACTGACTTTTGGCTTCTGGCATTAGCATAAAATATAATAGAAAACTGGATGGACACAAACTCAGGAAATCTGATGCAAGATATCTCTGCTCATCTTTCTAATTAATTATGATCACAAATGAATATAACCAATTGGATTTCAAAACTAGGGAATCACTGAGTGTGCAATTTCATGCTATGAATTTCTACGTGTCTAAAAAGCCCATGTTTGGTTATTTACTTACCCATACACATCGTCTTATCTGGTGTTGCTTTGAAGCCATTGCGACACGTGCAGTAGTAGCTTCCTACAGTGTCAGTGCACTGACCATGACTGCAAACATTGGGGATATCATGGCATTCATTACGATCTGCATACAAAAGAAATGGAATTTTCCAAAAACAGAGGAAGTACATTTGAAACAATGAGCAGCAATCATTCTCTCATACAACTGAGGGTAAAGTTTTTAATAATTAAAAATAAAACATCTGAATTCCAAAAGCTTAAAGAAGATTAAAAATATTTTAACATACGGTAGTTTGTCAGTATCTGAAATGAGAAAAGATGATAACCTTTTAACTGAAGACCAATTTTGCTGAATGTTCCTGCCTCAACCATTAATCTGCCTTTTTCTGTTTTGAGATGGATGTGCATTTCTAATGTTTTGTATTTTCCTGCACATATTATATATGGAGTAACACTGGTACATGTCAGAAAGTGAACTGTGATGTATAGGGATTGTGTTTAATTGTATGTAGGTGATGACCAGTCAGTTAGGATCCATCTCGGTCTTATAAACAGACACAGGAACAGGATTAGGCTATTCAGTCCTAAAGCCTGTTCAGCCATTCAACGCGATTGTGGCCTTAATATCTTTGCCTAACAAGATTTGGCGTATCTCAGATTTAAAATGAAGAACTGATCTAGCATCAACTGCCATTTTTGCAACACAGTTCCAAACCTCTACCATCCCTTTGTGTGTGACATGGACTGAAACAGTAGTTTTTGGAGTTAGGAGGTTTATGCTTGTGTATGAATGCTTCTAAACATATCTAAAAATGTGTAAAAATTGGTGCCGGTTCTATCCTTGACCAACTGAGCTTCTAGATTAGAACAATGTATCATGAATAGCATTAACAGAAGCCTCTCTGTTTGCTGCTTGCTGTGAAAGCATAAATATTTGCATTTGTACCTATGGGGTGGTGGAGATGTAGAACTCTGCCTGAAAGGTGGTAAAACCGGAAACTATTTCAACATTTAACAGGACACAGGTGAACTCTTGAAACAGCCAAAGAGTACAAGTATGGGCCAAGTGCTGAAAGAAAGGATTTGGGTAGTTAGGAGCTGACATAATGGGTTGAAGGGCCTCTTACCCATTGCAATACTCCATATCTTGACTGATATCAAACAGCACGTGAAGCAGCCATGCAATTCCATCAAATATTCTCAACATTAATGTTATGAATATGGAAGAAGCTTCTACTTGTTATAGCTCTTGTGAGAAATTGGACGGTGATTCTCAATCTGGGGTAAACATTTTCATTTCCTGTACCTTGAATGTATATTGCAAACTGCAAATTTTCAGACGGTGATTTTTTTCTTCATTAGCTTCATTTAGGGCAGCACGGTGGCTCAGTGGTTAGCACTGCTGCTTCACAGCACGGGGATCTGGGTTTGGTTCCACCACTGGGCGACTGTCTGCGTGGAGTTTGCATGTTCTCCCCGTGTCTGTGTGGGTCTCCTCCAGGTGCTCTGGTTTCCTCCCACAGTCTAAAGATGTGCGGGTTAGGTGGATTGACCAGCTAAATTGTCCACAGTGTTCATGGATGTGTAAGTTAGATGGATTAGCCATGGGAGATCTGGTATTATGGGGACTGGTGAGAGGGGTGGGTCTGGGTGGGATGCTCTTCAGAGGGTCGGTGCAGACTCAATGGGCCAAATGGCCTGCTTCCACACTGTAGGGATTCTATGTTAATGGATGGAAAATTGTGAGTTGGGGATATGTAAGTTATTGATCTATTCTTCCAGTGAAAGGATGCACCGATATCAGCCATTCTGAATTATTTTGCTTTCAATTGAAATGTTGAAAAAAAAATGATCAGTTTACTACTTTTAATAAGTTCTCAACTGTTCCACTGAAACATTCTTTAGAATGGCAAACCAATATATCAGGAGGGTCTTAATATGTCAATCAGCTTTTCTCGAGTACTTCGTTGGAATGTTTTAATATTCTCATGTAAAGCATTCTGACCTTCACAATGATATTTTAAAATTACTATACACTTATCTTTACACAACATTCAGGAATGAAAATAATTGCAGGAAATCAATATTTCCTTTTAATTAAAAATTGGTATTGTCACAATATAGGTCACAATTAAACATTTTCTACTTTTGTTTATTCTGCCCTACAACCACACACCAGGTCTTTAATGATAAGGGTTCACAACCAATCTATACACAGTGCAGTATTTAAAATGTTTATCAAACCAGGACATTTCAAAAATAATGAAGTCTACCTGATATGCAAGGAAGGACTGGTCATAGCTGAAAACATAACTATTTTTAGATTTTAACAGATATTGCTTACCAATACAATGTCCTGCTACTGTAAGACGGTAACCTGGCAAACATTCGCAACGATAGCTCCCAGGAGTGTTAATACAATTAGCATTCTGTTGACAAAGGGGGCCATTCTGACATTCATCCATATCTGAGTGAGCAAAACAGACATTAACGAATTAAAATTGCTTTTTAGCACTATGTTCCAAATCAGGGTCTTTAGAATTGATCTGATAATTGCAAAGGGAGCTCGTCATCAATACCCTTACCATAAAAATCAGACACCTATAAAGAATTATGATGTTCACGATTTTTTATCTGAGGATTTTGCTATTATCTTTGGATAGTTTGTTTACAAAGCTTGTACGTTACCTAATTATTGTGGTTAGGGTGTGGTGGGAAGGACAGATGTATGGCGGATGGCAACAAAAGAATGTCATTGGATCGAATTATCACATCTAATTTTCTAAATAATTACACTGTGCACAAATAAGCTGCAAGTAATTTTCTAGTTACAGTAACAAAATACGAAGTCTGCAAAACACCACTGTATCTGAGACTGCAGTTGTTGTGAGCACATTAGTGGAGAAGAAAGGAAATTGGAAGAAGTGCTGTGGATAGGGGTATGGTCAAGATGGTTCAATCAACCAAATTTATTAGATTTGGGAATTAGTGGCAATATCTGAAGCCATGAACTAGTGCTCCTCAGAGACCATGGCTGCCACCAACTAATCTCGGAAGATAGCCAGCAATTAATAAAAACAGAGGAATATTCACTTAAGGCTATGTCCAAATTCTAAGAAAATGTAGCCTTGAGCACACTGCTTCTTGGTTTGTATACCTTGGGCTAGAATTTTGCTTGGTTATGTTCCTAACTTCTGAAATTTGGGGTACTCCTGTAAGATTTTGGTTTCCCTGACTCAGCATCAAACTGGATAGTCCTAGAAACAGACCCAAAGCAGCACTGGAGCTGCATGGGTGGAGAGGTGAATTGGTTAGAAGGTCAGCCTTTCTCAGTGCAGCACTGTCCAAGTCCTGCATTTATATTAGGCCCTTAGTGCTAACCCACCTCCCACATCTCTTCATATCTCATATTCACCTCCCAGTTCATATTTCCCTGCTATGACCCTGCATGTCCCAACATCTGACTAAACCCCCTATAGTTCAATGCCCCTTCCATACCCCTCAGCAATACCCATGCCCATTCTATTAATCCTTCCCTCTTCCATACCTCCAATGCATTCCCTGTGCTGAATGTCTCTTGCACACAATACTCCAGGCGTGGTCTCACCAAGGACCTGTATGATTGCAGCAAGACATCCCCGCTCATGTACTCAAATCCTCTCACCACAAAGGCCAACATATTATAGCTTTCTTCACTGACTGCTGCAACCACATGCTTACTTTCATAGACTGATGAACATGGGCACCCGGGTCTCAGTGCAGCTATCCCTTTCCCAGTCCATTGCCATTCAGATAATAATCAGTCTTCCTGTTTTTGCTACATAAGTGGGTGACCTCACATTTATCCACATTATACCTCACCTGCTCTGAATTTTCCAAATCACTCTTGCCCAAATCATACTGAAGCACTTCTGCATTCTCCTCAAAGTTCATTCTCCCACCCAGCTTTGTGTTGACTGCAAATTTGAAAATACTACATTTAGTTCCCTCATCTAAATCATTAATATATATTGCGCATTGCTGGGGTCCAAGCACTGATCTCTGTGGTACCCCACTGGTCACTGGCTGTTGCTCAGAAAATGATCCCTGTTATCCTACTCTTTGTTTCCTGTCTGCCAGCCAGTTCTCTATCCTTGTCAGTACACAACCCCAATCCCCATCCACTTTAATTTTACATGCAAATGTCCTCTGTAGAACCTTATCAAATGCCTTCTGAAAGTTCAAGTAACCACATCCATTGGCTGTCCCTTATCCATCCTTGAAAAATCCTAACAGATTTGACAAAAACATAATTTCCCTTTCATAAATCCGTGTTGACTCTGTCCAATCCTGCCACTATGTTCCAAGTGCTCTGCTATTAAATCTTTCTTTTGTAATGGACTCTAGCAATTTCCCTACTACTGATGTATAATTCCTTGCTTTCTCTCTATTTCCTTTTTTTTAAATAGTAAGGTTACATTAGCTACCCTTTAATCCATAGGAATTATTCCAGAGTCTATGGAATCTTGAAAGATGACCACTAATGCCCCCACTATTCCTTGGACCATTTCCTCAAATTACTCTGGAATGTATTTATCAGGCTTTGGGAATTTGTCAGTCTTTAAGCCCAACACCATTTCCTCACTAATATGGATTTCCTTCAGCTGCTCCCTGTCACTGGACTATATGTTCCCCAACATTTTTAAGACGTTATTTGTGTCCTCCTTTGTTTAGGCAGAACTAAAATACGTATTTAATTGTTCTGCCATTTCTTTGCTACCCATTATAACTTCCCTCTTTCTGACTGCAAGGGACCTACATTTGTCTTTACTAATCTTTTTCTCTGCACATACCTGAAGCTTTTACAATCAGTTTTCACAAGCTTACTCTCACACTCCATTTTCCCCCTCTTAATCAATCCTTGTCTCCTCCTTTGCTGAAATCAAAACTGCTCCTAATCCTCAGGCCTGCTGCTTCTTTTGACCAATATGTATGCCTCTTTCTTTGATCTAATGATATCCCTAATTTCTCTTGTTGGCCATAGCTAGGTTCACCATTCCCATTTTATTTTTGTGCCAGACAGGAATGAATAATTGTAGTTCCTTCATGCACTTTCTAAATACTTGTCATTTCCTATTCACTGTCATGCTTTTAAATAACCCTCCCCAATTTAACATAGTTTGTCCCTCATACCATTGTAGTTTTCTCTATTTGGATTTAGGAACTTAGCCTCAGAATCAACTATGTCACTCTCCAGCTTAACAAAGAATTCTATCATATTATAGTCACTCTTAACCCAGGGGTCTTGCACAATTCCAGGAATTCCTCCTCTATGGTACAGTCACTGATTGATTCACCCATAATTATAGCTGTACTTTATTTCTTGCTTTAGTCTCCTGCTTATAATGCCTTCCCCAACATTACCATTAGAGTTTGGGGATCTTTATACAGCCCCCATTATTGCTTTCTGCCCTTGGTGTTTCTAAGCTCAACTCATACAGATTCCTCTTCATCAGAGCCAAATATTCTTCCTCATTAACCTACTCTTTAACTAGAAACGCTACCCTACCTCCTTTTCCTCTTTATCTGTCCTTCCTAAAATATTCAGCTCCCAGCCTTGGTTACACTGCAAGCACATCTCCATAATACAAACTATATCGTTCCCATTTATATCTATTTGCGTGAAATATGATGTAATGAAATGTAATATTGAAAATATACTCCAATCACTTTCAGAAGAACATATAGGTTCTATCCCAAACTTAGCAAGAAGGTTTCCTTTTCAGAAATGGGAGAAATTTTTTGGACAGCCTTTCCTTGCAAGCGTCTTGACTCTAGCTGAAGACCAGTCTCCAAAGCATTTGCCATCCAGTCACTATTCAAAACAGCTCTAGCAGGACTACAGCAGAGCAAACAGTGTTAATAGTCATGTGATTTCTAGGGAGCTTTATTGGAGAAAATCTCCAATGTGAACACTAATCTTTCAATTATATCTTTTAAAGAAATCATTCCAAGTATTTCCATTACCCTTAAAAATTTAAGTCCTTCTACAAATATTAAAGTATTGAAGTGCCATCATATCACATGTATTGAAATGCTCCTGGAACTGACACAGCATAAACGAGAATTTGAAAATTTTATTTGTAAGTTACAGTTCACCTTGCAACCTCATACAAGTATCAGTCTACTACAGGCATTCTTAGTATCAATTAATAAAACTTTAATCTCTTAACAAAAGAGGGTTCATGGCCAATATTTCCAGGACAATTAGGGGTAGGTGATGAATAATAACCTAGCAACAAAACCCATATCCCATGAACAAATACAAAAAATCATAATCTTGTCTAGATAAACAAACAGACATCCAAAAAGGACAAAAAAGAATCAACTTATTACAACCTTATAAAGACATTCATCTGATAAAGACTAACACTTCCTTTTGCAAGTCTGCAAACAGATCCTGCTCGGCTTAGGCTCCCCATTTGTGAACCATTCAGTATTAGATGATTTGGAAAAACACTCTGCTTTATTTGTTTCTATTGATACAATACTATATAACTGGCCATCTTTTCAAACTGCTTCTATCCATACATTAACCAGATAGCCTCATTATAAATCGTTGACTAAGCTAAAGTTGATGGACTTAGTTGTGAAGGCAATGTTGACATGATGTGAAGGAGAATGTTGCCTTTGTTTGATAGACATTTTCATGAAGTTGTAATGAATTATTCCTTGATATGGTTTTCAATACTTATTTGTTTTTCTGGAAATGTGAGAGAAGTATTCAGAGCAGTCATCTTAAGCTTTGTTCATTGACACAATGAATTGCTATGATTGATTGATACTTTTATGAAGTTGTAAAAATAGGCTTTTTTCAACGGAGATTTTCTTTTTGTGTTAGTTTCAGGAACATTTCAAAGACTTGTCACTATTACATAGCTAATTGTTTCTAGACTTATTGAATACTGGAAGAATGTGTAAAGAAAATGCCTGGGGACATGGAAGAGGTATAAGGATTGAAGGGCCATAAGGGATATTGGAGATGGCATTACGGGACACAAGGGTGAGGAATTTTAGAGGTCAAGGAGGAGCATGGGACATATGACGGTGCGTGGGAGATATGCAGGAGCATGGACCATATCAGATAACATGGAAAAAGGCTTTTAACTTTACTTATCAGAAGATTCCCGACTCCTCAGAAAGCTTTTCCAAGGTTCATGAACTGACCTACCTGGTGCGGTCCCTACAGGTTTCCAAATCCATCATGTCACAACAGGAATTGTATGGATGATGAAATTCAGATACTCCCTGGGCCTTTACAATTGGTGACCCTGATATCACAGGACATGCATGTGAGATCCTGACTCAACATGCTGCCTAACTTGAGAAAGGTGGTGTGGGTTGAGAATGCAGGGATATATTTGAAATTCTGGCCCCATGGGCCTCATTTTACCTGGTGCAAAATGACTTCCAGGCAGGTGCTGATAGGAAAAACCTGGCACCTTCTGTAATTTATGTCACGACAATTTGACCTTAGTCAATCTTTTGTGTGGGAACTATTCCATCAAGTGGGACACAATACATAAAGCATACATCAACATAACTGTTAGCATTTTACCAATTTTGATTTAATAGTAATAGGTTTGAACATGAGAACAATGTACAAATTGCAAATACAGACATGCATTGTGACAATTCTAATAGTCTAACAAAAATTAAAACAGAGGATTCTCTTTTAAAAGAGATGTTGTAAGATATGTTTACCGTGCCAGCGCCGCCATCATGAAAAGATGGTATTGAAAAGGTAGCATTCAGAGAGATAAAGACTCCATTACTTGCAACACAGAAGTGACTGTGTGGCTGGTTCTTTAATTATGACTTTCACAGCATGCAAGCGCTCAAACCTAGGTCAGTAACCGAGTACTTCAGCCCATTGTTGCACATGAGCACCTCAGCTCATTAGCACATCATTATCTCCTAGCACAAACAGTTGAACTAGGTTTTAACTTGTGTCTTGTGTATTCTTGAAAGCGGAAGACGCAAAACCTCTCTCTCACCCGAACTGTTATCTTTTCTCTCATCATATTCACGGTCTGAGTTACCTCGCTGGAGATAACTGTTCAGTTTTGTAGAGTACTTCTCCCTTTTAAATTCATCTCATTAAAGCTTCCTTGTCATTTTGGCAAGTATGATATTCCAGGCTCTTGGCTACTGAATTTACAACCACAGTCAACTTTTGGCTATCCATTTTAAAAAATTGCTCTAGTTAAAATTAAACATGTCTGTAGATGATCTGGGATTATGTTCTGTGGTTATGACATGTCGTAACAAGTCAAACTTCAGTTGGCTATTGTGAGGTTTAATAACAGCACAGATAAAAACAATTAATCTTCTTTAAGTATGATTGCTTGCTAGGACTCTTGTGGCATAATGGTATTGTCCATATCTCTAAGTTAGGAGGCCTTGGTTCAAGTCCTACCTGCTCCACAGATACGTAATAACACCTCTGAACAGGGTGATTAGAAACTATCTATGATTGCTTGCTACAGGGAGAGGAGACTCTTGTGGCACAATGGGGGCACGCCTACATTTGGACCAGGAGGCCCGGGTTCAAGTCATACATGCTCCAGAGGTCTGTCATAATACCTATGAACAGATTGATTTCTGTTTTCACAATACTGATTGAGCTACAGTTTTGTTTTCGAAGACAATATGTGGGTTCCTGGGCTCATTAACCACAGACTGGACTCAAATGATTGAATGGAACGTGGTTACTATCAATGTCAGTATTCTTTCCAATAACCAGTATGTTTGATTTACTGGGTCACTCATTCCTTGCGCTTGCCTGATAATGCAAACTTCACTGTAGAAAATTTTCATTATCCGTAAAATATCACCTTTGAAATCTCACATAAACTCAACATGGCAAGAATATATTCATTTGGCCAAGATATTCTGAAGACCAGAGTGTCTTTGGAGCTGTGCAAACTGAGTTAAGTGTTCAGATTATGAGGAAACCTGCTGCGGCAGACTCTGTGGGAATTTCGTGGGAAGTTAAAACTTTGAAACCTCCCGAAGAAATTCTTTAAAGTCAGAAACATTGAAAGGTTCTGGCTGAGTTAAGATTAATGGTTAACCAGCAAAGCTCACAGGATTTAACACCTACTCTAACTCCTAGGTAACCATTAAATTGACACCCCTGACTCACCACTAATCCCGCCCACCCAACTACATTTCCCCTAACCCCTGGCAATCACACCACAGTTCAACCCTGCTGGCCCCGACAATCACTCCTGCGCCCTTGGCATGACTGTCCCTGGGCCCAACATACATCTTCCAACCCCACCAGCTTGATCCCCCTGGACTCACACAGACCCTTTGCCATCTCCCAATGTCCAGTGACTTGACTCTTCCAGGCCCAATAACCCATCCCCAAACAACGAACCAGACTGACATCTCCCCAACCCCCAGTTGGATTGAAAACCTTCAACCTGAATGATAATTACTACTTCATCAGCTTGAGAACTCCTGGTACATGCCCACCCCACCCCATAAGTATTGCTGATACCAAGAAACCTGCCACCTACCATAAGCACTCATTTATTTTCCTGGCTCTAATTCTCACCCACCTGGCATCCTACCCTCCTCTCACCCAACTGGTATCCTAACCCCTCAAATAACTGCCCTCCAATCCTAGCCTTTCCTAATATACTTATCCATGCATCGTAGTTGGCAAAGTTGCTGGCTATTTAAACCCTAGAATGTGGCAGACTGACTGAGTACTGCTAAAGACAGTGTGGTTTCTACAAAGATCTTCTTCACTACTGGTCTCACGGATTCCTCTATAGGTTTGTTACAGGAATCTCCAGCATAGGGGATACCTTAAAGCAAGTCTTTTGTTTTCGATTAGGGTCAGAAATAGGACTTTTTCTTTGTTTTTAGAAAATAGCAAGGAAGTGTTAACTAATTTTTTTTGAAACAGCAAAAAATCTTTCAATTGCAGTTAAAAAAACTTCCCTCTATCCCTGCTGGACATTTATATTCTGTAACATGGCACACACTGATTACTGTAGAATGGAGTTCCTGTGTAAGATGTAGATCAAATAAGTACAAGATACTGTAGTTCATGACAAATACCTTACTTAAAGAGCAGACATTAAGACTATTAATTTCTCTGTATACTTTTAAATAAATTGAGGGAATCTATTTATAAGGGATCACTTTACAAATTAAGAAATATTTCCTTATTACCTTCACAGCTGATCAGTTGATCATTGTATTGAAATCCCATGGGACATTCACATCGGAAGCTTCCAAGTTGATTAATGCATACACCATTAGCACAAATACCAGGAATCCAATGGCACTCGTCAATGTCTGCAATGAAGTGTACTTGCAGGTTAACCTTGTAAAGAAGTTTTATATATATGCTGAAGTATATTTTTCTTCATTCACCAACATGAGCAATGATTGTATGAATATATTTCAAAGTTAAATGTTCCTGGACTGGAACATTTGTGATAAACGAATGTCTATTGTACTCTTCAAGATGTGTAGGTATAGTGTAGCCAGAAATTCCACGATGAAATGAAGGACTAGATTAAATAACACAATTTACTTTTTATACTGACATGAAAATTATTTGGTAACATAAAATCAGAATTAGTCAGGGAAGCAAATATTCAATGATTTTTATATTTATTTCATTCCATGGCATATACTCTCTGCAACAGAACTCATTAACCTATTGGAATCAACAAATTTTAGCCATCTGTAAATCACAGGGCATCTTTAAGAAAGTCATGTAAGTTTTTATCCAAGTGAAAGTTTGCCCAATTTACTTTTATCCTGCGTTCATAGAGTTGTGAAATTTTGTAATGAGTAAAGCCTCAATAATGCCACATTGGCTATCTACTATGACATATCTACACATTGTAAAGTAGATTTTTATTGTTGCTAAAAGAGAAATTGCTCAAGAAACTCAGCAGGTTTGGCAGCATCTGTGGAGAAAAAACAGAATGAACGTTCAGTTCTGAAAGATTACTGGACTTGAAAAGTTAACTCTGCTTTCTCTCCACAGATTTTGCCAGACCTGAGTTTCTCCAGCAATGTCTGCTTGTTTCAGATTTCCAGTTCTTGTTTTATTTTTATTGTTGCTCAGTAGTACATATGAATTAGCAGGTACAAGCCATTCAGCCCCTCAGGCCTGCTCTACTATTTAACAAGGTTATGACTGATTGGATTCTAATCCACATTCCTGACTACATCCTACATCCTAAATCCAGCCTGAGAATTTTCCTCAGGATCATATATGTTTAAATTAAGTCATCTATTAATGTTCTATATACCAGCAGATACAAGCCTAGCCTGTCCAGCCTTTCCTCATAAGACAACCCTCTAATTTCACATATCAGTCAAATTAATCTTTTCTGAACTGCCTCCAATGCATTAACATCCTTCCTTAAATAAGGCAACCAATACTGTGCACAGCACTCCAGATGTGGTCTCATTAGTGCCCTGTATAACTGACGGTTACCTTCCTACTTTGGCATTCAATGGTACACATGATAAGTGATAACATTCTACTAGCTTTCATAATTACTTGCTGTAGCTGCCTAATAACCTTGAGTTATTAAGAAAAAGGACACCCAGAACCCTCAGCATCTCAGAGTTCTACAACTTATTACCAATTAGATAATAACTTGCTTTTATATTCTACCTGCCAAAGTGGGCAATATCGCTTTTTTCTCCACCTTATATGTCACTTGCCACATCTTTACTCAATCTCTAAGACTATCATTATCTTTTGTAGCATGCTTATATCCTCCTCACAACTTACTTACAAATATACTTACTGTCCTTTAATCTGAGTCAACAATTGAGGTCACAGCTTCTATCCCTGTGGTATACAGCTCATTACATTGTGCCAATCTAAAACAAAATGCATTTATGCCTATTCTCTGCTTCCTGTAAGCCAGTCTTTCTTCTATTCATGCCAAATACACCACAGGTTTTATTTTGAACCATAACTTTTGATGTGGCACCTGATCAAATGCTTTCTAGAAATTTAAATACAGTACATTCACCAGTATCATTTTATCCATAGCATGTGTTACTTCCTTAAAGAATTCTAACAGACTGGTCAAATGTAATTTCTCTTTCACAGAACTATGTTGGCTCTGCTTGACTGCCTTGAACGTATCCAAATGGCCTTGCATAACTTTTTTTAATAAAAGCTTCTAACATTTTCCCTAAGACTGATGCTAAGATAACTGGCCGGTAGTTTCCTACTTTCTGTGTCCTTCTCTTTTTGGAATAAAGATATGACATTCACTATCTTGTAATCAAACGGGAGAAAGGTATTAATCAAATTCAGATATGTACAATCAAATTTTTAGAAATATGTTGTAAGATATGTTTACTGTCAGAGGGAGTTTATGGACACATTTAGAGCATACCAACTTTTCTTCCCTTTTCTCAACCAAACTGCTGTTACTTTTGAGACTCCTGATATTGAAGCGGTCCATGTCATTATGATCCTGGGCTAGACGGCCAAATTTAAGTTAAATCTGACTAGGCACCAGTAACTTCTTAGATAGAAAAATTATACCAAGTGCAAAATTCATAGGACTTACTAACAGAATAAAATCTAACAATACATTGTTAAAACATTAATACAATCTACAATACTACTTGCACAAAATATACTGCAATCCAAAATAAACATGTCGTGAATATGGGTTATATGATCTGACACCAATAGTGCACATTTCTCAGCAACTGCCCCCAAGATTTGAATGGCATAACGGATAATCAAATCTCACAAGGGACTAGAATTCTTTACTTGACTTGGAATTCCCATACAAGAGCCATTCTTTCATGGGCTGCTTCAATAATTGCTTCCAATCTGGTTGAGTACTATCCTTTTCTAGGGTAATGCTCTCTTGGACTTTGGAAACGACACTCAAGTACTAATTCAAAGGCCCAACCCCACCGACAGCTAACTTCACCATTTTAGAAATATCCCTGGCTCCTTTACTGAGCTCTAAACTTCTTCAGTTGCACCAAGCAAATACTGCTATGGGCTTTTGAAACCCCCATTCTCAGCTGTACTCAAGTATTAATGGCATGTAGCTGCTTCTGAACTCACACAGCTTCCAGCACTGGAACAACCAAAAGTAACAATTCCTTGTAATGGCGTGCGCCCTGAGTTTTACCTTTTCAAAGTATGCAGGCTTTTGCAGCATCAGAAACACTTACAAAAACAAGGGTTCATCATAGTGCCCCCATATGCAGCAAGACCTGGGCATTACAGGAGCAAATTACTGCAGATGCTGGAATCTGTATTGACGTTAGCTTACTGTCTCTCCATGGATGCTGCCTAAACTGCTGGAAATCACAGCAGTTTAGGCAGCATCCATGGAGCGACAGTAAGTTAACGTTTCAATCTAGATGACTTCATCAAAGATGACATGAAGTGCGGAGGGGCAGCATGTACCTAATAGTTGTGGGGGAGATAGAGTGCTGGGGGAGAAAGGATGTTGATAGTTCAGATTAAGTGACCAGAATGGGAGAATGGCAGAACAATGGTGTGTCTAATTGCCAGAACAGAAAGAACAGACATTCCCATTGGAATAGGGGGAGGTGAGAGAGGGCATGATGACAGAGTAAAACTGAAAGAAAGGGAAGGAATGGGAGTGGGTTCACAATACTAAGGTGTTGAACTCAATACTCAGCCCAGAAGGTTGTTGAGTGCCTAGTCTGAAGATGAGATGTTGCTCCTCCAGTTTTTGTTGTGATTCGCTGGAGCATTGCAGTATGCTGAGGACATACAAGCAAGCAGTATGCTGTGTTAAAATGACTGTTAATGGGAAAGTCAGAGTCATGCTTGCACACAGACTGGAGGTGTTCTGCAAAGCGGTCACCCAGTCCGCATTTGTTTTCACCAATGTAGAGTATGTCAAATGGGGTGCAGCGAATACTGGGACTGTCTGTTCTTTCCATTCCGGCAGTTAGACACACCATTGTTCTGCTATTCTCAAATTCTGATCACAATCATCTGAACTATCAACATCCTTTCTCCCCCAGCACTCCACACCACCCTCCTCCCAATTATTGCATAAATTCTGCCCCTCCACACTTTATGTCAGCTCTGATGAAGAGTCATATAGACTCAAAACGTTAGCTTGCTCTCTCTCCACTCTCTCTCCATGGATGCTGCCTGACACGTTGTGATTTCCAGCATTTTTGTTTTCAAGACCTGATAATATCCAGGCTAAGGTGGTAAGTACACCACACAAGTCCCAGGCAATGAGTGTGTTCAATAAGAAATAATCCAACCATTTTCCCATGATATTCAATGGCATTATCATTGTTGAGTCTCCACTATTAATGTCCTTGGAGTTATAATTGGCTGGATACTGAACTGGACCAGCCATATAAATATTGTGGCTACGACAGCAAGTGAAAGGCTGGGAATTCTATTCAAAGTTTGTCTACTGTCTACAAGGCACAAGTCAGGATTGTGATGAAATGCTCTCCACTTGCCTGGTTCACAGCAACTCAAACAACACTCATGAAATTCATCAACAAAGCATCCCATCCAGCACCTTCAATATTCACTCTTTCCACCAGGATGCACATTAGCATCTACAAGGTATACTACAGTAAGTCATCAAGACACCTTCTAACTTGCAAGCTCTATCACCTACAATGGCAAGGGCAGCAAATGTATGAGAACATCATTGCTTACAAGTTCCCCTGCAAGCCATACACCATCTGACATGGAAATATATTCCCATTCTTTCATAGTTATAGAGTCAGAATCTTGAAACTCCTTTCTTAACAGTACTGAGCATGCATCTCAATAACTTTAGCAGTTCAAAAAGGCAACTAACTCATCACCATCTTCTCAAGGGCAGTGAGTGATGAACATTAAATGCTCGACTTGTGAGCAACACCCACATATAACTAAAGACTAAAAAAAAGGTCTCATTGCAGAAATGGGGATAGAGGAGGAAAGTAGACTTGAGCTAGAATATCAGCCATAACATTATTGAAAAGAAGAGCAGGCTCAAGGGGGTGCATGCCGTCTTACTGCTCTTATTTTGTATGATGTAAACTTTTTGTTGTGTTTTTGTTATCCACAGGTGGCAACTTCCCTCTTCAGCAGACCAGATGTCCATTAGTCATACATAAGTACTAGCCAAATATTCTGTTAGAGCTGAGTCAGACTCTCCTCATCTAACACTTATACAATTTCAGCAGGGACTGTAAGGCAACAAACAGGAATGCGAACCTGACAAATTGTCTTTCCTTAATTCAGGAATGTTGAAATTAATTCTACAGGAAATATGAAACTAGCTAAACCAGTGCAAGCCAGATTTAAAAATTGGGATTTTCTGGACTTGGATGATTAGCAATCCAATGGATAAATGTCCTGAGTTATTAGGGAACAAGTTTTACATTCACGAATGTTTAAAGATTTCCTTAAGAGTACGGTAATTTTTAAGTGCAGTACTTTATGTGCATTTTTTCCACTTTCCTTATTCTTTTATTACTTATGTTGGAACCAGAGAACACAGAAGTCTTCCTATGTTTGTTCTGTCACTGATACATTAACCAAATAACTTAACACATCACAAACAGCCTCAATTTCAGAAAGAGTGTAAACATGAACAAGTCTTAGACATGAAAGAAAATAATATGAATATGATTGAGACCAATTGGTAACAATAAAAACATGGTTTACAATGCTGGGGAAAGCTTAAATATCAATCCCAACTCCTATTTCATTGTTGAAAATTTGTCTTCAAATGATCTCACTAAATGCAGTTATGGCACCTAGATAATCACATTTGAAGAAACATAATACACATTTTAAGTTTCATTTCACTACTTGTGTCTATATCATTCAAAACTGCAGTTCTTTAAACAACAAAAATATATCTTACCAACTGCCTGTCCGCTTATATCAATAATATATCCAGGTCTTCGACTACCGCAGAGAAACTGAAAGTCATCTGAAACATGATTCAGCATATTATCAATATATGTCATGTACATGTCACAAATTCTAAATCCAGTTCTAAATGTCTTAACTTGATACACAGAAACCTACCTGTGACAGGAAGTGGACACTGCTCACATGGTCTGTTCCAAGCTTTTCCAATCATGTATGAACAGCAACACAACTTCTTTGTCATATTAAAGGCCAGCTCACCATTACAAGTACCATTTTCACGGTCAAAATATTTGAAGCAGAAGCTCTTTCTATTGTCTGTAGATTGAAAGGATATAACCTGTCATTAAGTTGCAAAATTATAGATAAGCACAACTGAAATCAGTTGATTGGAAAACATTATTTATAGCTTCTTAATATTCTCTTAACTGGTTGATGAACGCTTACCCATACAGTTGTTTCCACCATTAACTTGCATATAATCTGGTGGACAGATGCAGGTATAATTTCCTACCGTGTTGAAACAGGTACCAGGGCCACAAATGCCAGGTGAAGCGCTGCACTCATTAAGATCTAGAAAAAAAAACAAAGTAAGTTTTGGAGTATAATAACAGTAAGTTTTCCTTATTTAAACGAAAAGGAAACTGAAATCAGCACTACCCATTTGCACATTTGTATTATTTGATTGATTGTTTGCATTTCTGCAACTAACCTGCTCAGTGCAGAATGATGTTGAAACCTGGATAGGACACAAATTGTAATTTTCATACAAGGATCCTCATCAGCCATCAACTTCTAATGAAAATTTGGGTATGAACATAATGATTCTGCCAACAGTGAGTACCCAAATGTTTGACTTTTGTTACTGTCGGGGGTCCCAGCTGGTAGCAGAGAACCAGGCAATTACAAAATTTCCTATTGAAATATCAGTTCAACAAAAAGACAAGCATGTGATTATCAAAGTGAGGAAGCGCACTGTTGGAATTAAAATACTTCCTCAAATTGTGTACTCAAGGCAATGGCATACAATGAAAGGGTAGCTGTTTGCCCACCCTGACTTCAGTGGAAAATTTTAATCTGGGCAGCAAGTATTACATAAGAACTATTTTACAGCCTAGCCGATGTTGAAGATCCAACTCCAGTGTCAGCATCAATCACTCAGATCAGATTGCCATACACAGAATAAGCCTTATGCTTCTCTGATAGTCCCTGTAAGTTTTGTTGGGTCAGTGTAAGTTCTTCCACTTCCAAACGAAGGTTTGTAGTTCAGTTTCAATCTGTGCTGGCCGTTTACGCAAACAATAGCTTTATACAGAGATAGCAGGAACTGCCGATGCTGGAGAATCTGAGATAACAAGGTGTAGAGCTGGATGAACACAGCAGGCCAAGCTGCATCAGAGGAGCAGGAAAGCTGACGTTTCAGGTCTAGACCCTTCTTTCTGAAGCTTTCCTGCTCCTCTGATGCTGCTTGGCCTGCTGTGTTCATCCAGCTCTACACCTTGTTACAATAGATTTATACAATCCAGTTTCATTTCAGGAAGATTCCCTTGACATTGTTAAAAAGAAGTTTTCAAGGAACGTTTTTGCTTGCAGGCGGGTTTATTAAAGGGGAAGGTTAAGCATTCCGTTGAACATAATTTGGATAAGCATCTGATGTAGCAATGTTCCTGGCTACATTAGTGTTTAAAATTAACAATAGTGTAAATCAGTACCTGTCTGATCAGGTCCTGAACCTGGTGTGGTGTTCACCACAATGTTTATTTGCCTTTGCAACAACATTATTAGCCATGTTTGAAGAGAGTTGCCATGATCCCCAAGACATCATCCTTCCAGTTGCCAACTGTCTACAAATTCACTTGGTATGAGCTTTGTATTTGTCTGAAAGTAGCTACTTGACCTGTATGATATGTTCATTGTAGTTACGTGTCACAAGTTTAACTTTAGCCGAACACTATACTATTCATATGACTCACATACATATGCCAACATTTCTTATGGGTTTAGGAATGTCAATCAATTTGCAGAATTACACAGGCTTGTCCTGTTGTTGATCAGTGGAAAAGGAAATCAAGGTGTTGGTTTTCCTGACTAAAGCAGCAGTCACTCTTAAGGGAAGTAGCTATTAAACTTGGTGAATTGGCATCCATACTCTGCTTCCTCTCGACTGGTTTGACAGCAGCACACAAATTCTCCATTGCACTATATTTTCTGTCCACATTAGTTTCCTTTTAGATCCTAAAATATAAGGTTAGCAAAGTTATCTATTTCACATGGGTGCTAGGAATGCATTACCTATACAATGTATGGAAATTTGAAATTTGTGTGCTTATTTCTTAATTACTAGCAATTTTAGAAAGAATGAGCACAATATGTATAATGCACAACTTAAACACTTTAGTGCACAGCATTTCAATACAGCTACAATTTTATATTTGTGGAAAACTGCATTATGCAACAAAATGGTCTACAGAGTGGTAAATATTAAACATCAATAACAAGTTC
The DNA here is from genome assembly GCF_021869965.1 of Rhincodon typus. Taxonomy (NCBI): domain Eukaryota; kingdom Metazoa; phylum Chordata; class Chondrichthyes; order Orectolobiformes; family Rhincodontidae; genus Rhincodon; species Rhincodon typus. Next base: position 2,922,792 of record NC_063367.1, on the reverse strand, counting down.
CAGATCATAAACAAGATACCTCCTGAAGGCCTATATAAAGTGCATTCAAGATATAGTACCACTTTTGCAGTAATCTCAACTTGTAAAATGCTAACACTTTTTTTTACTGGGAGGTCTCGATTTTCATGCCTATTTGCACACTGACTGTGATTTATTTGTTTCTAAGTACCTGCCAATAATTTTAAAATTGGTTACTTTTGTACAAAAGCAACCCAGTTCATCATGAAGCATACAATGAGTTATTTTATAATCCTTTACTCAAAGTGAAGAGTTGGCGAGCATCCAAAGACAGGTACAATTTTCCAATCTGTACTCCTATCTGGAAAAGCCCTAGGTTGGGAGTGTTGAATTACAAAAATTACCATCTAGCCACCAGTTGGTAGGTTCTTGCAGCAGCACAGTGAGATTACGAATTCAGTGCAATTGGACATTAAATACATATAAACCAGCTAATGGCACTGCACACGGATGTTGCAGTTTAATACATTACCACAATGTCAGCGCAATCAGTGATATCATGCATTAAATTTTTAATCTGGAAGGGCAGCCAATTGGAATACATTAACTTGAGTATTATTTATTCACGATCTATTCTTCTCAGGATCAAGATTCTGTTTTGTCAACCATTTTGTCTTCAAGAAGCAGCATATAGAAAAATAATTCATATGCACCACTAATATTTTTAGAAAAATAGAGAGTAATGAATCAAAAAGAAAGCACTGACATTATTAACAATAATGTCAGACTTCAATAAATATACCTTCACATACTCTGGTTTCTTCATTCAAATAGAAACCACGTGGGCATTCACACTGGAAGCTCCCAAAAGTGTTGACACATGTTCCTCCTTGACACAGTCCAGGTAATTCCTTACATTCATCAATATCTGCATAAAGCAGTAAGAGATAACTGGATAAGCTGTTAACAATATGAAGAGACAGCTCACAGGGTGCAACATTTGAAATGTTATTTTCAAAATGGTGTTAAGTGGTTACCCTCCAGAATAACTGTGATTGGATTAGGACGAAAGCCTTCTCCTCCAGGACAAAGGGTTCTGTATTCAGCTGTTTTAAATAAAAAGGTTCAGAGTGTTACAAGAATATAAAGATAAGTAAATCAACATTTTTTGAAGCCTTGAATTGTTAGTCAAATGAAGAGAAATTTTGTTTTATTTTCATTGTATGCACTTTGACTCTGAGGGACAAGCTACTTTTATTTCAATCAAGTAATACAACAATGTAAGACAACAAGGTGCAGGGCTGGATGAACACAGCAGGCCAAGCAGCATCATAGGAGCAGAGAGGCTGATGTTTCGGGCCTAGACCCTTCATCAGAAAAGGGGGAGGGGAAGGGGGTTCCGAAATAAATAGGGAGAGAGTGGGAGGCGGATAGAAGAGGGATAGAGGAGAGGATAGGTGGAGAGGAAACAAACAGGTCAAAGAGGCGGGGATGGAGCCAGTAAAGGTGAGTGTAGGTAGGGAGTTAGGAAGGGGATAGGTCAGTCCAGGGAGGACGGACAGGTCAAGGGGGCGGGATGAGGTTGGTCGGTAGGAGATGGAGGTGCGGCTTGAGGTGGGAGGAGGGGTTAGGGTTAGGGTTAGGGTTTTCTTTTGCTTGCACCATTTATTTGCATCCTCTCTTAAATCTATTGCTGATAAATATGCATCAATCTATTTGTTCTAACGGTCTTCAATTCAAAAAGTATGCTTTTACATTTCTAATGCACATTCTGGTAATAGCAGAATTTTATTTTAAAAACATAGATTTTAATTCATTAAAAACTGGGTATCTGCCCAATTGGAAGCCTATAATTTTAGAAGCTGGTTTCTTTGTGGCATTAATGTGAAAAAAAGATTCTATTGCGATTCATTACACTCATTGCTGAATAAACAAACACATTTGTGGGGTTCAAGCATTGTAGTTTGATTTTTTTTAGAAAGGTAAACATACTTGAAAGGTTGATTCATAAAGTTTCCACCATTTGGAACCACGATAATAAAATGAGATCTCTTTTGATAGAGATAACAAGGTGTAGAGCTGGATGAACACAGCACACCAAGCAGCATCAGAGGAGAAGGAAGGCTGACGTTTCGGGCCTAGACCCTTCTTCAGAAAATCCTGCTCTGATGCTGCTTGGCCTGCTGTGTTCATCCAGCTGTACACCTTGTTATCTCAGATCCTCCAGCATCTGCAGTTCCTGCTATCTCTCTTTTGACAGAGATGGGTGAGATCCTAAACAAATATTTTGTGTTAGTATTTACCGTGGAGAAAGACATGGAAGTTAGGGCACCCAGAGAAATAAATAGTGATGTCTTGAAGAGTCCACATTACAGAAGAGGAGGTGCTGGAGCTTTTAAAATGTGTAAAGGTAGGTAAATATCCAGTACCTGACCAAGTGTATCCCAGGACATTGTGGAAGACTAGTGGAAAAATTGCGGGGCCCCTAGGCTGCAATTTGTATCATCGAAATCCATGGATGAGATGCCGGAAGGCTGGAGGGTGGCTAATGTTGTGCCATTATTTAAGAAAGGCTGCAAGGAAAAGCCAGGGAACTACAGATTGGTGAGTAAGTTGTTGGAGGGGATTCTAAGAGACAGGATCCACATGCTTTTGGAGAGGCAAAGACTGACTGGGATAGTCAGCATGGCTTTGTGTGTGGGAAATCATGTCTCACACACTTGAAGAGGTGACCAAGAAGATAGACGATGGCAGGGCGGTAGACATTGCCTGCATGGACTTTAGCAAGGCCTTCAACAAGGTTCCACATGGTAGACGGGTTAGCAAGTTAGATCACATGGGATCCAGGGAGAGTTAGCCAATTGGCCACAAATTTGGCTTGACAGTAAGAGACAGAGTTTGGTGGCAGGGGATTGTTGTTCAGACTGGAAGCCTACGACTAAATGTGTACTACAAGGATCGGTGCTGGGTCCATTGTTGTTCGTCGTTTATATGAACGATTTGGATGAGAATATAGGAGGCATGGTTAGTAAGTTAGCAGATGACAGCAAAATTGTGGTATAGTGGACAGTGAAGAAGGTTATCTAAGAGTTCAACGGAATCTTGATCAACTGGGGCAGTGGGCTCATGAATGGCTGATGGCGTTTAATTCAGATAAATGCAAGATGTTGCATTTTGTTAAGACAAACCAGGCAGGACTGGCACAGTTAATGGTAGGATTCTGGGCAGTGTTGTCAAACAGACAGGCCTAGGGTGAATGCAGTGATTGTAACAAGGTCAGCCAGGTGGCCATCATCGAATAGGAGTTATCTGATTAGAGCTGTTAATCCAATCCAATCAGGGAGCCTTGGCTGACAGGTAACTACAGGAATATGTGTAAGTAAAGAGTGACTTGGTGACCGGATACTGGTCTCTGTGGAGTCATTTCAATGGCAATGAGAGAAAAGCATGCTCCTGAAAAAAATCATTCGCAACAGTTATCTTTGAGTTGGAGTCAACATTTTTGGCGTTATGTCGTTATTTGGGAAGCATGATTTGTTCGATCCTGCTGTCGAAGACTGGGCCCATAATGTGGGAAGAATGAGTTTTTTTTTCCCAAGCAAATGACATTGGGGCAGACGAAAAGCAATGAGTAAATCTCCTGACAGCTTGTGGAGCCATGGCATTTTCAGTTATTAGGAACCTAACTTTCCCTGAGGCACCAGATACTAAAAGCTTTCAAGGGTTGACAGATTTAGTTAAGGAATATTACAACTTGATGTCTCTGTTAATTCTGAGATGCTCTCAGTTTTACTTGGCAGTTTGAGAAGCAGGGGAATCTGTTATCGGGATTTTTGACTAAGTTAACACAGCTGGCAGAGGCATGTGACTTTGGTTTAACCCTTAATGAGATGCTGAGAGACTGTCTGCTGCAAGAGATTAATAATGTAACCATGCAAAAGCGCCAACTGCTGGAGCTTAACTGGCCTTCAAACTGCAACTGGCTTTATCATTGGAAAATGCAGCATGTGGAACATTAGATGCAAGATATTCTGATGGAAGTGGACAGCCTTGCCAGTCCGACTAAGCTTGAGTGAAGGCAATTGCATAGCCTCATCGAGGATACATCCTGAACAGAGGAACTCCAGGTCAGCCCACAACAAAACCCCAAAACAAAGCCAAGCGTTGGCTAAACAGTTAAAAATTTCTTCAGGATCTGGACTACCAAGCCATTTTAGTTGCTGTCCACATGCAGACTTGAGACGGCAAATGAGTCCCAACTAGACCTATATTGAGTAAGAGAACTCAGAGGCCAGTATCCAGGAAAGTGCACATTCTGGGAATCCCACCTACATCTGGTTAGGAACAGTTAAATTGCTTAGCAACCTTCCAATCAGAATCAATCCAAATAAACGTCTGTTTAAATGGTCACCAGGTTTGAATGGAGGTTGCTACTGGCATGGCTGTTTTGGTGATCACAGAACCAGTCTTTAACAAAATTTGCTCTAGACTCTAATCCTTAAGTTAATGCAAGACCTTGGCTAGACTAAAGGGAACCTTTACAGATTAAGGGTAGAACTTCGGCTTATGAGAAGCAGCTGGTTCAGTTACCACTGATTGTAGTCAAAGGCTCGGGCCCAAGCTTGATTGGGCGAAATTGGCTGAGAAAGATTCACCTAAATCAGCGTAACATTTTTCGATTAGAAAATGGCTGCCTCAGTGAAGTCCAAAATAAATACTCTGAAGTTTTTCAGGAAGTTTCAGGGACTATCAAATGAGCCATGACCACCTTGCATGTGAACCAGGAAGCAATTTCACAATTCTGCAAGGCCCGCCCAGTGCTATTACTTTACGGCAAAAGTAGAGGCAGAAATCATAAGGCTGGGAAGCGAAGTAGTCATCAAACTAGTCCAGGTTGCAGAATGGGCAGCACTGGATTGTGAAGCCCAGTAAGCCAATATTCACAGTTGAATAAATACCTAATCCCTTGCATTAGAGGATTTATATGCAAAGCTAACAGGGGGGCTGTCCTCCACAAAGCTGGACATGAGCAATGCATACTTGCAATTACAGTTAGATGAGGATTCCCAGAAGTACCTTACAATTAATACCCATAATTTATGTCAATACGCGAAGCTACCATTTGAGGTATTGTCAGCCTGTGCAATTTTTCAGCGGATTTTACAAGGTCTCCCCCAGGTTGTGCTAATAACAGGGAAGACCAATAGGAAGCACTTCGAGAACTTGGACATTGTTGTTAGATGTTTCTGTCAGGCATGCTACATCTTAGGAGGGAAAAATATGTATTCCAGACACCCCAGGTGACATAGTCGTCAAGACCAGGTTACACACGTTAGAAGATAATGTGAGGGTGAACAAAGGTGCCCGGGCTCCCATGTCTGTTCTGGTCTTTCCTTGGGCTGGTGAATTATTACAGAAAGTTCATACATAACCTGGCCTCCATCCTGGAGTTGTATCAACTCCTAGAAAAGGGTCAGCCTTGGAAATGGCCAAGCAATAGCTTTTAGGGAATGAGGAAACAACTACCATCCTCTAAGGTGTTGTAAGCAAGAACTGGCATTGACATGCGATGCCTCCCCGTACAGCATCGTAGTAGTATTAACTCATGGGTGGCCCCATGTAGACGAACACTAATAGTGTATGTATCCAGGACTTTAGCTAATGCAGAGCATGAATAAGTCCAGATACAGAGGGAAAGTTTGGTGGTCATAACTGGAGTCAGGAAGTTCTACTAATACCTTAAATTTGTAAAAATAACAGACCACAAACCCCTGCTGGGTCTACTTAAAGAGGACAAAGCAGTGCTGCCCATAGCTTCAGGCTGAATACAGCAGTGGGCTCTAATACTAAGTGCATATGATTACAAACTGGAACATCAGTTGAGAGGTCAAGTAGCAAATGAGGATGCATTGAGCTCCCACCCACTGGCAGATACACTAGTGGTGGTACAGTCATTGAAAGAATCCATAATGTTTTAAATTTTCTGGACATCTTCCAGTCACAGCTGACAATATCAGACTTTTGACACAGAAAGATCTGGTCCTGGCAAAACTGAAACAACTGACAGTGATGGGGAAAGCCAAAGGGCCATCTCAACCAGAATTGAAATCTTTTTGGACCCAGAGAGACCTAATCACAGTGAGGACAGCATATTATTATGGGGAGCAACAGTGATTGTCCTGAGCAAAGGCTGCCACCAGATACTGGCTGAACTCCACCAGAGTCATCCAGGGAAATCCAAAATGAAGATGTTGGCAAGAAGTTACATCTGGTGGTCAGGACTGGATGCAGACATAGCTGCATTGGTGTGGCAGTGCCCAGAGTATCAAAAAGGACAAAAATTAGCGCTAGCATCTCCCCACAGTCATGGGAATGACCAGGTAAACCCTGGACTTGGTTGTTCGTTGACTGTGCACATTCTTTCATGCGGTCAATGTTCTTAGTCATTGTGGATGCCCACTCAAAGTGGCTGGATGTGCATAGAGTTCATTTGTCAAACATGGGGACAATGATAGAAAAACTGAATGCGTCTTTTACAATACATAAGCTCCAGGAAGACTTGGTCACAGGCTATCGTTTACCAGCAGGGAATTTGAGTATTTCCTACCGATGACATGTAAAAGCAGTCCAAACTTTGAAGGCAGGTTTAAAGAAACAGCCTACAGCTTCACTAGATACCAAACTGTCCCAGTTCCTATTGTATTACAGGCCCACCCCTTATGCAATTACAGGGATAGCTTCAGCAGAGTTGCTAATGGGGAGAAGACTCTGCATGAGGTTAAATCTGATCTTCCTGGTCTTGGGGAGGGGAAGGATGAAATGGCATCAGGAACACCAATGCCGGACATGAGATTCTGCTAAGTGAGAGAGACAGTTTACTTCAGGGGACAGGAAGCATAGAAATAGCCCTTCATGGTGTAAGATGCATGGTCAATGCGAGGTCAGGTCCAGTGATGTATAAAGTTCAGGTAGGTGCGATGGTCCTGAACAATCATGTAGACCATATGAAAGCTGCAAACTCATAAATGGTGCGGGAGCAAAACGTGCCCACCACCTCGACAATCTTTCCAACTGTTTCAGAACCTGTGGTTTCTGCCTCTTCGTCAAATGTTGAAGATACCTTGGAATCTGAGATGGACACGGTGGATGTCACTGCTTCGATATCTTTGCTGTCTGCAGAAAAGAATGAATTTCTTTCGAGATGCTCTGGGCGCAAGAGGCGAGCTATTGTGTGTTACATGCCACCTGTATGAGAAGCAGAGTTGGAGGAACCTGACTTGGTGCTTAAAAGCCCCAGGAATAGCTACAAAAAAGAAGAACCAGCCTATGCCGTCGACTCAGAGGGGGAAGGATGTAGTGATTGTAACGAGGTCAGCTGGGGACCTCATAGAATATGAGTTTCCTGACTGGGACATTTAATCTGGCCCAATCGGGGAACCCCGGCTCACAGCTAAACAGAAGACTGACAGACATCCTTTCTCTCTGAAAGCTGACTCTGAGGGAGCTGGGTCAGTGTCAAAAACTCTCCACATGTAAATAAAGTGTGACTTGGTGATTGGATATCAGTATCTATGCAGTTATTTCAGTGAAGGTACATAGTTCCATGAAAGTGGCATCACAGGTAGACAGGGTGGTGATAAAGGTGTTTGGCATGCTTGCCTTCATCAGTCTGAGCACTGAGTACAGGAGTTGAGATGTTATGTTACAGCTGTATGAGATATTGGTAAGGCCACAATTCTGATCACCCTGCTATAGGAAGTATGTTATTAAACTGGAAAGGGTGCCAAAAGATGTACAATGTTGTTATCAAGGCTGGAAGGTTTGAGTTAGAAACAGAGGCTGCATAGGCTGGTACTTTTTCAGGGTAGGGAATCTAAAACTAAGGGCATAGGCTTAAGCTGAAATGGGAAAGATTTAAAAGGGACCTGAAGGTCAACTTTTTCTCATGGAGGGTGGTGCGTGTATGGAATGAGCTACCAGAGGAAGTGGTGGAAGTGGGTACAATTACAACATTTTAAAACACATTTATACGGGTTTTTGGATAAGAAAAGTTTAGAAGGATACAGGCCAGACGCAGGCAAATGGGACTAGTTCGGTTTAGGAACCCTGGTTGGCATAGATGAGTTGGGCTGAGAGGTCTGTTTCCATGCTATATGACTCTATGACTTTCTATCACCCAAGTACTTATACTGCATTGGAATGAGAAAGAACTATGTATGACAGAAAAATTGTGCAACAAAATAATAACTGATTGTTAAGCATCTCAATAAACCAATATAATGGCAAGTACTACTGATACAGTGAAATATCTCAAATGAAGTTAGAAAATAGCTTTAAAGTGTTTCTAAACTCTTACATGAATTGATAGAAGGACAAAGTTCGCATGGAAACCCCCAGGCTCTGCCCAAAGAACAGCAACAAGAAGCTCTTGAAACTCCCACTCCAATCTCATTACTGCAAGAAAGGGTGTTATCTCCACGCAATGAATATTCCAAGAAGCACTTGCCCAAGCGAGGATCTAGTAATAAAACGCATCATTTACAAGTATTAATTATTTTGTTACAGTAAACATTAAGTAGTTTGTAAATGCTCTTGAAACACATTCTGCGTACTTCCTAAAAAGGGACTTCCAACATTAAGCTGTGGCTGTACACACAAATATTTAGGAACCTTGAGACACAATGGTAGTGTCCCTACTTCTGGGCCAGAGCTCTGGGCTCAGAGACCACCTTTCCCAGAGATGCACCATAACATATTCAAACAGGTGGATTAAAAATATCAAACCCAACAATAAGCAGCAGCTTTACTGTTATCATAGCCAATACTTAAGAATTACTTAAAACTGAAAGAACAGAACTTGATCACAGTTCTAAATTAAAGCTATATGTACAGACCTGGAAAAGAAATCCTGAAAAGTTACCAACCAGTTACAGAGTTACACAACTTTAGCTTTTCATTTTTGGAACCAGTTCCACATTCTCTATACCATGAAAATGACTCTTGGGCCCTAATGATGTACCGCAGGATATGAATCTATCTCAAACTATTGCTACAAGCTGATCCGAAATAAATAACATGAAAATGACTTTTATCACCTATTCTATTGCATTGATTCTGTATGCAATCTATATTATTCCAGGTTAAGAGATTGCATTAACTGCCTGCTCGCAGGCTACCAACAGTATTACTATGAAATCTGCCATTGAGAGGACTATAAGTGTGTCTCCGTATAAATCTCCTGCTTATAATTCTCTTTTTCTTGAACCCACCTTTACTTGAGATAGTCTGAAAATATGCACAATAAATAAGGAAAAGATATTACATGTTTTAATGGGCATAAAAATGCATAAAGAAAGTCTTGTTACAACTTTATAAAACATTGATTAAGTCATAGATAGAATACTTGTGAGCAGTTCTGATCACCATACTATCAGAAGGATGTGATTGCACTGGAGAGGGTGCACAGGACATTTACCAGGATGTCTCAATTAGAAAAGATTGAATAAATGATTTTGTTTTCCCTGGAGCAGAGGAGGCTGAGGGGAGCTATGAATGAGGTATACAAAATTAAGAGAGGCATAGGCAAGATAGATCGTGAAAATCATTTCCCCATGGCAGACTTGTCCAGGACCAGAGGGCATAAGTTTAAGGTGAGGAGAAAGTTGTTGAGAGGGGATCTGAGGAATAATGTTTTCACCCAGAGGGTGATATAATGTGAAACATGCTCTCTGAGAGGGTGGTGGAGGCAGGTACTCTCACAACATTTAAGCAGCATCTGGACGAGCACTTAGAATGCCAGGGCATTTGAACAAATGCTGTGGAACAAATGCCGGTAAATGGGATTAGTGTATTTTGGTGTCGGTCAGCGTAAACATGGTGGGCTGAAAGGCCTGTTTCTATGCTGTAAGACTCCATGACTTCGAAAATCAATAATTCTCTAGTAATAGGTTTGAACCTGCATTCAACACACTATGCTATGAGGTGCTCAAGTGCACTGACATTTTTCTCTAAAATTAGTAGCTTTCCCATGTTTCTTTTAGGTAACTTTGAGATCATTGCTTAACTATGATTACAATACAAATTGTCTGATCCAACTTGTTTAATATGAATTGTAACATACCAACACACCCCACTCCAGTTGGGTTCAACTCAAATTCAGATGGGCAGTTGCAAACATAGCTTCCAGGGGTATTAACACAAATTCCGTTTATACAATTAACTGGATTTGCACACTCATTGACATCTGTAAAAGATTTCCAAAATATATGAGATATTTTAAAGTCATGCTCTAAATACTGTAAAACTTCCATTAATTGTTCTAAATTTCTGAGAAATAATACCTTAGTAATATTATTTATCAAGAGAAGACAACATTTTACCTGTGCAGTTGCCGCCACTCCTGTCTAGCTCATAACCCAAATCACATTCACATCTGAAAAGTCCTGGAAGATTTTGGCATCTTCCAAAGACACAAATGTCAGCAAATGAGCATTCGTCAACATCTGGAAAATAAATTAAAAACTTACTGAAAACAACCTTTTAGAACATAGAACAAGTCTTCACTGGACTTATAAATACAAAGGAAATCTATTCATCATTTATTTATCTCCAAAAACTTGCAACAGGTACAGAAGAGGATACTCTGGAAAACATTTTATTAAGCTGCATTAATAGTGCAGGACAAAAACAAGCTTTGACACCATAGTTATAAAACTTTATCTCAAGTCTAAAGACATCTGATATACTGTGTATCAACATACTGCAAAATTGGTGTTGGAGGGAAGTCTCATAGCTTCCAAAAAAATTCCCCATCTGGCATGTTGGCATTTTTAAATGGTTACTTTTTTAATTTGATCAATCATACATTGAGCATACACTTCACAAAACCTTTGCAGTCAGTAATTCAGACCATATAATTATACACTATTCTCATACTAAATATCCTCTAATCAAAGTGAATGTCCAACTGCAGCAGAATTTATTTTCAATACTTACTTATCTGTAAAAAAAAATCAAACTACTGTTTGCATTGTCCTTTAAATCTCATTGCATGGAGTGTCTATGAAGATGTGCTCATGGATGAATTAACTAAAGTCTCTATTTGCAACAGTAACTGCTTTGACTACCTAAATTGAGATGAAATGTTATTCAGATAGATTCTGTACATTATCATGCTGACAATAGGCAAGGCCAGTCTAAATATTATTTGATTGTCTGATAAGTTCAGCAGTAACACGGCCCAATAATAACACAATGGCATTTCTTGGACCCCAACATTTTTGTTATATAAAACTTCCACGGCATGTCTAATATTTAGAGAGAAGAGAAGCACAATTATAAATGGATAGATGATCCATACCTTGACACGCCCTGCCATCCACAGTTGGCACAAAGCCCATGTCACATTCACAACGGTAGCCTCCAGGTGCATTTAAGCAATGGCCATTCTCACAGAAGTTCACATTTTCAGCACATTCGTCAATGTCTGTCACAAAGGAGAAAAAATTGAACATACTGAGAACACTGAAATCCTTTTAATATATAAAATTCAAAGAGTACATTTTATTCTGACCAGAATGGAGAGAACACAAAGGAGCATACATAAATTAATTATTTTCAGAAACATATTCAGCACCACTCCTCAAGAGACCTTTTGTTCAAATTCTTTTATTTTAACTACAGGCTACTTGTTATCCATCAGGACTCAGAACCCTACACTCATGTCTGCACACTGTGGCCAATTATTGTGTCCTTAAAGCTTCTCCAGATTAGATAGTTTATTCAGCAAAGATCATAGACCAAGCCTGAAATCTTCATGGTCTGAGATTCAGCTATTCACTGCAGGGAATCTGCAGTGAATGGTGATGTTTTCAAACCACAAAGGATTGTATTATGCAATATTTATCAGCCCATTTTTCAAATTGTGCCTCAAAACTCTTCAAGGTCAACAATTATTTTGAGGACTAATCATTGATGAAAGTTATGAAAAGATTCTCGAGAAGATGAATATATTCAAAATTTTAACACCAGTAACAAGAATAAGAAATAATAACCTATTATAGTTTATTAACTCTAAACAATAAGTATTGACTTTGTAAGGAAAAGAATGATTAATATTAATGCTAATTTTTATGATGAACAGAAATTATATCTACTGCAACATTACTTGCTTCTATCCTTATTGTTGACTCCTTTTGTTAATGAGCTCTTATTGACGACCTTGTTATGTGCAAGTCAAACCATTTGAATACTTATCTCGCTGCCTTTATGCGTTTCCTTCCAGATAATCCATAAATTATGACTACACTGTAGTTTGCCAGCCCACCATTTTGCCTTTGCAAATACACTTGGCCCCACAACACCTCAAATTCACAATCCCTGTATTTACCTACATAGTTAAATCCTACTCATTTGTGCAATCCCCTATTGCTTTATCTATGTCTATGACTCCTGAGTTTTCTGCTTTTGTTTCATTAGAATTTTTAAACCATCTAGAATTACATTCTCAATTTCCTCTAATTTGCTAACTATACATTTGTTTAAATTCCTCCTCAAAACTGTATCTTTAATCATGCTTTTGATCACTTTCCTTCAAACCTTCTTGGATCACTTTTGGTTTCAGGTTTGTTATATGAAAGCACTTTTTAAACATAAGTTGTAACTGCAACAACAACACTAGTGGACAAGAAACTTTCAGTTGTCTATTTTAATGTTAAGTCTTAAGAAATATGGAAAATATCATTTTGTATATTAAGAGATAAACACATTAAGGTCTTCTGGTCATTAAAGTTATGCATGATAATGAGCAAAATAATATTTTTTAAGAAGTATTTGATCTTTGAGCTTACCAGTACAAAACATGCCATCTCCTTTGTAACCCTCTTTACATGTACATCGATATGAGCCATCTGTGTTCATGCATTCAGCATTGGGGCTGCACTTATGGGTTCCATTTGAACACTCATCCACATCTTTGCAAATACAATTATTTATCGTCAGTGCATTCACAATAGTTTAAAGTTTCCTCCAACCACGTGCAACACTCATTCTGACATGTTTCATTTCAGATAACATTCAGCCCCAATTTGTCATCAATGCAAAATTAATCATTTGAGGAATCTGATCTCATTTGGAATTGAGATCAAGCAATTAAGTCCAGACTGGATTTTTTAAATAATCTAAAGGTAAGGACCTATACTAATTATAACTCAACATCCTTGCCTAACATGTGAAAGCATTTTGATGCTTCACGTTGCTTATCGATATTATGAAATATAATTGATCCATGACTACACTGACATTGCAATTATAAAGACAACACAAAGAAGATATTATGTGAGGTAACAAGCATGATAACTCAATGAAGGGAAGATTTCAATTGCTGAACATTTTAATTCTGGTTTAGAATTGAAACTTAAAACACCCCTGGTGAGAATAACTAGAAGCTTCATATGATCTGAGGCACCACTTGCATCATGCTCTCCTCACTGCCAGTAAGGCTGGGGCAATGATTTATATGTAAGGCCTTAACTCTGAATTTTAGTTTTACAACAGGGTTAGCTGTCAAGAAACTGAAAAATCCCCAAGTAAATCAGCAAGAGTTTGGATTTTATCCTCTATTTGTTCAAAATTAAAACATTGTTCTTTAACAAGAATATTTTCTTTCAAAATGTTTCTTCAAAACGTTTCTTACCAGAACATTTGATGCCATCTCCTGACCAGCCATCTGCACAGGCACACTTAAAGCTTCCTGGTGTATTTGTACATATAGCAAATTTGTCACAATTATGTGCACTGATTTCACATTCATTAATATCTGTAACAGAGAAAAATAAAAGATTATGACAGCGGGTTGTGTTAAGGTTTTCACACTTCATGGAATGCAACTGCACCTGCTGTTTTTGATGATTTTTGACTAAGGAGGTGCTGTGTTTGTAATTTTTCTTTTACTCTTTCAGAAGAGGAACTTAAGATGAAAACCATTCTTATTATGACATCTTACCAAATGGAGCAACAAGTCGCTACGACAAAGTTTGTCACTGTGCTATTTAATAAGTGCTAGGAGATTCACAAAGTACTCTTCATAATGGTCATACCTTTTCAAAAGAAGATAGATTACATATTCAAATGTACAGCAACAAACCAAAAATGATCAAAAAGTAAAACACTGCAGATGCTGGAAATCTGAAATAATAACAGACAGTGCTGGAAAAAACTCAACAGGATTGCAGAGAGAAAAAACAGAGTTAATATTTTAGGATGAATGACCACGATATGATAAAATTCTACATTATTTTTGAGAATAAGATAATTTATTCTGAAACAAGAGTGTTAAATTTGAATAAGGGAAATTATAAAAGCATAAGGTACAAATTAGCTGAGGTAGACTGAAAGCATGACTGTATTAAACAGATAATCTTTAAATTCCTTCAAGTTTGAAAAATCTCAAAAATATTCAGTCAATCATTGCTAATAGTTCAGGATTCCATGAGATTAAAACATGGCCTATAAATTTACTAGAAACAGCAGTACTCTGAAGACTGGGAGGTTTTATAGAATACAACAAAGAAGGACCAAGAAAATAATAAGAAAAGGGAGAATAAAATATGAATGCAATCTAGCAAAAACATAAGAATAGACTGTAAAAGCTTTTGTAAGTACGTAAAATGGAAATGTTTAGCTAAAACAAAGACAGAGTCAGGATAATTTATAATGGGGAATAAAGAAAGGACAGAGAAATTAAATAATTATTTTATCTGTTTTCACTGGTAAACATACAAGAAATTTCTCAGAAGTAAAGATCCAAATTGGTGGAGAGAATTGAAGGAGTTGAAGGAAATTAATGTTAGTGACAAGACTGTACTTGAGAAATTAATGGGTCTGAAAGTTGAAGGTCTTCATCTCAGAGCGTTGAATGTGGTTGCTACAGATTGGTGATAATCTTCCAAAATTCCATTGTTTCTAGAATGATTGTTGCCAATTGGAAGGTAGCAAATGTCACCCCATTTTAGAAGGGAGTGAGAGAGAAAACAGGGAATTACAGATTTGGCCCAGCATATGGGTGGAAGGGAGGACCAAGTGAGGGTGCCCAAAGCAAGAAAGGAAGGATGGTGATTAAGGAGAGACAATGATGTAAAATGGGTGTACTGTTTTTAAATTAATTATAACAATAGCGACAAATTTCTTTTATATGTTTTAAGCATAATTTTATCAGTACTACTGACTGACTCTATTACTCAGAAGTTTGAAGCTATATACACTCTTTAATTTTACTACACTTCCAAATCAATAGTTTACTTTTTGTTTGTTCTTCCCTTGTTATATAGTTATCCACTTGCCTTCATGCCAGCTGGTATTACTGGATAAGTCAGATAACAGGTTGAAATCTGGCTTGTTGGATAATCTTTTGTTCAGTTTTGGTTTTAATGAGGTGGTCAAGCATACAATGTTGCAGATTTGATTTTAACAATAAAACAGATGTGTATTAAGCTAAAGATAAAACAGATATGAAACCAGACTACTGACTTACAACACAAACTTAAAAATAATCAAAAGCATGGTAAATACACTCCCATTACTCCCCCAAAAAACTCCTTCACAGATCCCCAAAACACCCCTGTATAGTACTCAAAAATACTCACACCAGAAAACAAAATACCTTTCTCTAACACCTCCGTAGGCTTTAATTGTAATTTCAACTCCAGGCTGGAAGGTCAGATAACCTTTTCCAGGAGCTGTCATACATCTGAGTTCAAATGTTCTCAGATTCAATCAGCCCCATTGAGGGTCTTATCCTGACTTCTAGTCTGGGACTATCATTAAATTCCTTATTCTAAAATAATCTTTCTTTTACTATCTTCTCCCTTTTTCAGAAGCACTTCTCCATCTATCTTTATCTAAAGACTTCTGCAAAAACGGAAAAAGCCTTTGTCAAGTGATTGGGGTTCAAAAATACTTGAGCTTGTTTAGCTTGTTAGGTTATAAAACTTTCCCAATATATACAGAACTCACTTTACTGCTGAAACTAACTCCCTCAAGCTGTTTTAAAATAAATTGCCCTGGTTACAGCAATGTCTACATTAATCATTAAACTCTTCAGACACCCAGTAAAAGCTATATGCCACTAATGCTAATTCTAAAATAAATGATATTGAAAAATATATCACAGTTTGCATTATGCAAGAATGTGTACTTTCTTGTACTAACATGTAATCACTAAGGTTTTTGGAGTAGATCTATAGCTCCGGTTGTGGGCTCGCCGAGCTGGTTTGTTGTTCCGCAGACGTTTTGTTACCGTGCTTGGTAACATCCTCAGTGCAGCCTCTGATGAAGCGTCGGTGTGTTTTCCCGCCTAGTTTTTAAACTCTGGGGTCCGTTGCGATGGATTGCCTCACTTCCGGGTTTCCTCCGTAGTGGAATGTATACAGGGTCGAGTTCAATGTTTTTATTAATAGCATGCTTTCTGGAGTGCCATGCTTCCAGGAATTCTCGTGCTTTTCTCTGCCTGGCCTGTCCCAGGATCTTGGTGTTGTCCCAGTCGAAGTGGTGGTTCTC
>NC_063367.1:2877224-2881280 GCF_021869965.1 Rhincodon typus | reverse complement strand
CTTGTGAAATCCACATTGATACCATTGGGCTGCAGGGTTCCCAAGCGGAATATGAGTTGCTGTTCCTGCAACCTTCGGGTGGCATCGTTGTGGCACTGCAGGAGGCCCAGGATGGACATGTTGTCTGAGGAATGGGAGGGGGAGTTGAAATGGTTCGCGACTGGGAGGTGCAGTTGTTTATTGCGAACCGAGCGTAGGTGTTCTGCAAAGCGGTCCCCGAGCCTCCACTTGGTTTCCCCGATGTAGAGGAAGCCACACCGGGTACAGCGGATGCAGTATACCACATTGGCAGATGTGCAGGTGAACATCTGCTTGATGTGGAAAGTCTTCTTGGGGCCTGGGATGGGGGTGAGGGAGGAGGTATGGGGGCAGGTGTAGCACTTCCTGCGGTTGCAGGGAAAAGTGCCGGGTGTGGTGGAGCTGGAGGGGAGTGTGGAGCGGACAAGGGAGTCACGGAGAGAGTGCTCCCTCCGGAAAGCAGATAAGGGTGGGGAGGGAAAGATGTCTTTGGTGGTGGGGTCGGATTGCAGATGGCAGAAGTGTCGGAGGATGATGCATTGGATCCGGAGGTTGGTGGGGTGGTACGTGAGGACGAGGGGGATTCTTTTTTGGTTCTTATTGCGTGGACGGGGTGTGAGGGATGAGGTGCGGGAGGTGTGGGAGACACGGTTGAGGGCGTTCTCGACCACCGAGGGGGGGAAGTTACAGTCCTTGAAAAACGAGGACAACTGAGATGTACGGGAGTGGAATGCCTCATCCTGGGAGCAGATGCGGCGGAGGCGAAGGAATTGGGAATAGGGGATAGCATTTTTGCAGGAAGGTGGGTGGGAGGAGGAGTATTCTAGGTAGCTGTGGGAGTCGGTGGGCTTGAAATGAATATCGGTTTCTAGGTGCTTACCTCGCGTGACTCCATTTTTTGGAGTAAGTGAGGTAATATATTTGGGCGGTTGCTTTACCCGAAACACTACCTAGGTAGTGTCTCCCACCCATCCTCCTCCTCTAACCAAAAAAAAAAGGTTCTGAGCACTGATTTGGTAAGGCTACTAGTATTTTTTTTTAATTTGTCTGTTTGGGAATTCAGAACAGTGGGAATGGATGTTAGGGCAGTTGTATGCTCCTCCTGTAGAATGTGAGAGGTAAGGGTCACCACTAGTGTCCCCACTGACTTCATCTGCGGGAAGTGCACCCAACTCCAGCTCCTCGGAAACCGTGTTAGGGAACTGGAACTGGAGCTGGATGAACTTCGGATCATTCGGGAGGCTGAGGGGGTAATTGAGAGGAGTTACGGGGAGGTAGTCACACCTCAGGTACAGGAAAAAAATAGATGGGTTACAGTCAGGGGATGGAAAGGGAACAGGCAGACAGTGCAGGGATCCCCTGTGGCCATTCCCCTCAAAAACAAGTATACCACTTTGGATACTGTTGCGGGGGACGACTTACCAGGGGTAAGCCATGGGGTACAGGTCTCTGGCACAGAGTCTGTCCCTGTTGCTCAGAAGGGAAGAGGGGAGAGGAGGAGAGCATTAGTCATTGGGGACTCCATAGTTAGGGGGACAGATAGGAGATTCTGTGGGAACGAGAGAGACTCGCAGTTGGTGTGTTGCCTCCCAGGAGCCAGGGTCCGTGATGTCTCGGATCGTGTTTTCGGGATCCTTAAGGGGGAGGGGGAGCAGCCCCAAGTCGTGGTCCACATAGGCACTAACGACATAGGTAGGAAAAGGGATGGGGACGTAAGGCAAAAATTCAAGGAGCTCGGGTGGAAGCTTAGAGCTAGAACAAACAGAGTTGTTATCTCTGGTTTGTTACCCGTGCCACGTGCTAGCGAGGCGAGGAATAGGGAGAGAGAGCAGTTGAACACGTGGCTACAGGGATGGTGCAGGAGGGAGGGATTCAGATACCTGGATAATTGGGGCTCATTCTGGGGTAGGTGGGACCTCTACAAACGGGATGGTCTACACCTGAACCAGAGGGGTACCAATATCCTGGGGGGAAATTTGCTAATGCTCTTCGGGAGGGTTTAAACTAATTCAACAGGGGGGTGGGAACCTGAATTGTAGCTCCAGTGTACAGGAGGTTGAGAGTAGTGAGGTCATAAATAAGGTTTCAAGGTCGCAGGAGTGTACCGGCAGGCAGGAAGGTGGTTTGAAGTGTGTCTACTTCAATGCCAGGAGCATCCGGAATAAGGTGGGTGAACTTGCAGCATGGGTTGGTACCTGGGACTTCGATGTTGTGGCCATTTCGGAGACATGGATAGAGCAGGGACAGGAATGGTTGTTGCAGGTTCCGGGGTTTAGATGTTTCAGTAAGATCAGGGAAGGTGGTAAATGAGGGGGAGGTGTGGCATTGTTAGTGAAGGACAGTATTACGGTGGCAGAAAGGACATTTGATGACAACTCGTCTACTGAGGTAGTATGGGCTGAGGTTAGAACCAGGAAAGGAGAGGTCACCCTGTTGGGAGTTTTCTATAGGCCTCCGAAAAGTTCCAGAGATGTAGAGGAAAGGATTGCAAAGATGATTCTGGATAGGAGCGAAAGTAACAGGGTAGTTGTTATGGGGGACTTTAACTTTCCAAATATTGACTGGAAACGCTATAGTTTGAGCACTTCAGATGGGTCAGTTTTTGTCCAATGTGTGCAGGAGGGTCTCCTGACACAGTATGTAGATAGGCCAACAAGAGGCGAGGCCACATTGGATTTGGTACTGGGTAATGAACCAGGCCAGGTGTTAGATTTGGAGGTAGGTGAGCACTTTGGTGATAGTGACCACAATTTGGTTACGTTTACTTTAGCGATGGAAAGGGATCAGTATATAACGCAGGGCAAGAGTTATAGGTGGGGGAAAGGCAATTATGAGGCGATGAGGCAAGATTTAGGATGCATAGGATGGAGAAGGAAACTGCAGGGGCTGGGCACAATTGAAATGTGGAGCTTGTTCAAGGAACGGCTACTGCGTGTCCTTGAGAAGTATGAACCTGTCAGGCAGGGAGGAAGTGGTCGAGCGAGGGAACCGTGGTTTACTAAAGAAGTTGAATCTCTTGTCAAGAGGAAGAAGGAGGCTTATGTAGAGATGAGGCGTGAAGGCTCAGTTAGGGCGCTTGAGAGTTACAAGTTAGCCAGGAAGGACCTAAAGAGAGAGGTAAGAAGAGCCAGGAGGGGACATGAGAAGTCTTTAGCAGGTAGGATCAAGGAAAATCCTAAAGCTTTCCATAGGTATGTCAGGAATAAAAGAATGACTAGAGTAAGATTGGGGCCGGTCAAGGACAGTAGTGGGAAGTTGTGCGTGGAGTGCGAAGAGATAGTAGAGGTGCTAAATGAATATTTTTCATCAGTATTCACACAGGAAAAAGACAATGTTGTCGAGGAGAATACTGAGATACAGTCTATTAGACTAGAGGGGATTGAGGTTCATAAGGAGGAGGTGTTAGCAAATCTGGAAGGTGTGAAAATAGATAAGTCCCCTGGGCCGGATGGGATTTATCCTAGGATTCTCTGGGAAGCTGGAGAGAAGATTGCAGAGCCTTTGGCTTTGATCTTTATGTCGTCATTGTCTTCAGGAATAGTGCCAGAAGACTGGAGACTAGCAAATGTTGTCCCCTTGTTCAAGAAGGGGAGTAGAGACAACCCTGGTAATTATAGACCAGTGAGCCTTACTTCGGTTGTGGGTAAAGTGTTGGAAAGGATTATAAGAGATAGGATTTATAATCATCTAGAAAGGAATAATTTGATTAGGGATAGTCAACACGGTTTTGTGAAGGGTAGGTCGTGCCTCACAAACCTTATTGAGTTCTTCGAGAAGGTGACCAAACAGGTGGATGAGGGTAAAGCGGTTGATGTGGTGTATTTGGATTTCAGTAAAACGTTTGATAAGGTTCCCCATGGTAGGCTATTGCAGAAAATACGGAGGCATGGGATTGAGGGTGATTTAGCGGTTTGGATCAGAAATTGGCTAGCTGTAAGAAGACAGAGGGTGGTGGTTGATGGGAAATGTTCATCCTGGAGTTCAGTTACTAGTGGTGTACCTCAAGGATCTGTTTTGGGGCCACTGCTGTTTGTCATT
>NC_063367.1:2864198-2877214 GCF_021869965.1 Rhincodon typus | reverse complement strand
TGGGGCCACTGCTGTTTGTCATTTTTATAAATGACCTGGATGAGGGCGTAGAAGGATGGGTTAGTAAATTTGCGGATGACACCAAAGTCGGTGGAGTTGTGGATAGCGCGGAAGGATGTTGCAGGTTACAGAGGGACATAGATAAGCTGCAGAGGGCTGAGAGGTGGCAAATGGAGTTTAATGCGGAAAAGTGTGAGGTGATTCACTTTGGAAGGATTAACAGGAATACAGAGTACTGGGCTAATGGTAAGATTCTTGGTAGTGTGGATGAGCAGAAAGATCTCGGTGTCCATGTGCATAGATCACTGAAAGTTGCCACCCAGGTTGATAGCGTTGTTAAGAAGGCGTACAGTATGTTGGGTTTTATTGGTAGAGGGATTGAGTTTCGGAGCCATGAGGTCATGTTGCAGCTGTACAAAACTCTGGTGCGGTCGCACTTGGAGTATTGCGTACAGTTCTGGTCACCGCATTATAGGAAGGATGTGGAAGCATTGGAAAGGGTGCAGAGGAGATTTACCAGGATGTTGCCTGGTATAGAGGGAAGGTCTTATGAGGAAAGGCTGAGGGTCTTGAGGCTGTTTTCGTTAGAGAGAAGAAGGTTAAGAGGTGACCTGATAGAGACATACAAGATGATCAGAGGATTAGATAGGGTGGACAGTGGGAGCCTTTTACCTCGGATGGTGATGGCTCCCACGAGGGGACATAGCTTTAAATTGAGGGGTGCTAGATATAGGACAGATGTCAGAGGTAGGTTCTTTACTCAGAGAGTAGTAAGGGCGTGGAATGCCCTGCCTGCAAAAATAGTAGACTCGCCCACTTTAAGGGCATTTAAATGGTCATTGGATAAACATATGGATGATAATGGAATAGTTTAGGTTAGATGGGCTTCAGATTGGTTTCACAGGTCGGTGCAACATCGAGGGCCGAAGGGCCTGTACTGCGCTGTAATGTTCTATGTTCTATGGAGACAGAGAGGTCCAGGAAGGGGAGAGAGGTGTTAGAGATGGTCCAGGTAAACACAAGTTTCAAAATCTCCCCTCCCCCTACCGCATCCCAAAACCAGTCCAGCTCGTCCCTGCCTCCCTAACCTGTTCTTCCTCCCACCTATCCCCTCCTCCCACCTCAAGCCGCACCTCCATCTCCTACCGACCAACCTCATCCCGCCCCCTTGACCTGTCCGTCCTCCCTGGACTGACCTATCCCCTTCCTAACTCCCCACCTACACTCACCTTTACTGGCTCCATCCCAGCCTCTTCGACCTGTTTGTTTCCTCTCCACCTATCCTCTCCTCTATCCATCTTCTATCCGCCTCCCACTCTCTCCCTATTTATTTCAGAACCCCCTTCCCCTCCCCCTTTTCTAGTGAAGGGTCTAGGCCCGAAACGTCAGCCTCTCTGCTCCTATGATGCTGCTTGGCCTGCTGTGTTCATCCAGCCCTGCACCTTGTTGTCTCACAAACTTGATTGAGTTTTTTGAGGAAGTTACCAAAAAGATTCATGATGGCAAAGCAGTAGGTGTTGTTACTTGACTTTGTAAAGCCTTTGACAAGATTCCGCATCATAGACTAATTAGTAAAGTTAGATCACATGGGATTCATGGTGAGCTTGCCAATTGGACACAAAATTGGCTTAATGGCAGGAGACAAGAGTGGTGGTAGAAAGTTGCTTTTCGGACTGGAGGCCTGTCACCAGTGGTGTTCCACAGGGATTGGTTCTGGGTCCTCTTGTTTGTCATTTATATAAATGATTTGGATGAGAATATAGAAGGCATAGTTAGTAAGTTTGCAGATGACATCAAAATTGGTGGCGTTGTAGACAGTAGCGAAGGTTTTGTAAGATTACAAAGGGATTTTGATCAAATGTGTCAATGGCTGAAAAATGGCAGATGGAGTTCAATTTGGATAAATGTGAGGAATTGCAAACACAGGCAAGACTTATACAGTTAATGGTAGGGCCTTGAGTAGTGTTGCAGAACAAAGGGACCTAGGGGTTCAGGTCCATAATTCTTTGAAGTTTGCATCACATGTAAACAGCATGGTTAAAAAGTTGTTTAGCACGCCTGCCTTCATTGCTCAGTCCTTTGAGTACAGGAGTATAGGAGATATCATGCCGAGACTGCACAGGACACTGATGACACTTCTTCTAGAGTCCTGTATCCAGGTCTGGTCACCCTGTTATAGGATGGATATTATTAAGCTGAGAGGGTTCAGAAAAGGTTTACCAGGATGTGGACAGGTATGGAAGTTTTGAGTTATAAAGAAAGTTCGGTCAGGCTGGGGCTTTTTTCACTGGAGCGTAGGAGATTGACAGGAGACCTTATAGAGGTTTATAAAATCAAGCTTTACGTTTTGTTTTATTCATTTACGGGATGGAGGCGTCGCTGGCAATTTCCTTCCCTAAAGGACATTAGTGAACCAAATTGGTTTTTCCTGACAATCGGTGATAAATCTGCCATAGCAGGATTCGAACCCCGGTCCCCAGAACATTTCCTGGGTCTCTGGATTAACAGTCCAGCGATAATATCTCTAAGCCACTGTCTCACCCAGTAGGTGTCTCTTCCCTAGGATGGGGGATTTCAAGAATTGGGGGCATATTTTTAAGGTGAGAGGAGAGAGATTTAAAAAAGACATGAGGGACAAATGTTCTACAGGGAGGGTGGTTCACGTGTGGAATGAACTTCCTGAGGAAATGGTGGATGTGGACATAATTGCAGTGTTTAAAAGACACTTAGATACGTGCATGAATAGGAAAGGTTTGGAGGGATATGGGCCAGGACCAGGCACTAGTTCAGTTTGAGTTTATGTTCGGCATGGATAGGTTAGACTGAAGGGTCTGTTTCCTTGCTGTATGACTCCATGACTCTAATGGCAAGGGCAGCAATTACATGGAAACAACACGACCTGCAAGCTCCCCTTGCGGCTACTCACCACCCTGACTTGGAAACATATTGTCATTATTTCACTGTCACTAGGTCAAAATCCTGGAACTCCCTCATTGTGTGTCTATCTACAGCAAATGGACCACAGCAGTTCAGTGACCAGTGAACGATGCTAACAACTGATGAATCAATTAAGAGAAAACCGCATCTAACCTGTCCAGTCCCATCAGGATTTTATGTGTTTCTATGAGATTGCCCCCTCATTCTCCTAAATTCCAGCGAATACAAGCCCAGTTGATCCAGTCTTTCCTTACGTCAGTCTTGCCATCCCAAGAATCAGTCTGGTGAACTTTAGCTGGACTTCCTCAATAGCAAGAATGTCCTTCCTTAGACAAGGAGACCAAGACTGCACATAATACTCAATGTGTGGCCTCACCAAGACCCTGTATAACTGCTGCAAGACATCCTTATTCTGATACTCAAATCCTCTCACTATGAAGGTCAGCACGCCATTAGCTTTTCTCACTGCCTGCTGCACCTGCATGTTGACCTTCAGTGACTGTTCCACCACGACACCCAGGTCTTGTTGCACCTCACCTTTTCCTGAACTGCCACCATTCAGATAATAATCTGCCTTCCTGTTTTGCCACCAGTGGATAACATCCCATTTAACCATACTATATTGCATTTGCCAAGTATGTGTCCCCTCAGCCAGTCTGTCCAAGTCACCTGCAGCCTCTTAGCATCCTCCTCACAGCACACACTGTCCCCCAGCTTAGTAACATCTGCAAATTTGGAGATACGGCAAGTTTAGTTAGTCAAGATCACCCAAAGTGAAAATACATTTAAGGTATAGATCTGTAGGGAAAATTCCGACAATTTTTTGAAGAATATAGAATTATCAAAATGCTCAGGAGCATGCTAAATGGGGAGCAGAAGTGATGATCAAATTTGCAGAAATTACATGTTGAAGCCGGCAAATTCTTTCATGAACTAGTTCATGCCAAGTAGGTTGATACAGTAAGAACAATTAGCAGTCATTTATATATTTTTTTCCAACTATTAATCAAATAATTTGTCTGGAAAGACATATTTATATAATGACAAACTATTACTTCTCAAGTGTGAAATGCTGTTTGGCAATTCATTTTACAGATATACCAACTAATGTGGGTTTTAAAAACATTTTTGCAGATCTTACATAATTTAAAACTAAAATATGGATAATTTACCCAACTGAAATCAGAGTTAAAAACAAGTTGGAATTTTGTAGGCTGAATCCAGAAAGATCTCACTTATAAAATGGCTGCCAAATCTCTCAAGGTGGCTATTTAGCCTGTCTGCACAAACTAATATTGAGAACAAAATTCGACTAAGTTTCCTGATCATTTATGTAGCGCTGCAGATATTCTCACAACCACAATAAGTTTGAACACGATGGCCCACTGGCGTCAATCAATTTCACCGCATAAATTGAGAAAATATAGGTATAGCCATCTCATTAGATTAACTTGTAAAACCTTAATGTGGAAAATTTGTTTCCATGTGAGTCAATACTCAGTTGATCAAAAAACTTTATTCAGCCTAAATTACAGCATTCAAAATTTCAGTCATTATATAGTGAGATCAAGAGTCCAAAGCTAAAATTGATTAAACCCATCAAATTAATTTAATCTATCGTAAATCGAAAATCCAAAAGGTCAAAACAAACTTTCCTTATTATTTTGTAACTTCATTGGGAAATAATTTTACGAAAGAGACACTGTAAACATTTTCAGATTGTGATCATGTTCTTACCTCTTATTAACTCAAAAGTAGTCTCTGATGAATTTTATAAAACAAAAACTGCAACATTACCTTAAAGATGCTTTATCTCTTTTCAATGCATGATAAAATATTTGTTATAAAATTTAGATTTAATCTTACAATAACCAACACAATAACAGAAATTGCACATTGCATCATATTTATTTTGTCTTGCTGCATTACAATTGTCCTTTGATGACAAAACATGGCATTGTAGATAAAGACATGGGACGTTTGGGCAGAGATTAAGTGGCGGGGGTGGGGGTGGGAAATCATTTCCTACACCAACACCAGCCCCAACTGAAAGGTCTGTGGTCAGCCTGCCCACCTGAACACCAGTTGCCTTGCAGCAAAATTACACCAGAAGTAACTTAACCGACTCAGAATACGACTTCTGACCCCATTTGGAGGAAGAGATTTGCCGGAGAATTATCAGTAGCACCAGGATTCAATAGTAGCTTTAACATACTACAGGCAGTCGTGAAGAAGACTAATGATTCCTGGACTTCATGTATTGGACAGGCCTTTCAAGCAAACTGAAAAAAAGAGAGGGAGCCTTATTTTACAGGCCAGGCCAGGGATGATTCTGAAATGGTAGGCACAAACTTTGAAGAGGCTGCATCCAACAGGCACAGGACAGCCTTTCAAAGTAGGTGCCCTTTCCACCTATTGCCAAAAATAGCAGACTGCACAGGGATAGCTGCTGGGCTGTCCATTTTGCTTCTGCCTTCAGGCCTCTAAAATCCAAGGGCAGACAAGATGCCAGATGTCTTATTCTCCCACATCAACATGGGAGACAGTTTGAGGGTGTCATGATGGCCATCCATTTATTTTAGAAGCTGTTCACCCTACCTTTAAATATGGGAAACAAAGGACTGTTAGAAATTTTATTAAGAGTAGGGCATTACCAGTAACAATTACATATTTAGAAGTACAAAATTTAAATGGAGAAAGATGTGCTCTGCAAGTAAAAATGAGTGAAGCATTTGTTTACCTGTACAACCGGTTGTTCCTTTCTTCACAGAGTAGCCCAGCTCACAGTGACAAATGAATGATCCTTTGGTGTTCTCACAAGTGCCACTGAGACATATATTTGGATTAAGCTCACATTCATTGACATCTGTGAATCAAAGTTAAAATTGAGTTTCAGCATTCATAGCTCCAGAATACTGCACTGTCAATAATCTTTTAGCAAAGTGCTATATAGCTTGAGTGATGCACTTCTAAATATTACATATTTCATATCATTACTTCTAATACTTTCTCATGTACTCAGCCTAACATATCAGCTATAATATTAGGATATTAGCAAGAAATTTCCAAACAAGTTTTACCTAGGCAGGTCCTCATATCCTCAGAAGCCATAAATCCATCATAGCAGAGACATCGATATTCTCCAGGTACATTGGCACACTGCCCTCCATCACAAATATCAGGATTATCCTCACACTCGTCAATATCTGGAAGAAAAACAGTAGTTTATGCTGTTGTGCTGGGGAGATGGTGGCCAATGTTACGATTTAATATGGTCTGAAGGAATGCCTGAGATCTGAGGAATAAGAGAACATTTAATGGATATATTGATTAAGTGGACAGAGAGTTTAATGAACTGTACAAAGTGTGTGAAATAACCCCACAGTGTAGGGCATTACCAGTAACAATTACATATTTAGAAGTACAAAAGTTAAATGGAGAAAGATGTGCTCTGCACGTAAAAATGAGTGAAACATTTATTTACCTGTACAACCAGTTGTTCCTTTCTTTACAGAGTAGCCCAGTTTACAGAGGCAGGTGTCTTGTCACCAAATTACCCTTTATTTACATATGGAAAGTCCTTGACACTGATCCAGCTTCCTCAGAGCCAGCCAGAGCGAACAGAACCTCTGACACTCCTGTTTATATCTGTCGCCAGGGCTCCCTGATTCGACCAGATTAACAGCCCTAATTAGGGAACTCATATTCTATGAGGTTCACCTGGCTGATCTCGCTACAATCACTACAGTGTGTACTTGGAGTCTATTTAAATGTAGTTATCTTCCAGTGTTTAACATAGTAATTTAACATAACAGTTTAATAGTAATGGTAATAATGCTCTGGTGGCATGGGTTCCAATTCCAAATGGCAACTGGAACAATTTAATCTCAACTAATAATATATAGTTGAAAGCTAGCCTCAGTAACAGTGACCACAAAATATGATTATCATAACAAATCTTTACTCCTTAGACGACATCTGCTATCCTACATGCTCGGGCCTACGTGATGCCAGATTTTTAGACGTGCTGTTAACTGGCCTAGCAAGCCACTCAGATCAAGGACAAAAAAGGATGGTCAACAAAAGCTTGCCTTGCCAGCATACACTAATCCAATGAAAGAAGTAAAAGATCATAATCAGAGCTTTATTGTTTCAGGTGAGGTCTGAGGTCTATTCAGGAAGAACTTAGATGGGATATTTAAGTATTCAAGAGACGTAGAGCGCTACAGCACAGAAAAAGGCCTTTCAACCCACTGAGTCTGTACTGGTCAAAAACAAGCACCTTACTATCCAAAGATAGTAAGAGCTGCCGATGCTGGAGTCAGAGATAACACAGTGTGGAAAGTTGATATTTCATTTTGGGACCCGAAAGGTCAACTTTCCAACTCCTCTGATGCTGCCTGGCCTGCTGTGTTCCTCCAGCTCCACACTGTGTTATCCCTTACTATTTAAATCCCATTTTCCAGCACTTGGCCTGTAGTTTTGTGTGCCTTGGCATCGAAATACTTCTTCAATGTTACAAGAATTTCTTCCTCTACTACCCTTGTAGGCACTGAGTTCCAGATTTCCACCAACCTGTGTGAAAAAAAATGTTTCCTTACACCTCCTCAAAACCTTGTGACCTTACTTTAAATCTATGCACCCTGGTCACTGGTCCCTCCAGCAAGGGGACAGTGTCTTCCTGTCGACTTTATCTATGCTACTCATAATTTTATATACCTCAGTCAAATCCACCCTCGGTCTCCTCTACTTTCAGGAAAGCAATCCTAGTATATTGAATCTCTCCTCATAACTAAAGCTCACCAGCCCAGGCAACATTCTGGTAAATCTCCAATGCACTGTCTCCCATGTAATCATATCCCACCAATAACATGGAGTCCAGAACTGCACACAATACTCTAAGCTGTGGCCTAACCAATGTTTTATACAGTTCTAGCAAAACCTCCTTTGCTTTTAAACTCTATATCGCAACTGATAAAGGTATCCCATATGCCTTCTTAACCACTTTATCTAACAGCATCATTGTTTCTCCTTGTGACTTCAACCAATACCACCAAAAGTATGAATGGCTCTGAGACAATGCTCAGAGGTAAAATAAGACAGTATATCAATTGAAGTACTATTAGATCATGCTCTTATTTAGCAATATATCCATAATAGAGTCACAGCAATATGAATCAAGATGTCCAGGTTCACAATTAAACCTCAAACAATGGAAAAAGAAAGTAATGTAGATGGAAGCCTAGACTACTCATTTTAATATCTAGAT
The DNA here is from genome assembly GCF_021869965.1 of Rhincodon typus. Lineage (NCBI taxonomy): Eukaryota > Metazoa > Chordata > Chondrichthyes > Orectolobiformes > Rhincodontidae > Rhincodon > Rhincodon typus. The sequence goes on along the minus strand of NC_063367.1, from coordinate 2,869,008 downwards.
TTACAGGGTTCAGTAGCTGTTCATGATGTGGTTTCCCCTGCGAAGGGATGACAACTTTAAGATAGATGGCTGTTCAGTGCTCAAGTACAACTGACCTTCCCATTGCTTATCATTTCAATTTTCCACCTTGCTCCCACTTTGTCCTCTATTCACTGGCTTGTTTAACTGTTTCAATGAAGTTCAACCCAAGCTTGAGGAACAGCATCTCATTTTTCAACTCAACTCTGGAATTACAACTGAGTTCAACAATTCTAGATCACAAATTTCTGCTTCCTTTTTGTCAAATTTCTTTCCTCATTTGTTCACTTTGCATGTAGATAGCTGCTATCTAATCATTCACACCCTATTTGGATACATATTTTATGTCTACTTTATCTATCCCATTAAATCTTCTGTTTATTAATCTCTCCTGCACTTCATTCCATCACAGGCCCTTCCCTTTGTTCCCATCCCATCACATACCTTTCACTTTCTCGAAACCTTTTAATTTCTATATTCTTTCTGTTCTGGTGAAGGATCAGCAAGCGTGTATGGTCAGTGAGAGGTAGACTTTGCCTTAGTGAGAGATTTGGGAATTTGGCTCAAAGTGCATGGGGGAAAGAGGTGCTTTAAGTAAGCGTTATTGAAAGAAGTAAAGTCTGCAGTCTAGGAACACTGGAGAAGGGCAGGGATGAGGTGCTTTCCTATTCTACTCTTTTGTTTTCACCCTGCGGAATTTGTGTTCCAATTTTGTGCAGTAGAAGCAGCAGGTAAATCAGTGACTATTATCAGAAAATAAGTTTTATGAGTTTTGTAAGTATTGTATTATTTTATTAGTGCTGTACAAGTTACTGACAGTGCTAAGACCTACTGGAAGGTATAGGCAATTTCAATTATAAATCAATCAGCAATTATTAATTGACTGACATATACTAGAGATGGCAGGGAAGGCAATGTGCTGTGATTGCAGAAAGTGGGAGCTTCTGGATGCTGGTGTGATACAGGGCATACATCAACAGTAAATATTTGCAGCTCAAGAAACTTCAGCTCAGTTACTGAGTTGGAGGCTAAATGGCTTTTATGGAACAGTGGTAATGTCCATACATCTGAACCAGAAGGTCTGCATTCCAGGTCCTACTTGCTCTAGAAATGTATGATAACGTCTCTGGACAGGTTGATTAGAAACTATTTTGAGCTGGAGGCAGAGCTGCAGACAATGCAGCATATCAGGGAGGCGGAAAATTAGCTCAGCATTTTATTCTGGGTGGCAGTCATGCTCCTTAGGATAGGATTTTCTGATTTGGGCAATGGTCAAGGAGAGGACACCATAATTGCAAGTGAGGCGGGTAATGAGACTCAGAAGGCAGGAATGCAGGAGGTTCAGTAATTGCCCAATAGGTTTAAGGTTGGATGAGAGTGAGGGCTGCAGGGTGGATGATCTAACCAGTCATGGCACCATGGTACAAGGTGACATGCAAGAGGAGGTAAACTAGGAAAGAGACTCAGCTGTGGGAGTATGGGAAGTTAGATGCTAAATTATGAATCAGTACCTCAAAGATAATCTCTGGATTACTAACTGAGCCATGTACAAATTTACATGGGATATGAAGAGAGAAGTGAATGCATGGCTCAAAGACTAGTGTGGGAGTAGTGGGTTCTGCTTTTTTGAGGTACTGGCACCAGTACTGGGGAGAGTGGGATCTATATCGCTGGGACAGTCTAGACCTGAACCATGCTGCAATTGATGTTCTTGTGAGCTATGAGGAAAGTAGCGAGAATGTTAAACTAAGTAAAAAAGAGCAGTGAGGGATTAAGTTTAGGTAAATAATAAATTATGGGGCAGAATTAAGGCTGGATAGAAAAATACAGAAACATAAAATGAAGGTCAGAGAATGTCAGGAAGGCTGGAAGAAAACCTAAGAATATGTCAGAAGTAGACTAGATGCTACACAGGTAACAAAAAAAGCAAAACTAAAGACTCTGTATCTAAATATTAGAAGCATTCATAAAAAGAAAATTAATTGATGGCACAAAAGTGAACAAATATGATCTGATTGTCATTACGGAGATATGGCAGGGCTGCAGGATGATAAGAATTGGGTCCTGAATATTGAGGAATATTTGATATTCAAGGAGAATATGAAGAGTAGGTAAAGGCAAAGGGAGACACCCCTAATCAAAGTTGACATTGCTGCAACAGTTAGTGATGATCTTGGTTCAGGAGATCATGATGTAGAATTAGTTTGGGTAGAGATGAGGAATGGTAAGCGAAAGAAGTCACTAGTGGGAGTGATCATAGAATCCCTATAGTGTGGAAACAGGCCCTTCGGCCCAACAAGTCCACAGCGAACCTCAGAACATTCCACCCAGACTCATCCCCCTGTAACCCACCCAATCTACACATCCCCGAACACTATGGGCAATTTAGCATGGCCAATTCACCTAATCTGCACATCTTTGGACTGTGGGAGGAAACCAGAGCACCCGGAGGACACGGGGAGAATGTGCAAACTCCACACAGACAGTCGCGCAAGGGTGGAATCGAACCCAGGTCCCTGGTGCTGTGAGGCAGCAGTGCTAACCTCTGAGCTACTGTGCTGCCCCTACAAGTCCCCAAAACAGCAACCACAATGTAGGAAGAAGCATGCAAGAAATAGTACTGAGCGCTTATGATGAAGGGATGGTAATAATTGTGGGTGATTTCATGAACATACAAAATAAGAGCAGAGGCAGACCACTTGGTAAATAAGTTGGCTCCACCATTTAATTAAATGCGAGCTGATTGGTTTGTATTTCAAATTCCAAATTCCCATCTGCCCTAATAACACTTCTTCCCCTGCCTAATGAGAATCTAAGCATCTCTGCTTTAAAAATATTCAATTACCCTGCCTCCACAGTCTTCTGAGGCAGAGTTCCAAAGTCACACAACCCTAAGACAAAAAAAATTCTTATCTCTGTCAGGTAAGGGCAACCCAATTTTGAAACAGTGACCCCTAGTTCTGGGCTCATCACAAGAGGAAACAAATTCCATGTCCACCTTGAAAAGGTCATTCAGGATCTTATGGACTTAATCAAGTCATCCCTCAGTCTTTCAAACTCTAGTGGAAACAAGCACAGTCTGTCCAACCTTTTCTCATAAAAGGACCCACTTATCCAGATATCAATCTAAAATCTCTTCTGAACCACTTTCAATGCATTTACATCCTTCATTAAAGACGCAGACCAAAACTGCACACAATATGGAGATGTGGTCTCACTGAAGCCCCGTATAACCGAAACACAACATCCTTACTTTCATGTTCAATTCCTATCATAACTAAGGATAACAGCCGATTAGCTTCTGATTGTGGGCTGCTCCTGCACATTGTGACTCATGCACAAGAATACGTAAATAACTCCGAAGGGATACCTAAATCCTTCTCCACATCTGAATTCTCGAGTGATTTGCTGATTTAATCTGTATATAAACGGAAAAATCACATTGGTATGGTAATAGTAGCTTCACTGAAGAATTCACAGAATACTTCTTGCAGCAGTGCATTCTGGAAATTACCAGAGAGCTGACTGTACTCATCTTGGTATTGTGTAACGTAACAAGATTAATTAATGACCTTTAAGTAAAGGCACCTTTCTTTAGCTGTGATCTTATTGATATTGGATATTTTTGGATTTTACATCCAGTTTGAAATGGAGAAGAGTGAGACTAAGACTGTATTTTATATTTAAATAAGAGCAACTATGTGGACATGAACTTTCAGCAGGCAGAAATGAGCTGGGATATTGAGAAGCAATGGCAGACATTTATAAAGTGATATTTCAGAAAACTCAGAATAATAAGTTCTTTCTATAAAAGAAAAAGTCCAAGGAGAGGACCCACCATCCATGGTCGACTAAAATAGATAAGGAAAGCATCAACTTAAAGAAAAAGCATATAATTGTGCAAGCATGAGTGGCAGGTCAGATGATTTGTCAGAATATAAAGAATGCGGAGAATTAAGAGAAGGTTACACAGGACAAATATGTAAGAGCATGAGAGGAAGCTAACTGAAATGTAAACACAGCTAACAAAAGTTTCTACAGGTATCTAAAAATGAAAAAGTAAAGTGAGAGATCATCCTCCAGAGGTGAGAAGAAATGGTGGGTATAATGAATAAATACTCGATTCTTGACATCACTATAGAAGATATAAATGAAACCAAGTATAACCTGTAAATCAGGAAGCTGAATTAAGAAGTGAAATTTGGTATAATTACAATCACCAGGGAAGCGGTACTGAGCAAACCGATGGAGCTGCGGGCTGATATATTCACAGATTCTGGTGGACATTGTCTGAGTCTCTTGAAAAAAAGGGGCCTATTGAGCGAGTAAATACATTGGTGTTAATTTTCCAAAAATCATTTGATTCCGGAAATATTCCATACTGGAAAGTAGCAAGTATAACAGATTTACCAAGAAGGGAGGGAGGCGGGAGGCAGAAAACAGGAAACCATAGGTCAGTTAGTTTTATTTCTGTTGTATGAACGGTGTTAGAATGGATCATTAAGGAGGATCACATAGCAGGGATATAAAATGTAACTGTGTAAAATTGTTGGTTAGGTCACAGCTAGAGTATTGTGCACAGTTCTGGAATCCTAATTATAAGGGGGATGTGACTGCACTGGAGAGAGCGCAGAGAATATTTACCAGGATGTTGCCTGGGCTGCAGAAATTTACTATAAAGAGAGATTGGATAGACTGGGAGATAACTGCAAATGCTGGAGTCAGAGATAACAAGTGTGGAGCTGGAGGAACACAGCAGGCCAGGCAGCATCAGAGGAGCAGGAAAGTTGAC
>NC_063367.1:2834557-2863798 GCF_021869965.1 Rhincodon typus | reverse complement strand
ATGGACTGGTTGGACTGAAGGGTCTGTTTCTGTGCTGTATGATTCTAATACTTTATGGCATGAGGTTGTAGCCACTAATTCTCAATCCTTCCTACACTGGTTAGGAAATTGTCCATTCAGTGTCTGTGAAGGTGGTTTTCCCCTCTCCTTTCCAGAAGGGAATTTGCAGAGAGAGAGAGAGAAAGAGAGAGAGTAGCTGGTTGCTTAGAATGTTCTTTTACATCTTTATTCACAGAAGAAAGAGAACAGGAGGAGAAGTGTTTTCTCCCTCAAATGTTGGATGTTTCTTCCGTAATTTCCAGACACAAAACTGTATCAGTTTGCCTAGGAACCAAACAAGAAGTTGTTTCTATGCTGAGTTCTCTTGAAGATGCTACTGATCCAGGTTGAAATAAAACAATCAAATGATTTCTGAAGAAGGGTCTAGGCCCGAAACGTCAGCCTTCCTGCTCCTCTGATGCTGCTTGGCCTGCTGTGTTCATCCAGCTCTACACCTTGTTATCTCGGATGTTCTAGGGAGTCCAGATTCAAATCTTGCCATTGCAAATGGTGAAATGTAAATTAAATAAGTGTCTGGAATTAAGAATCTAATGATGACCAACAAATCATTGTTGATTGTCGGAAAAATACATCTGGTTCATAAACATCCTTCAAGGAACGAAACCTGCCATCCTCACCTGGTTTGACTTACCTATGATTCCAGACCGAAAGCGATGCGGTTGACTTTTAACTGCCCTCTGAAACAGTCTAGCACTCAGTTGTATCAGTCACCATGAATTCTCAACAAAGAAATGAACCGGATGGACCACTTGGTCATCAAGCTAGGCAACAGAAATGACAATGATACAAGCAGCCCTGTCGACCCTGCTAAGTCCTTCAACCGACATCAGGGGGCTCGTGCTAAAATTTGGTGAACTGTCTCTCAAGTCAAGTCTGACATAGTCATATTCATGAAATTACACCTTACAATGCCCCAGACATCACCATCATTATCTCTGGATATGCCCTGTCTCACTGGCAAGACATATCCAGCAGAGGTGGTGGCACAGTGGTATATAAGTCGACAGGGAGTTGCCCTGGGTGTCCTCAACATTGACTCTGGATTCCATGAAGTCTCATGGCATCAGGTCAAACATGGGCAAGGAGACCTCCTGCTGATTACCATGTACCGTACTTCCTCAGCTGATGAATGTGTATTCCTCTATGTTGAGAAGGACTTGGAGGACTATGAGATATAACAGCAGAACTAGGCTATACTGCCCATCGAGTCTGCTCTGCCATGGTTGATTTGTTTCTCAGCCCCATTCTGCTATCTTCTCCCCATAATCTTTGATCTCCTGACTAATCAAGAACATATCTATCTCTGTCTTAAATACACCAAATAACTAGGCTTCCACAGCCTTGTGAGCTTCACAGATTCATCACCCTCTTGCTGAAGAAATTTCTCCTCATCTCAGTTCTAAAGGGTCCATTTGTTTTTTTGGTGTGCCCTTGAGGCCTTAGTCTCTTCTACTAGTGGAAACATCTTCTCCATGTCCACTCTAACCAAGCCTCTAAGTATTGTGTAAGTTTCAAACAGATCCCCCCCACCATCCCTCTAAACTCCACCGATTACAGACCCAGAGTCCTCAACTGCTCCTTATATGCCCATGCCCCGTGAATGAATGAAAAAAATTATGAACAAGCATAGACAGGGTAGATGGGAAGCAACCTTTCTCCTTTGATGGAGATATCAATGACTGGGGCATAGATTTAAGGCAAGGGGCAGCAGTTTTGGAAGAACTCACTGCCTGTAATAGAGGTAGAAGCAGAAACCCACATAGTATTTTAAAAATATTTATATGTGCGCTGTGATACCAAGGCATAGAAGGCTACGGCAAAGTTCTGGAAAATGGGGTTAGATGTTAGGTCCTCGTATTTGACTGTTACAGATATGATGGACTGAAGGGCCTTTTTCTACACTGTTGACCTCTTTGGAAAGAAGAATAAAAAGCAGAATAATATTTAAATGGAGATTGGCTGTCAATTCGGAGGTGCAGAAAGGTAGGTGTTCTACTGCATGAATCTATTTATTTTTATTCATTCACAGAATGAGGGTATTGCTGGCTAGGCCAGCATTTATTGCACATAGGGCAGTTAAGAGTCAATCATGTTTGTGTGGGTCTGAAATCACATGTAGGCCAGACCAGGTAAGGATGGCAAATTTCTTTCCCTAAAGGACATCAGTGAACCAGATGTGTTTTTTCAACAATCGACTATGCTTTCATGGTCCTCATTTGAATCTCAATTACAGATTTTTATTGAATTCAAATTCACCTCCCCTCTAAAAATTACACACGTTGCTTTCTATTACAAGTTACAAAAAAATTAGTATTCACAATAGCAAGTGATTAAGAATGCTCAGAAACAGAAACTGCTGGAAAAGCTCAGCCGGTTTGGCAGCATTTGTAAAGAGAAACTACAGTTAATGTTTCAGGTCCAGTGACCCGTCTTCCTTGTTCTGAAGATACCGCCAGACCTGCTGAGCTTTTCTATAAACTTTGGTTTGAGTTTCTGATTTACAGCATCCGCAGTTCTTTCTGTTGTGATTAAGAAGGCTTACGGAATTCGGCACATAAAGAGATCAGCCATGATCTTCTTTAATGGCAGAGTAGTCTCAAAGGAGCAACTGGCCTACTCCTGCTCCAAACTTTAATGGTTGTATTATCATAAAAACTCTGTTTTTCTACACAGATGCTGCCTGACCTTATGAGTGTTTCCAGCACATTTCTGTTTTTATTTCATTAGGTATCACTGGTTACTGATAATAGTTTCCACATCCCTGTTTTAATTAAGTGAATGCTTAATGTGACAGCCACTGTGTTTTAAAAACAACTAGTGTGCAAAACTCAGATGTTTCTCTGTTTCAATATACTGCATGGATTGAAATAAAAGGAAACATATTTACGCAATTAGTTTATTGGAAATCAGTTTTGTAGAAAAATCAGAACATTTCTGTGATATGCTGGTGCTTATAACTCCTCTTTCCACCTTCCCAGTGTCTTGATAGGCAGTGGGAACATTTTTCTCCAATATAGGTGTCACTCTTTATCACTGATTATATCTGAGTAAAAGCAACTGGGAATGTATATCATAATCATAGTACTTCTCTTGCTTTTCAGTAAAAGTACAATAAATGTTTTTCTTGGCTGATATTTGAAGAAAGTCAACTTTGTACTTTGTAAAGTTCACTTGCGAAACTGATACATAAACACTGTTAGAAAAATACACATCAGGCTATCCAAAAATCATTTGGGCTACAGAAGGCTACGTAGCTTGATGTGAATTAGTTTCACCCATAGCTCTGATTTTCACTGGGGAGGTGTTAAATATATATTACGACTGACTTCATAATCCATGAATTTGGAAAGTGAAAAATTGGCCAGCGTTCTAACAAATGGCTATTCAATGTGCTACTGGAACTGCATGTGTGAATACCAGGTAAGGATAGAACTGTGTTTGGCTTGATGCCCATGCGATGCTCTCACAGAAAGACTGAAAAAAAGTTGCTCAGTTGCACATATCTCACCAAGCAGTGATGCTTTGAGGTGGGGAGGTGAAAATTACAAGCAAAATAAAAATGGGAGAAATCTGGAAACTATTTCATATTAGAATGTACTCAAATTAACATGTTACAGTTATATGATGTGCAACAAGTATAACACATCTAAACACAGCTTGTGTGAAATTTCCCTGCTCCAACACTGAAAGTGAGAATCTAAGAATAGGAACGGAGCAATAGGTTGCATGTATGTTAATGACATGTAAGTGGGTATTAACAAGTCTGAGCTTCAGTTTGTGAAAATGACTAACAGACATTAACTAGCATTATGCTAGTGCTATAAAGTTATTACAATTGACTTTTATGGGGCACAATGGAATATCTTGACACAAGGAAGATAACCTATAATTTCAATATTTCTTTCAGAGTTAAAAAGTAGACCACAGAATTAATTCTAATATCCTTTAATAATGACTCAATCTGAAATAGTAAACATTCTTATGAGATCAATATATTTGGGATTGCAGATTACTGCTAAAACTACTTAATGGTCTGCATTTAAAGCTAAATGGTTTCTGAATAATTATATCTTACCTGTACAAGATCGTTGGTCTGGCAACAATGCATAGCCACTTCGACAGCTGCATTCATAACTGCCATCAGAATTTGTGCAGTAAGTCTCACATCCTCCATTCACAATTGTGCATTCATCGATGTCTGTAACAGTAGGTAACTTGTGAATAAATTGTGCAGTCTAATTCAGGTAGATTACATTTTCAGATCTGAACTGGTAATGCAACCACATGACATTAGGCAAAGTAAGTGAAATAAATTAAAACCTGTAGCATGAAATCTGACACCACCAATGACAAGGAATTTGAAACCAATAACTTTGCAATCCAGAAATGGAACATTCAATGCCAAAGACCTTCAAGTGCTAGCTTGAGTGCAAATCTAATTGTTACAAGGTAGTATACTCATGCACTCATTCTTTTCTTTTGATTTTTTTAATGAAAAAAATCAATAAGGATTTAATTTTTAAAGAAGTGTAGTAAACTTATACACAGCTTCTTCCCTGCTGTTATTAGACTTATGAATAGACCTCTCATATCAGAGTTAATCTTTCTCTGGACCTTCTTTGTAGCTGGAACACTATATTCTGCATTCTGTTCTATTACCTTATGTACTTTGTGTAAGGTATGATTCGTCTGGTTAGCATGCAAAACAATACTTCTTGCTGTATCTCGGTACATGTGACAAAAATAAATCAAATCAAATCAAATTATACAGTAATTTGGTCTTTTTGTTGTAAATTAGATTTTGAGGTTCATATGCATTTTCCACCATTCCCAGGGGAGAAAAAGAATGAAGATTAATTTGATTGCTGTAATGTTTGCCTTTTACATGGTCTTTCTAGGTATTCGTGGGATTGGATTTTCCTGAATTTACTCTGACCTGGAAAGTGAAAAAAATTCACCAATCCCACTGATTCTCTGACTGGATTCCTACATTATGCAGCAGGGGTTAATAGTTCTGTAGTGGGCCCCAGGCATGCTCACTGGATGTGGAAGCCTAGCTTACAGAACACAAGACATAGGAGCATGGCACTGGAGAATAAATGTACTGCCACAACTGATCAGGTCATAGCTGAAACCATAACGATCCAGTTTTGGCTGCTTATTTAAGGATGAATATATTTGCACTGGAACTACTTCAGAGAAGGTGCATTAGCTTTAATCCTAGGATGAAGAGCTTGTCTTTTGAGAAAAGTTGAGTAGGTTGTGATTATACTCAACGAAGATTAGAAGGATGATAGGTGATCCACTGAAACATAACTGATTCTCAACAGGCTTGACACATACTAAGAGATGTTTCTTCTTCTGTGGGAATCTAGAATTAGGAAGTATGTTTAAAGATAAGGGATCTCCCATTTAAAACAGATAAAAGGAGGAATTTATTTCCTCAAGAGAATCATTAGCCTTTGAATTCTCTTTCAGAGAGAGCAGTTGAGGCTGTGTCATTGAAAATATTCAAGGCTGATTTAGACTGCTTTCTCAATGACAAGAGAGTCAAGGGTTATAGAAGACAGCCAAGAAATTGGACTTAAGGCCAGGATAGGATCAACCAAGATCTCTTTGAAATTTAGAGAAGGACGAATGGCTTAATCTGCTTGTATTTCTTATGATTTTATTACCTATAGACTCTACGATCCCAATGCTCTCTTCACTGTCTGCCCATCTTCTTTCCTACATAAACCTGTGCTCATACAAAAACTCCCTACTTTAACTTGCAGCAGGTCTCATTCATCCATCATTTCCATAATTGCAGGCATTTACACACCCTGGTCCAACAAAGCCTCAATTTTAAACTCCTCATCCTTGTTTGAAAATTCTTCCAATGGCCTCATCCTTCCCTAACTTGCAACTTTTTGAAATTTTAAAATGTAGAACTTTTAGAATAGTAGTGGAGCAGGCCATTTGGCCCATCAAATTCACACCAACCCTCCGAACAGCATCCAACCCAGACCCACTCCCCTACCCTTTCCCTGCAACCCTGCATTTCCCATGGCTAATCCACCCATCCTGCACATCCCTGGACACTGTAGGAAATTTAGCACGGCCAATCCACCTAATCTGCACATCTTTAGACAGTGAGAGGAAACAGAGCACCTGGAGGAAACCCACAGAAACACGGGAAGAGTGCGCAACCAAGGGTGGATTTGAACCCAGGTCCCTGGTGCTGTGAGGCAGCAATGCTAACCGCTGCGCCACCGTGTTGCCCCGTGTTCCTCCAAATTTGGCATCTTGTGCATCCTTAAATGTAATTGGTCCAAGGGTTGCAGCTGTGATTTCATTTGCCATATGCTCTGGAATTCTCTCTAAATTCTTCTCCTCTCATTTTGAGGTGATCTTCAAAACCTACCTCTTTGGCCAAGATTTTGGTCATCTGTCCTGTAATCTTCTGTGACTCAATATCATTTTTTACCTGATGAAAAGTGTCTTGTGATGCTTGCTACATAAGGCATTACATAAATGCAAATTATTGTTTTTTCCTTTGGCTGAAGTCCTCGTTCCCAACCCATGTAGCCATGAAGCTAAATACCTGCAACTGGCAATATAAATATTGATGCTGTCAGAATGCACAGATGTCTGCAAAGATTATCCATCTAATTTTGCTTTTTCTTGATAGATGGAAGGTAGATTGCCTATCCTGTGCTAAGCATTCAACATGAATGTGCTCTTTACTTTTGTGGGGTTCAAGGGTACAAAGCACCATTCCACCAGTCCATGAAAAGTGACTTCTTGTAATTTAGTTACTTTAATAACTTACTAATTTAATAATTTAGTAAGTTTTAAGTGCACTTACCAACACAACCTTGTCTGTCAGGTGTTGCTTGATATCCAGTATTACAAGCACATTGGTACTGTCCAATCATGTTGACGCAGCGTCCATTTTTACAAAGGTTGTTACTCAACTCACATTCATTAATATCTATAAAAATATTTGAAATGGTTAAACTGGACAATATGTTAAAAACGTAAAAAGACAGATAATGCATTTTGATCCTAAAGATTGTGCATTTTGGGAAATGCAGCAGTGACTAAGTTTGATTATTAACTCAGATAAAGAGAAAAGATTAACTGCAAGGCCAAAACAGTTAAGACTGTGTATGTTACTGATACTCATATTTTCTATTTCCATTAATTGAAACAAGTATCAGACATCTATCTATTTTTGTATATAATCATGTTCTCTAGTAAGGCAGGAATCTGTAAACCTAGTTTGCAGTTTGGGACAGATACAAACTATGCACTCAAAGTTGATTCAAAGAATAATCCTCCTGCTTTATAAGCAAACAGATTAGACTGAATTGTACCAGCAACCGAATCAGTGCCATTTCGTTGAGTCTGATGGAGGGCTTCTCTCTGCTAGGCCTGGTGTGTTTTCAGTGCTATTGTCTCAAACACATCTCATTAACAATGCACCATGCCCCTATGGTCTAATTCTGCCACTCACTGTAAGAAGTACTTGCTGCTGCTAGGACCTCCCGGGGTTCCTGGCACTGGCAGGATATTTAAAAAGCCACAATGCACCAGGTCAAGTATTGGCACTCTGGAACTGCCCTGCATGGCCACTAAATTTTCCTGGAGTTGACAGATAAGATTAATCTGGTGCTCGCTTCGTGGACAAGAAACTGGAGGACCTGGTAGATGGTGTGGCACAGAGGAGAGCTGTCCTCTTATCCCTAGGCACAGGAGACCATGAGACAAGACTCTGCCAGCTGATCCAAATTTTCTACCTGGATCAGTGCATCTCAACCTTCCAGAGAAACACCCAGCAGTGTAAGAAGAAGGTCAATGATGATTAGTGAACCCTCAAATCCTTTCTTGGTACCCTTCTCTAACAACCACACAGGTTTTGACATCTCCCACATTCTCAATCAATTAAGAGAAGTTTGTCTCACCATTCAATACTTGATTGGAAAAGGGAAATTTTGCTGTCGATGTGAGAAGCTCTTTGCTGGACATCTCATGATTTACTCAACCTTCTTGCCATGGCCCACATCATTTAAGGGGTGGGAAGACTGCCCAGAAACCTTGCCAAATGCTTTGTCATGAAATAACTGCAACTCTTTTCTTAATACCATTAAACCAACATAACGTAGTTGGTTTTCTTTTGTTCAAATTATTGTAAAATTCTGGAAATTTTATTGCCGAATATGCAAAACCATGCTGTTTTAGTAAATTGAGATTATCCTTCAAAAGTATACTTTGGATAACAGTTCTCATGTATAGTCACTCATTGCAGCTTACCTATACATGATGTTCCATCTGCAGACACTTCGTGGCCACGAGGACAGATGCACTTGAAACTTCCATCTGTATTCTCACAGGTACCACCACGACACAGAACAGGATTTCGTTCACATTCATTAATATCTATAATTATAGAAGTTTTTTTTGAAATTTATAACACACAAGGATTGAGTATAAGACAATGCATCAGCACTGTAAATCACAAATTGAGTCGACAGCAAAAATAACTTCTCATACATGTCTATTATGTGTCTACATTTGAAACATATTCCAACTTTAATCTTCAGTACATGTATCTGGGAAAGAACCATTGTAACTTTACTGTTGTAAATACATTTTTCCTAAACATACTTGAATGTTGCTACATCAATTATCAGTAAAGTTCCACCTTGAGGCACAAATTTTTCTCTTAAAGTGATTATCACAACTTTGACACCTTTCCAAGGACATCCTCAATTTTAACTTGCACCACCACATGACATTTACAGATCAATGTTTTAATTTAAACATTATCTGAGAACCGTGGCAGAGAAAGCCATTAGGCTATGTTGCAGCACTTAGCCTCAGATTCAGGAAAAAATGAAAGTTTGGGAGACTAGCTAGTATTATGATTTTGTTCAAAAAATTGGTATCTAACTATTTTGAAAGTATTGATTTTAGAGAAGTAGTTAATATGTCTATTATTTATTGGACATGCTTAAAATCTGTGTTTTGAAATAAGATGTTAGTTTTTCTGTATATTAAAAATATACAGTACACTTCAGCATGTTTAGTGACGACACTTTGTGAAGCACTCTGGCATGAATCTTAAATTAGTGCAGATGGTCTATATCTTATTTGAAAATGATTTCATTGGTATCAATGAACTTGGAGCATTTCTTTTAGCATTTTTCTTGGGTGGTTATTTGTCATCTGTAATCCTTAATGGGGTGTGTCATTGGTCTAATGAAACATAGAAGCATTACAGCTAAGTCTGTTCCCATCTTCATTATGTCCACGTGTGTGGAAGTCCAGCACTGGATGCTGAATTTTGATGTGCAGTTGGAATTGTGACAAATTTTAGTCAATACTCTAGTATCCCAATGCCCTTACGTTGTTCCTGGCTGTGATGAGGTAACAAACAGGTGGAAATAAAAACATTCTTTACAGAAGGTAAATGTATGCAAATGGAAAATGACACAAAGAAAGATGAGGGAAAGTCACTGCATAGATAGATAGGCATATACAACATACTTCAGACAAAACAAACCAACAAATAATAGAGGTTTCAAGTAAGTTTAGCAACACCTGAAGATCAAAAGATACTGAAACCTTTACATAGCCATGAAAATGCTAGCCAGTGAAATACATACTTTTGTTTTCCTTTGGGAAACACTTTCACTTATTCTTTGATATTATGCATCAGCTGTAGCAGACTGTGATGTAAACTCAATAGTGGTCAATTTTTTGCAGTGGTTAACACCCCATGACCAGCAGTTATTTTCCAAGGGGGAATTAGGCTACTGCACAGAATGCATGGTGGAAAACCTACTTAATTAAAAAAAAAATCTCTGCCTTCCCTTCCCAAATCTCAAGTAATTTATATTTGAGTTAAAATGAAGAAGCAACCTGAAATTAAGCTTTTACAAATAGTGCTCTGAAAGCAAGGCCTTAGGAATGTATATCATTGTTAAGCTGACTCACTTTCAATTTGTGGGGAAACAACTTATGTACATTCAAAGTCTCCTCAGTTTTAGCTAAGGACACATATGGCACTGTGGTTTCCAAATGCACCATGTCGCTTAGTGGTGACTAGAACAGCGTCAATTCAGGCAACAAAGGGCCATGCATATGTGACAAACTATATATTACACAATTAGACACTGAAATTAAATCTTTCAAAGTAGATTTTTTTTAGGTTTAACAACATATACAAATATTATGGACACTTCAGTGGTACACTAGTTTCCTGCAACATTCAGGCAAATAACTGATAAATTATACTATTGTTTCTCTCACTTGCAACTTACCCATGCAGATCTTCATCATCATAAATCCACTTTCATATCCTTCAAAGCATTCGCAATCAAAACTTCCAGGCGTGTTAACACAAGTTCCAGGACCACATAAATCGGGGGAGATACGGCACTCATTAATATCTGAAATCAAGAATTGTGTTAGTCATGGATAAAATGCTACTTTAATTTTGAACTAGGCAGGAAGTATTCTTTCTCTTAAAGCATGCATAGTTTCAGTAAATATTTCCGCTTTCTGATAATTCTTGATGAATATGTTTGTCTACAATTTTTGATGATTAAAATCCCTCTTCATCATCAAATTTAATATAGCACAGGTAAGAACATAAAACAAATTTGTTGAGCCAGTGCGAACAGATAACCTAATACATTGGAAAAGATCAGTGGCAAATGTCTCACCTGTAGTTTTATGATACGTGTTGCTAGCTAGGTTTGTGGCTGTTTCCTACAAAGATAACTTGCTTGAAAGATAACTTCCAGCAATTTATTCCTTCCTTTGATATTTTAACAGCGATGACAACTTATGTTAACTACAGGAGGAAGGAATTTCAAAATATTTAGGCCTATAACTTTGTTTGGTTCAGCTGCAGTTCTGGAAGCCAGAATGGGCAGATCTAGGAGTAAGTAGATATTGGGCCAAGGGATAGAGAGTAGTACAAAGAAGGACTGTTGAGAGTTGATTGGAATGTTAGAGGTGTGGCTAAGACACAGAGCTGCAGATGTATTTTTCTACTATACCAATGTGATTAGAAGTGCTTTTCAGGAGGGTTAACCCAGGTTAAAAAAGTAGCAGATTGGCCAATTCTTCCACCTTCCCTTACCCATCACAACGGAGGTGGAAAGAAGCCTTAATGTGGCCTTTAACTGACTACTTAAAGGCCTTAATAGGTCTAAGGTAAGTAGCTGGCTAAGCTAAACCCCCTTATCCACCCGAGCTAACATGGGAGATAGGTTGGGTATGGTTGGGAAGGCTAGCCATCCGCCACCTTCAAATATGCCAACAAAGGACAGCAAAATTTTCCCTAGGTGCACCTCAAAAATAGATGCAATGTCAATTAATTTCTCTCTAAAGGGGAATTTTAACAAAAAAATTGAGTTTGGGACAGAGGGAGAGAGTTAAAGTCTGGGAATTTGTTTCCAAATTCAAAAATGCCTATTTCTAATTTTGACTGATTCCAGAAGATGGGTGGGTGGCAAATCTTCTCCAAGGAGGCACACTGAAGTCAAAACATTATTACTCTTGGGGCAGCAGGGTGGCTTAATGGTTAGCACTGCTGCCTCACAGCGCCAGGGACCCAGGTTCAATTCCACCCTTGGGTGACTGTCTATGTGGAGTTTGTTCATTCTCCCTGTGTCTGCATGGGTTTCCTCTGGTTTCCTCCCACAGTCCAAAGATTTGCAGGTGGATTGGCCATGTTAAATTGCCCATAGTATTTAGGGATGTGTGGATTATAGGGGAATGGGTCTGGGTGGGATGCTCTGAAGGTTGGTGTGGACTTGTTGGTTCAAAGGGCTTGTTTCCACACTGTAAGGATTCTATGATTCTTCTTTTCAACTTTAACTGTCAACAGTTAGGAAACCTGATAGATTCATCTAAATTCAGAATGTAAATACCTTACAGCTCCTTCCAGTATCTAGAAGCCTGCCTGAGACTCTGAGGTTGGACATGCTCCCAATAACTGCCAAACCTGTATAAATCAGGGTGGTCTCTAGGTTGCGAACTGATCCGTAATAGAGCAAACATTTTATTAACCAGCACCTATGGGACCAGGAGTGTGTCGGTTGATCAAGGGGGCCACATAATCAATGTAAAAACACACACTAAGTAATTGAAACATCACTGCTATATTTTATTTACAGCATAAATCACAGGTAATAGTGCAACTTTGCCTTAAATGAAACTCATTGGCAGAGAGCCTTGTCACTTGCATCCTCAACTGACTACGTGGACATTGCAGAGATTGCCATAATACAGTAAACCTCCACTATTTCAGGTATATAATTTTTGCTAGTTTATCGAGAGTACTGCTTCAAAAGATGCCAGCTAAAACAAAGCACGCTGTACTGATTAGGGGATATACTGTGGAGTTAAAACTCCAATTTGTAAAGAAATTCTAAACTTGCTTCCTGAAAATCTTCTGACTGTCCTGCTCCCAGCCATGTTGTAACTTCAAAACTAAAATATTCTAATATTCTGAGAAATGAACCAGAATAGCTTACCATCTCATATTGCTCCTATGCAGTAGCAACAAGATTGGTGTTCATTAATAACAGGATGCTTCCAGCAAGCTTATCCCCTGGTTCTTCACATCATGCATGGAACTGATCACAACTAATCAACCTGTGCTTGCAAAACTCACAAGTGTCTACCATTAGATGCAATTCTGTGATTTGACAACATTTACTAATTAAAGTTGAGTGTGCAAAAATGTATCCTGATAACTGATTTTGTGCACTGAGAGTGTGGCGCATTTGCGTGGACTAGAAATTACCTGTATTAATACAGAAGGCCCTGATCTTTGCAGATGGGAAGAAAATATACATGCACTTTGCCTGTTTCAACACTGATTTCTTTCTCAGGGCAATGCCTTAACAGATCAGAAAGCTTGGCAGTTAACTGTATTGGTTATCATTACCTGACGCATATCCATGACAACATCTCTAGCAATAAGAGTCCACCTGCCAACCAATCAGTACTCTCCTTTTATACAGTGTAAATGTTGGTTTCCCTTTACATTGATATTCCTTGCAAATTGTCCTGATGAGTGCAACATGAAAACCTGAGACAAAATGTATCCTTTTTCAGCAATACTCGAAATATTTATCCAAAGGCAAGAATAAATAAAACTAAGGATTTCACCACAGCTTTCAATTTGTGCAAAACAAATCTTCTGTGAGGCATTCTCTTTTCCTCCTCACAGCATAACTCTGCACAACATCATTATTATTTCTAGACGACTGATATTCACTGATTCGATTAGGTAAGTAAGTGGCTTACCTGTACAGTTTCTTTCTTCTGAATCAAGGGCGAAGCCACTATTACATTTACATCTAAAGCTCCCAATAGTGTTTCTGCACTTCCCATTGCTACAGATACCTGGGATAGTCCTGCATTCATTGATATCTAGAAACAAATGATGAAACATTTATTTTTAGAGACACTCATTTCCACTGAACATCAAGTTTAGAGCAATACAAAATTTATTGCATAAGCAGCATTGTACTTTGAAATCTGAAGCAACAGCTTATTTGTTTCTATTTTTATGTACAAGATGACATTAATAAGCAGTTTAGTTTTCTATCTGGCATCACATTTTTAAGGTCACAAACTTCGATGTAAGCCTAGAGTCTGCTTCTGCCTCATTTACTCTCAATAAAACAGAACTGCTGTGCAATGTCAAGATGGGGAGGGAAGAGACTGCATTCTTAACCTTAGGGCAAGGAGAATGTGCTAGACCTTTTTTTTTATTGGTAGTGGCAGTGTCTAAAATTCCCATCTGCAACTTTTAAACACATCAGCACAGGTACTGTGCTAATTTCATTTTTAAGTAATTTAATGCAATTATACATAAACAGCTGAAATAACATGTAAGAATGCTCATCAGAGTCACAACTCCCAATTGTGTTTAAGTAACATTTACGTAACAAAAAGCAACTGTATCACTTAAGAAAAGAAAATTCAGACTTAGACATTAAACCCTTTGTCAAATGCATCTAGCATTGCAATGTTAATGTTGCACTTGTCCAGTTACATGCAAAGAATAAATATTTCTTTCTTAATGCCTTTCTAATGATTTAATAGATACTATTTTTAATGTTAATCTAATTTATTAAGGGAAATAGAGAAAGTTGAATCAACTACGTACTTTACTTTCAGCTGAAGTGACTGGTCCTTCCCCTCTTCAGGGCTTCTGTGTACCATAAGACCAAAAGGTATAGGAGGAAAAATAGGCCATTTGGCTCATCAAGTCTGCTCTGCCATTCAATCATGGCTGACATGTTTCTCAGGCCCATTCTCCTGCCTTCTCCTGTAACCTTTGACTCCCTCACCAATCAAGAACCTATTTATTTCTGTCTTAAATACACTGAAGGACCTGGTCTTCACAGCCCGCTGTGGCAATGAGTTCCACAGATTCACCACCTTCTAGCTGAATGAATTCCTCCTTATCTCAGTTCTAAAGAGTCAATCCTTCACTCTGAGGCTGTGCCCTCTGTTCGTAGTTTATCGTCCTGCTCCTCTGATGCTGCCTGGCCTGCTATGTTCCTCCAGTTCCACACTGTCTTATTAGGGATAAAGGGATCTTTTTCAGGGTGGCAGCCAGTGACATCGGAAACATCATCTCCATGTTTAGTCTATCTAGGCCTCTCAGTATCCTGTAAGTTTCAATCAGATTCGCCCCTCATCCTTCTAAACTCCACTGAGTACAGACCCAGAGTCCTAACCGTTCCTCGCATGGTAAGTCCTTCATCTCCAAGATCATTCTTGTAAACCTTCTTGGACTCCCTCCAAAATTTGCACAGCTTTCTTTAGATGCAGTGCCCAAAACTGTTCACAATATTCTAAATGAGGTCTAAACTTTACAGCCTCAGGAGTACACCTTTATTTTTGTATTCTAGCCCTCTTGAAATGAATGCTAACATTGCATTTGCCTTCTTAACTGCCAAACAAACACACATTAACCTTTTAAGAAAACAGTCGACATCTCGTTTCGCACACTGTATTCCATCTGACACTTCTTAGCTCACTCCCCTAGCCTGTCCAAGCACTTATGGAGCCTGCGTGCTTCCTCAAAACTATCACAGAATCACAGAAGTGTCCCTCCACCTAACTTTTGGTCATTTGCAACCAGAACAACAATGCCCTCAGTTCCTTTGTCCAGATTGTTAATGTATAACGTAAATAGTTGTGGTCCCAATACTGACCCCTGTGGAACTCCACTAGTCACTGGCTGCCACCCTGAAAAAGATCCCTTTATTCCTAATAAGACAGTGTAGAGCTGGAGGAACATAGCAGGCCAGGCAGCATCAGAGGAGCAGGAAAGCTGACGTGTCAGGTCAGGACCCTTCTTCAGAAAAAAAAGGGTCCCGACCTGAAACATCAGTTTTCCTGCTCCTGTGATGCTGCCTGGCCTGCTGTGTTCCTCCAGCTCCACACTGTGTTATCGCTGACTCCAGTATCGGCAGTTCTTACTACCCCTTTATTAATAATTTCTGCTTTCTGCCAGTCAACCAATCCTCTATCTATACCAATAACTAACACCATGGGCTCTTATATTATTTAGCAGCCTCCTGTGTGGCACCTTGTCAAAGGTCTTCTGGGAATCCAAATAGATCATGTCCACTGGCTCTCCTTTGTGTAACCCGCCGGTTACCTCTTCAAAGAATTCGATCAGATTTATTAGGCATGAATTCCCTTGACAAAGCCATGTTGATTCAGCCCTATTTTACCATGCACCATCTGGGAACAATATTCCTGGAACTATACACAACTGTTGTAAACTGGCTGCCCAGAGGCAAGCTCTCTCTTGTCTCCCAATTTTAATTTTGTTCCTTTGAGGAAGTACTTCATGATTGCATAGTATCTTTCAACACCACAACTGCAACAGGTGTGATGGAATGTGGCCCTCATGACATGCAGTTGGGACTTGGGACAGAACATTCGTTCTTGCAATCAGCTGCACCAATATTTAGTGTCAGTCATAAATATTTTAATACTAAAAATTCCTACTAATCTTCTTGAATGATCCAACTGCATTTCATTTCTCTTCTTTAACTTACAAGGAAAACATACTAATGAAACAGAACATTACAAAAGTGTAGTCTTTTGCACTATAAATTTCTCCACTATTCGGTTTCATTTTTACAGTACAAAAACCGAAAGCACTGCGGATGCTGTAAATCAGGAACAAAAACAGAAGTTGCTGGAAAAGCTCAGCAGTTCTGGCAGCATCTGTGAAAAGAAAATCAGAGTTAACTTTTCGGGTCCAAGTTCTAAGGAAGGGTCACCAGACCCAAAACGTTAACTCTGATTTTCTCTTCACAAATGCTGCCAGACCTGTTGAGCTTTTCCAGCAACTTCTGTTTTGGTTCATTTTTACGGTCCTGTTTAGCTCAGGTTGTAAATCCAAGAGGGAGGTGGTCATGTGCAGGATACACACTGCCATAAAGCTGGTGGGTCAAATTATCTGTTTACTTGTATTAAATACAATATCAGTTCTTATCTTATTGATTAGTTTTATGTGATTACAATTCTGCCCAAGTAATAGTGTAAATGCTCCATCTTGGGTCATAGACACCTGGTTCCCATAATTCATCTAATCAAGTATTATTATAAGAAAAGCTTCATCATAGAATTTTAACTATGTTTCATTATAGTTCTATTTTCTAAGATACCTCAGTTAGGCACTATATTTTAATAAATATACTGCACCTTAAATTAGTCAATCCACTTCCAGACTTCAACAAAGTAACCCAAAATGTCAAATTCCACTCACCCAAACATTTTGAATGTGCCCCTCTTTTGTTCTAATTTTATTAATTCAACTAGTTGTCTTACAAATATTTACTGATTGAATATGCTGTTTGTATTTAACAGAAATCCTGATACATGTGGAATCCAGATTCAAGTGTAGCTTTTCTTTAAAGTTAATTCTGCATTAATCATGATTCAGAACAGGATTTAGAACTGGATTGTGAATATACAATTATAAATAATGGCAAAATAAATCATCAGTTCTACAGCATCACTGTTTTTCTCCTCTTTGTTAGCTTAGAGATAACATCCTTCTGTGTTAAGTCTAGATAGTCGAGTGTCAGAATCTACCAAATTGCTGCTCATTCCACATGCCTTGAGAAAACCTTGCATTGCTTATACCAGAATATACTGCATTTATTCTCTGAACTATATAAGGTTACGAACTGTAAAGTTGCTTTATTTTATTGAACTATTTTTACCTTTTAGCAAAGGTTTCCCATTGGGTTCTCCTCTGCTAGAAAATCCTGATCCTCGCGGACAAAGAGCTTTGTAGTCACTTGTGCCTTCTTTGGGACATCTCTCGCAGTCTGGTCCCCAAGCAGCACCGACAGAACAGCAGCAAGCATCAATGCGTAATCGGACTGCTAAAGGTTCTATGCATTCATCTTCATCATATTTCAAATAGCAGTGCTCCAAACGAATATCTAACCAAATTGAATGTTAATAAAGGTTAATATAAAAGTAAAACAAAGTTACTTCAAATATTCAGCAGGTCTAGCAACATCTCTAGAGAGATAAACAAAACTAATGTTTCAAGTAAATGGCCTTTCATAGGTACACAAGTACAAACTGACATCTATCCACCATGGTCTTGATGGGCTGAATGGCCACCTGATTCTATATATGACTAAGAGCTTACAGAATCATCTGAAGTTGTTATGAAGATAACTATATTTTCATGCTCCACGATATGAAGATAACTATATTTTCATGTTCCATGCCTGCATTGTCTGTCTTTTTATAGTTTTGTGTTAGTATACATAAAATATAGAGGCCAAAGGTACAAGTGGCACATGTTTTCATCAAACACTGTTTGCTGTAGTCAGGCTGGAAATATAATGCATGGCACCTGAGTTCTTACACTGAATTGTGAATGCAAAATAAAGGAATGTTACATTTATATGGAATCATATTGTATGACCTAATAAGAAACTTACATTGGATTGCATACTATGATCACGTAAAAGACAAAGATCTGATTCTATGGCTGTCACAACTTCACAGAATCACAGAGGTGCCATGGCACAGGAGGTGACCATTTGGTGTATCAGGCCTGTACCGGCTTCTTTTAAAAAACGTCATTATCATGTGTCAACCTTCTGCTTTTTCTCCATACCATTTCACATTGTTCTTACCTAAATAATTATCCAAGGAGAACAGTCCCAACCTCTCCAATCCATCCTCATAACTGAAGTTCCTCATCTGCCACCCATCTGCCCACTCCATGAACCTGCTATGTTGCTCCTGAGTTTTACATTGTTCTTCTCACTGTTTACAATTCTTCCAAGTTTTGTGTCATCTGCAAACTTTGAAGTTGCCCCATACACTCCAAGATCTAGATCATTAATATATATCAGGAAAAGCAAGTGTCCTAATACTGACACCTTTCCATGATAAACACTCCTCCAGCCCAAAAAATGTCCATCAACCCTTAGTCATTTTCCTTTCACTCAGTCAATTTTATGTTCATACTGAGATTGATCCTTTTGTTACATGACTATAACTCTCTTCACAAGTCTGTTGCGTGGCACTGTTTCAAAGATCTTCTGAAAGTCTATGTACACCACTTCAACCTTGTTACTCTCATTGAGCCTTTCTGTTACCTCTTCAAAAACTCCAGCAAGTTAGTTAAACATGATTTTGCCTTTTAGAAATCCATGCTGACTTTTCCTAATCAATCCCACTTTTTTCCATTTAACTATTAATTTGATCCCAAATAACTGTCTCTCGAAGCTTCCCCAGCACTGAAGTTAAATTCAGAGATAGTAGGAACTGCAGATGCTGGAAAATCTGACATAACAAGGTGTAGAGTTGGATCCAGCTCTACACCTTGTTATCACTGAAGTTAAATTGTCTGATCTGTAATTGCTGAGCTTTTCCTCTGAACCTTTCTTGAACTGGACTTTAACATTTGCAGTTTTCCAGTTTTCTAGCAGCTCCCTGGTCCAGGG
The DNA here is from genome assembly GCF_021869965.1 of Rhincodon typus. Lineage (NCBI taxonomy): Eukaryota > Metazoa > Chordata > Chondrichthyes > Orectolobiformes > Rhincodontidae > Rhincodon > Rhincodon typus. The sequence goes on along the minus strand of NC_063367.1, from coordinate 2,844,719 downwards.
AAGATTGAAAGAATATAGCCAGTGCCCATACAATTTCCACTCTCAATTCCTTCGAAGTCCTTAGATGCATTTCATCTGGTCTTGGTGCCTTGTTAACTTTAATGACCAACAGTCTATCCAACACTTCTACGCTATCGATTTTGGACCCTTCTAGAGAGAGCTTCTTTCTCTGTCACCATGGCCTGGGCAACATGTCCCACTTTGGTAAGAAGGAATGTAAAATATTCATTTAACACCTCAGCCATGCTCCATGATCCCAATTTTATATCCCTTTTTTGGTCCATACTCAGTCCCATTTCTTCTTTCACTAATCTTATAAAAATTATATGGTCATAGAAGACCTAGGGATACCTCTTTATGTTGGCTGCCAGTCTTTTCTCGTAAATCCTTTTTTTGCTTCTCTTATTTGATTTTTTTTTACAAGACAAGAATAGCAAGCCAAACCAATCAACCTCACTATCACTGGATTTGCAAATAATGAAATTAAACATTCAATCATCCTTAAAACTGCTGACTGTTCCATAAGACCAGAAGACATAGGAGCAGAAATTAGGCCATTTGGTCCATCGAGTCTGCTCCACCATTCAATCATGACTGATAAGTTCCTCAACCCCATTCTCCTGCCTTCTCCCTGTAACCCTTCATCCCTTTGATAATCAAGAACCTATCTATCTCAGTCTTAGTGAATTCCATAGATTCACCACTCTCTAGCTGAAGAAGTTTCTCCTTATCTCCGTTTTAAAAGGTCTTCCCTTTACTCTAAGGCTGTGCCCTCGGATCCGAGATTCTCCTAACAATGGAAGCATCTTCCCAACATCCATATTGTCCAAGCCATTCAGTATTTTGAAAGTTTCAATTAGATCCCCCTCATCCTTCTAAACTCCAATGAGTATAGTCCCAGAGTCCTCAAATGTCCCTCATATGTTAAGCTTTCCATTCCTGGGACCATTCTCGTGAACCTCCTCTGAACCGCTCCAGGGCCAGTACATCCTTCCTGAGATATGGGGCCCAAAACTGCATGCAATACTTCAAATGTGGCCTGACCAGAGCCTTATAAAGCCTCACCTTATAAAGCCTCAGTAGTACATCCTTGCTTTTATATTCAAGTCCTCTCAAAATAAATGTCAACATAGCATTTGCCTTCCTGACTACTGACTCAACCTGCAAGTTTACCTTGAGAGAATTCCGGACTAGAACTCCCAAGTCTCTTTGCACTTCAGACTTCTGAATTTTCTCCCCATTTAGAAAATAGTCCATGCTTTTATTCTTCTTACGAAAGTGCATGACCTCACACTTTCCCACGTTGTACTCCATCTGCCACTTCTTTGCCCACTCTCCTAACCTGTCCAAATCCTTCTAAAGCCTCGCCACCTCCTCAATACTACCTTCCCTCCACCTATTTTTGTATCATCAGCAAACTTAGCCAGAACGCTCTCAGTTCCTTCATCTAGATCATTAATGTATAAAGTGAAAAGTTGTGGTCCCAGCACTGACCCTTGCGGAACACCAGTTGTCACCGGCTGTCATCCTGAGAAATATTCCTTTATCCCCACTCTCTGCTTTCTGCCAGACAGCCAATCTTCTATCCATGCTAGCACCTTGCCTCTAACACCACGGGCCCTTATCTTACTCAGCAGCCTCCTGTGTGGCACCTTATCAAAGGCCTTCTTGAAGTCCAGGTAGATAACATCCATTGGCTTTCCTTGGTCTACCCTGCTCGTTACTTCCTCAAAGAATTCTAGCAGATTTGTCAGGCATGACCTCCCCTTGATGAAACCATGCTGACTTTGCCCTATTTTACTATACACTTGCAAACATTCAGAAATCTCATCCTTTACAACAGACTCCAAAATCTTACCTACAATCGAGGTTAGGTTAATTGGCCTGTAAGTTTCCATCTTTTGCCTTACTCCCTTTTTAAACAGGGGTGTCATGTTAGCGATTTTCCAGTCCTCTGGGACCCTCCCTGACTCTAGCGATTCCTGAAAGATCACCACTAACGCTTCTACTATCTCTTCAGCTATCTCCTTTAGAACTCTGGGGTGTAGTCCATCTCGTCCAGGTGATCTGTCCACATTCAGGCCAATCAGTTTTACGAGCACCTTTTCCTTGGTGATGGCCACCATCCTCAGCTCTGCCCCCTGACTCTCTTGAATTTTTGGGATATTTTACTCGTGCCTTCTACCATGAAGACTGACGTGAAGTAATTATTCAGTTTCTCAGCCATTTCCTTGTTCCCCACTACCATCTCTCCACCGTCATTTTCCAGTGGTCCAATGTCCACTTTTGCTTCTCTTTCGCCCTTTATATACTTAAAGAAACTCTTACAGCTTTCATTTATATTACTGGCTAGCTTACCCTCATATTTAATCTTCTAACTCCTTATTTCTTTTCTTGTTGCCCTCTGTCGGTCTTTGTAAGCTTCCCGGTCCTCTGGTTTCCCACTGCCCTTCGCCACATTATATGCTTTCTCTTTTGCTTTTATGCTATCCCTGACTTCCTTAGTCAGCCATGGTTGCCTTGTTCCTGGCCAGAATTTATGAATAACAGATCTTGGACACAAAGCTTGTAACCTGAACAGAAATTAACAATTTATTATTAACAATGTAACTTTTAACACACTGCAGAAAAACAACAAAGCAATCTAATTAGTATCTGCAATCTAAAGCTCAATCTTCTTTGATCATAAATCTCCATTTGCATTCTGGCAAATACAATTAAGGGATAAATTAGAAAGAAAATAATTGTAATTTGCCAGTCGAATAGCCATTTCAAATGATGGATACCAGACCTTCAGAAATGCTTAGACAACGGGTTGTTCATAAGCAAGTAGAAATGAATACCTTGGTTCAATTCTAAGCCACCAGTTAATACCAACAGTTCCAGCAGAGTCCCAGAATTATTTACTTATTTCTTTCTAACTGGGAGTGTTTTCTCAGAACATTTAAGAATTCCATAGCTTGAGTGAGAATAGAGAGAGCAAAACCCAGCAGCACTGTCCAGAAGTTTCCAAAAAAATCCATCTCCTACCAAAACCTAGTCAGATCCAGTCATTTTCTTCTTCCCTTCTCAATCAAAATTCTTGTGGTTGGCTGGTTTGCAGCAGATCCTACCTTGATTGGCCAACTGGTTGACCAATATCCAATCAGCTACCAGTCCTGACCATAGCAACATCTTAATGCCAATTTATCCAGAGTGTCAGCAATTAGACTGTAATGTCTTTCAAGGCCAGTATCATACTCCACCATTATCCTGAACCTTACAATATAATGATAACTGAGTTCTAAGTGTTCCCCCAACTGAAAGTTGATCCACTTAATTTCCAGTAACCAGGTCCAACAGTTTATTCTTTCTTGTTGGACTGGAAACATACTGCTGTAGGAACCTCTCCTGCATGCAATCCAGGAACACTTCGAGTCATAGAGTTATACAACATGGAAACAGACGCTTCGGTCTAACTCATCCATGCTGACCAACTTTCCAAAACTGAATCAGGCCCATCTGCCTGCATTTGGCCCATATCCCACTAAACCTTTCCCATTCACGTAGCTGTCCAAATGTCTTTTAAATGCTGTAATTGTAGAATAGAAATTTATTGTCACATTCACTTTTACATGAAAAATACAGTGAAAAGTTTTATAAGTCACCCCACTACAGCGCCTACACAAATGTACCCACCTCCACCACTTTACCTGGCAGCTCGTTCCATATATGCACCATCCTTGGGTGAAACAGTTGCCCTCAGGTTCCTTTTAAATCTTTCCCTCTCACCTTAAACCTATGCCCTCTAGTTTTAGACTCCCCTATCCTGGTGAAAAGATCTTGGCTATTCACCTTATGATTTTATAAACCTCTAGCTCTCCCTGGATCCCATGTGATCTAACCTTACTAACCAGTCTACCTTGTTGAAGGCCTTGCTAAAGTCCATGTAGCCTTCATCTATCTTCTTGATTACCTCTTCAAAAAATTCAATGAAGTTTGTGAGATACAGTTTCCCACACATAAAGCCATGCTGACTGTCCCTAATCAATCTTTGTCTTTCCAAATGCATGTAGCTCCCATCTTTCAGAATCCATTCCAACAACTTTCCCACCATTGAATCAATACAATGTGGAGCTGGAGGAATACAGCATGTCAGGCAGCATCAGAGGAGTAGGAGAGTCGACGTTTTGGTCCTGATGAAAAGTCCAGGCCTGAAACGTCGACTCTTCTGCTCCTCTGATGCTCCTTGACCTGCTGTGTTCCTCCAGCTCCACACTGTATTGACTCTGACTCCAGCATCTGCAGTTCTTGCTATTACCCACGACTGATGTCAGGCTGAAGTCTGTAGTTCAAGTCTGTAGTTCCCTGGCCTTTCCTTGCAGTATTTCTTAAATAATGGTACATTAGCCACTCTCCAATCTTCTGGCACATCACCTAGGGCTGTGATGATACAAGTATCTCTGCTAGGGGCCCCATAATTTCTTCCCGAGCATCCATCAATGTCCCAGACAACAGTTGATTAGGTCCTGTGGATTTATCTACCTTTATGCGATTAAGACCTCCAGCACCTCCTCTTCTCTAATGTGGAATGTTTTCAAGGCATCAATATTTATTTCCCCAAGTTCCCTAGCTTCCATGTCTTTCTCCAATGTAAATACTGATGTTAAATATTTGCTCAGGATCTCATCCATCTCCAGTGGTTCCACACATAAATGGCCTCACTGATCTTTAAAGGACTCTATTCTCTCCCTAGTAACTCTTTAGACCTTAAAATACTTGTAGAATCTCTTTGCATTCTCCTTTATCTTATCTGCCAAAGCTATTTCATATCCTATTTCCACTTTAAGTGTACTTCTACACCCCCTATACTCCTCAAAGGTTTCACTTGATCCTAGCTGTCTATACCTGATACATGCCTCCTTCTTCTCCTTGACCAAAGCCCCAATATCTCTAATTATCCAGTGTTCCCTTCTCCTGCCTTGGCCTTCACACTAACAGGAATATGCTATCCCTGAGCACTTGTTATCTTGCTTTTGAAAGCATCCCATCTGCCTGACGTACGTTTACCTGCGAACAGCCTCCCCCAATCAACTTTTGAAAGTTCATGTCTAATACCATCAAAATTGGCTTTGCCCCACTTACAATTAGAACTTCAACTTGTGGAATATGCCTATCCTTTTCCATGACTATTTTAAAACTATTAAAATTATGGTCACTGGTCCCAAAGTGCTTCCCCATTAACACCTCAGTTACTTGCTCTATCTTATTTCCCAAGAGGAGGCTGAATTTTGCCCCTTCTCAATTAGGTCATCTACATTTGGACTGAGAAAGTTTTCTTGAACACATTTAACAAATTCCTCTCCATCCAAGCTCATAATAGTACGGAATCCCAGTCTGTGTTTGGAAAGTTAAAATCCCCTACTATTACAACCCTACTATTTTTACAGCTATCTGCAATCTCCCTACATATTTGTTCCTCAATTTCCCGCTGACTACTGGGGACCCTATAGCACAATAACCCTCAAAGTGATCATCCCCTTCTTATTTCTCAGTTCCATCCATTTAGATTCACTGGACAATCACCCAGGAATATCCTAAGTACTTCTGTGATGTTTTCCCTAATCAAAAACACCACTCCTGCTTCTCCCTTGCCTCCCCTTCTATCTTTCCTATACCCCTGAACATTAAGCTTCCAGTCATGTTGCTCTCACAGCCATGTTTCTGTAATAGCTATGATATCCCAGTCTCATCTTCGCATCCATGCCTTCAGTTCATCTGCGTTACCCGTCAGGCCTCTTGCATTGAAATAGATGCAGTTTAATTCACGAGTCTTCCCTCGTTCTCTGCTGTGCTGTTGCCTGCCTTGTCTACTTAACTTGCTCCCTTTAACTGTTGGACCAGCCACAACTGTCTCTCATTTCACAACTACTTAGGGTATCAACACCCCCACTAGACTAGTTTAATTTCTAGCAAATCTCTCCACGAGGATACTGGTCCCTCTCCAGTTCAGGTGTAACCTGTCCCTCTTGAATAGGTCACTTCTCCAAAAATCTGAATCAGCTCCTCAGCCAATTTCTATTCTCACTAGCATGTGGCACTGGGAGTAGTCCAGAGATTACTACCCTTGGAGTCCTGCATTTTAACCTCCTGCCTAATTCCCTATATTCACTCTGCAGGACCTCATCCACTTTTCTACCTATGTCTGGTCCCAATGTATACAACGATCTCCAGCTGCTCACGCTCTCCTCTGAGAATCTGCTGCAACTGCTCCGAGATGTCCTTGACCCTAGGACTAGGGAGACAACAAACCATACAAAGAACAATACAGCACAGGAACAGGACCTTTGGCCTTCCAAGCCTGTGCCAACACATTTTGCCCTTCCATACTAAAACTGTCTTCACTTACAGAATTTGTATCCCTCTACTCCCTTCCTATTCATGTATTCATCCAGGTACTTCCTGAATGCTGCTATTGTGTCTGCTTCCACCACCTCCTCTGGCAGCATGTTCCAGGCACTCACCACCCTTTGTGTGAAAAACGTGCCTCACACATCTCTTTCAAACTGCTCCCCCACCACCCCCCACCGCACTTTGAACCTGTGTCCCCTCGTCATTGACCCCTCCATCCTGGGAAAATAGCCTCCTACTTTCCACTCTATCCATGCCGTTCACATGTTATAAACTTCTATCAAGTTGCCTCGGAACCTCCTGATTCCGGTGAAAACAAATCCAGCCAACACGATCTATTTTCATAGCTAAAATGCCCCATAACAGGCAACATCCCGGTAAACCTTTTCTGTACCCTCTCCAAAGCATCTACATCCTTCTGCTAGTGTGGTGACTAGAAATGTACACAATATTCCAAGTGTGGCCTAACTAAAGTCCTATAAAGCTGCAGCATAACTTACCTATCCTTATACTCATGCCCCTTCCAATGAAGGTAAGCATGACATTGGCCATAGGCCACCATTCTGAAGTCTCACTCACAGCCAAAGAATCACAAATGTCCGCTTGGACTTTGCGATATCCTGCTTTACAGCAGAGCCAGTCTTGGTGCCAAAGACCTAGGTGTTGCTACTATTTTTCCTTGAGCGGTTATTCCCTCCCAACAATATTCAAAACTGTATACTTGATTGAGAGGGGGATCGACTTCCCAGTCTATGTTTGGGTAGTTGAAATCTTCCCTTATAACGACTCAATAATGGTGGCATTTCTCTGTAATTTACCCGCAGATTTGTTCTTCTACATGCTTTCCATTAGCTGGTCATCTATAGACTACACCTAACAATTAACTGTACTAGTTTTATCATTTAGTTCTCGCCAAACTGATTTTGTGCTTGGACACTCTGGGGCAACCTCTTTCTCCAGTACTGCAATGTACTCTTTGGCCAATAATGCTACCCCTCTCCCTTTCCTTATTTTTTCATTTGCATTTGGACTGAAAAAGCTTTCTTGAACACATTTAACAAATTCCTCTCCATCTAAACTCATAATAGTACGGCAGTCCATTTCCATTTGCAGTTGATTAAATTGGAGTGGATAAGGAATGGCTAAATCTCCCCTCAGATTTTTTAAATTTATTCACAGGATGTGATCATTTCAGGGAATGCCATCATTTATTATTATCACTAATTGCCTTTGAGACAGTGCAGTGAACTGCCTTCCTGAACTGCTTAGGTCCATGGGAGATAGGGCATTCACATTGTCAAAAAGAAGGGAGTTCCACAATTTGGATGTAGAGACAGTGAAGGAACAGTGATATATTTTCAAGTTAGCATAGCATGTGGCTTGGAGAGGAACTTGCAGGTGGTGATGTTTCCATGCATCTGCTACCTTTGCTCTTCTCAGTGGTAGAGGTCAGAGATTTGGAAAGTGCTGTCAAAGGAGCCTTAGTGAATTTCTACAGTGCATCTTGTAGAAGGTACACACCTGTTGCCACTATGAAGAGGATGATGGAGGAAGTGAACGTTGAAGATGGTAGGTGGAGTGCTCGGCAAACAAGTTACTTTGCCCTGGTTGGTATTGCGTTCTTGACTACGGTTGGAGCATTCCCATCCAGGCAATTTGACAGTAATTCATCACATTCATTACTTGTGTCTTGTAGATGGCAGGCATGCTTTGATGAAACAAGAATGAGCTCCTTGCTGCAGAATTCTTAGTCTCATATCTGTTCTTATAACCACAGTATTTATATGGTTCGTCCAGTTCATGTTCTGGTCAATGGTAATTCCAGGATTTTGATACTGGGGGAATTCACCAGTGTTAATACCATGGATTTCAAGTGGTGATGTTTAGATTCTCTCTTGTTTGAAGGAGGACAGAGTTTGATTTAATAACTGGCTGGCACTTGTGGCACACATTTTACTTGCCACTTATCAGCCTGCAAGCAGTCCATCTCTTGCTATACATGGACATTCACTGGTTCAGTAACTGAGGAGTCATAAATGATGCTAACTTTGTGAAATCATCAGCAAACATCCTCATTTCTGGCCTTATGATGGAGAGGAGGTAATTGGTAAAGCAGCTAAAGATAGTTGAGGGTAGCACACTACACTGATGAACACCCGCAATGAAATCCTAGGATAATGATGATTGACCACCAAAAACTAAAACTGCCATCTTTTGTGCTAGGCATGACTCCAATCAGCGGAGAGCTCCCTGTCTCCACCTCCTGCCAACTCCAATTCCAAAGACTTCAGTTTTTCTGGGGGTCCTTGATGTCACACTTGGTCAGAAGCAGCCTTGATGTCAAGGACAGTCCCTCTCACTTCACCTCTGGTATTCAGCTCATGTCTATTCTTGGACCAAGGCTAAACCAATAAGACCAAGTACAAGTGGCCCTGATGGAATCCAAACCAAACATCAATAAGATTACTGCTCAGCAGTTGGAAACATTAGAATTGTTCTGCTTCTTTGTGGACCGGACATATCTGGATAATTCTCCACATTGCCAGCTAGATGTCAATACTGCAGTGTTCTGGAACAATTTAGACAGGGATGTAGCTAGTTCTGGAACATGCCTTCAGAACTATTGCTGGAATACTATCTGGGCCCATAGCTTCTGTAATATTTAGTACAGTCAGAGGTTTTTCGATATCACATTGAATCATAGAATCCATACAGTGTGGAAGCAGGCCATTTGGCACATCGAGTCTATACCGACCCTCCGAAGCGCATTTAAAGAAGAACAAAAGAGAAGTACAGCACAGGAACAGGCCCTTTGGCCCTCCAAACCTGTGCCGATCATTATGCCCTAACTAAACTGAAAAAACGAACGTTCTGCCCTTATTCAGTCCGAATCCTTCTATTCCCTCCCTATTCATGTAACCATCCAGATGCCTCTCAAATGTTGCCAATGTGCCTGCTTCCACCACCTCCTCTGGCAGTGCATTCCAGGCTCCTACCACTATCTGCGTGAAAAACTTTCCTTGCACATCTCCCTTAAACTTTTGCCCTCTCAACCTGAACCTGTGCTCCCTTGTAATTGAAACTTCAACGCTGGGAAAAAGCCTCTGGCTATCCACCCTTCACAATTTTGTAGACCTCTATCATGTCTGCTCTCAGCTGCCGTCTTTCCAGTGAATAGGGTACAAGTCTATTCTAACCAACCGCTCCTCATAACACAACACACACATCCCAGGTTATTAGTCCTATAAAATAAATGCCATGCACTGTGGGCGCTAATGATCTGAAATAAAATGGAAACAAAACTATTCACTCTACCCTCTTACCTGTCCAATACTGAACAATCTGTGTTCAGTAAGGGAGTCGGTTTTATTTCTTTGCATCCCCACTTCAATAAATTTTGAACATTGCATGACTTTGAAATCTTCTTCAGTTGACTTCACCTCCACGCTCATTCTTTAGACAGGAGTCCTCTCCTTATTCTGCAGACCTTCCTCACTGTCTCGGTTACTTACCCTCTGACCTCTGATTTGTATTTGATTTTTTCATCAAGAACTGTTGATGTGACATCGGTTGCCTTAACTTCTCTGCTCCCCTCAACCAATCTAACCTGTCTCCATCCAATCCTGTTGCACTCTATTCTCTCAGATCTAATCCTGACTTTATCAAGGATAGAAGGAACTGCACATGCTGGAGAATCCGAGACAACAAGGTGCAGGGCTGGATGAACACAGAAGGCCAAGCAGCATCATAGGAGCAGAAAGGCTGACGTTTC
>NC_063367.1:2797750-2834157 GCF_021869965.1 Rhincodon typus | reverse complement strand
GAAACGTCAGCCTTTCTGCTCCTATGATGCTGCTTGGCCTGCTGTGTTCATCTAGCCCTGACTTTATCAAACCTGCTGACAAGGATGGTGTTGCTGTCATGTGCAGTGTCAATCTCTACCTTGCAGAGGCTGAGCACCAACTCTCAAATACCTCCTCCCCCTACACCAAGACCCTATTACTGAATCTCAAGCTGTTGTCTGCAGGACTGTCGCTAATCTCATCTCCTCTAGTGATCTCTCTCCATAACTTCTCACCTGATAGTCTCCCAATCCTCCACACCCCACTCCTATATTCTGCCCAAAATCTGTAAACAGTATCACTCAAGCAGACCCTTTGTTTCAGCCTGTTCTTGTCCTACTTATTTCTTTCTTTTTTAACTGGTACTTTTCTATTCAATTCCCCTAACCTTAAATGATTAAATTCTATTAGAGACTTGTTAATTACTTGCCTTTTGTGATTCATGTGCTAGGTCACCCAGATCCCTCTAAAACAATTAATGGCCTGAGTGGATGTCAGGTAGACTGGCTGGTTTTATTTGCTTTCTCAATCTTTGCAGAGGTTTGATATAATTGAGTGGCCTACTGGAACATTTCAGAGGAACTCATTCCTGTATGCCTGACCAGGTAATTCCTTCTCTAAAGGGCACTAGATTAGTTTCTTAAATCTAGATTTATTAACTGAACTGAAATTCCGCCATCTACCATCACAGCATCAGCTAAGTCTCTGCATAATTAGCTCAGAGAAATTCCACCTTACCAATACCTTGAAACAAATGGCTGGAGGTTAAAAACAATCCTTTGTATCTTAACTGACTAAATTTTTAGTGATAACAAGGTGTAGAGCTGTATGAACACAGCAGGCCAAGCAGCATCAGAGGAGCAGGAAAGCTGACGTTTCGGGTCTGGACCCTGCAGGGTCCAAGGGTCCAGACCTGAAATGTCAGCTTTCCTGCTCCACTGATGCTGCTTGGCCTGCTGTGTTCATCCAGCTCTATACCTTGTTATCTCAGATTCTCCAGCATCAGCAGTTCCTATTACCTCTGAATAAAGTTTTAGTGATGTAGTTTAGCTGGATAAAACATGGCATAATTTACATAGGGGAAGAAATTTTGACATTTCCTAAACCTGAATAACTTGAATCATGCTCATTTCCACAAAAACTCTTTACAGCAGCAGTTGCAAAAGACCTGAGGTCCCTGCTTGGAATATGAGCTGTGTATGGTAATACTGGGTAACAATGGAAGAGAAATTTTAAAAAATTATATCAATAAGTAGGTTGTTATATATCTTTGAAAGGTTCATTATTGAAGTACTAAGTCACTACTTGACTAAACAGTTGAGCGATTATACCATTTTGGATGTTATGATGAAATAAATGCTACTACAAACTAAAACAAAACCCTCAGCAGGTCACCTGTGGAGAGAGCAATTTACATTATAGGTATGGCCCTAGACTGGAACTCTGTATCACTTTGTTGAATTATGTCAGCCAGGGAATTAGTCTAGATTGTACTTCAATGCAATAGGGAAAGAAAACTTTCTGACTGACCTGTGACTGAAGCATTTACTTATCTATCCTCTTTATAAAAAGCCTGACCTGCTGTATGGTTCCAGTATTTGTTTATGTTTCAGATTTCAAACATCAGTAGTGGTTTGCTTTTTCCTCACAGATGGAAAACTGATCCTTTTCACAAATTTTACAGTGTATCCGATCAAAATCCAGTTATTTGTCCTTTCTCCCCCCACTGGAACTTGGTCTGATTATTTGAGTTATATTATTTCTGTACTTATAAGGAACTGAAACTAGGTTTATTGGCAAAGATTATGTGTGTTGCAAATAGATCATGATCTTTTACCACTGAATCTATGAGGAAGTTGTTTCTCATAAAGAAGTTGAACATGGAATAACTATGTTGAAAAGTTTGGAGAGGTCAATAATTCAGAAGTTAAATTTTAGTTCATGCATGTAAGTCCAATCTTACGATGCTTTGTAGAACACAAATAATTCACCATTTTATTTCCTGCTTTATTGCTTAAATGATAAAAATAGAATATATACTGAACGAGAAAATGTTATTCTGCCCATCAAGACCATGGGACATATAAACTTAACTTCTTGACAGCTGTATAAATTAAATAAAATCCAAGAAAAAAAAACATATCCCTTCAATATAGTATTTCCTGCAATATTTCTTTTTAGCATAATAAATGTACTTAATTGCACAGGTTATTTAGCAATTTAGCATTGTGTCAACAGATCTCTCAGTTTACACACGTGCATTGCCAACAGATTACCAAATGCAATAAAGTTATCTACCCACTAGGCACAGTTAAGCAGATTTTCCATTCTGCATATTACAGTAAAATGGACATCCCACTACCAATAGCAAATGGACAGCTAAGGACCTCCTCGCAGGTGTATGGGCATTGAACATTCAAGCATTATGGGGAAATTAACTGGAATACATTTATGCTGCAAGTACATTGATTTATAGAAAAATTCTTACTTAAAGCAAATCAGGTTTCAATTTCATTCATATGGCCATTCTAAAAGAAAGCTATTATGCATAACAGCATTTGATATATACCTTGCAATATCTGAAATGGCTGAAAAATATAATCTATACTTACCAACACACGTTCGTCCACTGCTGTCCAAGGTCATACCATTAGAACAGACGCACTTAAATGATCCAGGTGTATTCACACAATCAGCATTGGTGCACACGCCAGGGAAGACTTTACACTCATTTACATCTTTAAAGAATTTACAAAAGACTTCAATTAGAAACATCATAGTTTGAAAAAATACAAGCAGACTTCATGATGCAAAATATTTATCAAGTTGAGTAACCTAAGGCATAGCAAATGACTATTTGTAGGAACCAATCATAATACGATTTAGTGATAAATCTGCATAGTGATAATATCACTGAGCTAATCATACATTGGGAACATGGGTTCGAATCTCACCATTGCAGATGTGGAAATTTTATGGACAGTAAAATAAAGACCCGGAATTAGATGCTAGCCTAATGTAGACCATGTCGATTGCCATTAAAACCAATTAATTCATTATTGTCCTTTCAGGAAGGAAATCTGTCATCCTTACCTGATATGGCCTACATGTGACTCCAAACTAAGTATGAATACAAGTTTTGAGGAGGATTCACTGAGCACTTGAACTTTGTAAATGGGTGAAAACACGACAGATGGAATATAAAGTGAATAAGTGTAAAGTTATTCATTTTGGTAGAAAACGTTGAAAGGCAGAATATTTCTTTCTTAAATGGTGAGAGTTGGTAAGCGTGGGTGTCTAAAAAGGTCTGGGTACCTTGGTCCAGAAGTCACTAAAAGTTAGCATGGAGGTACAGCAAGCAATCAGAAATGCAAATGATATGTTGGCATTAATTTCAGGGGGATTCGAGTACAGAAGTAAAGATATCTTACTTGGAACAGGGCCTTAGTGAGACATGATTGGAATATTGCATATAGTTTAGGTCTTCTTATCTAAGGAATGATAATAGTTACCAACTGTAGGAATGTAATGGAGTTTCACCAGATTAATCCTTGGGATGGTGGGAGTGTCTAACGAGAAGAATTTGAGGAAACTAGATGCTGTTCTCTAGAGTTTTGAAGAATAAGATGTGATCTCATTGAAACTTCCAAAATTTCACCGGGTATGACAGGGTGGATATAAATAGAATGCCTCCCCTGACTGGTGACTCTAGAAGCAGGGGAAATAATCTCAGAATAAGAGCAACGCCAATTAAGACCGAGTTGAGGAGGTATTTCTTCATGGTGAAAGTGGCGAAATCTTGGAATTTTCAACCCCAGAAGCTCAGTCACCGAGAAAGCTCAAGATGGAAACTGATAAGTTTCTGGAATCTATTAAGGGATCTACATTAAGGGATATGGAGGTAGTGCAGGGAAATGACATTGAGGAAAAGATCGGTCATGAACTAGAAGAGCAGGACCTGCTCAATGGTCTGAATGGTGTACTCCTGTTCCTTTGTTCCTACGAATATACTTGTATTCTGAATAAATCATAGAATCCCTACAGTGTGGAAACAGGCCCTTCGGCCCAACAAGTCCACACCGGCCCTCAGAGCATCCCACCCAGTCTCAACCCCCTTTAACCCGTCCTAATCTAGGCATCCCTTGAACGCTATGGGCAATTTAGCATAGCCAATCCACCTAACCTGCACATCTTTGGACTGTGGGAGGAAACCGGAGCACCCGGAGGAAACCCCCGCAGGCACGGGGAGAATGTACAAACTCCACACAGTCGCCCAAGGGTGGAATCGAACCCAGGTCCCTGGCGCTGTGAGGCAGCAGTGCTAACCACTGAGCCACCGTGCTGCCCTAAAGGTCCTATCCTAAAAGAATGTTCCATCCCTTAGGTCCAATCTTAAAATCAATATCTTACATCACTTCAACAGCTTACTTTGCTTGTCTCCAATATTATCCTTTCATTTGAACCCTTACACTGGCGTGACACTGGCCAGCTTAATATCTCTGCTTTCCTTACACGTGCTAACCTCGCTCCCTCTGAATTGGTAGCACTTGTTTGTTAAGGTTCAACCTTAACATTGTCATTAAACCTGCTGAAAAGGGTGGTGCTGCTGATGACCTAAAGCATTAACTTTTCTTCTTTCTCCACATATAGTGACAATAGGAGGTATTGTTAGCAAGTTTGCAGATGACACCAAAATTGGCAGTATAGTGGACAGCTAAAGTTACTTCAGAGTACAATGGGATCTTGATCAGATGGGCAACTGAGCTGAGAAGTGGCAGATGTAATTCAATTTAGATAAATGTGAGGTGCTACATTTTGTTAAGGCAAATCAGGGCCAGACTTATACACTTAAGGTCCTGGGGAGTGTTGCTGAACAAACAGACCTTGGAGTGCAGGTTCATAGTTCCTTGAAAGTGGAGTTGCAGGTAGACAGGATGGTGAAGAAGGTGTTTGGTATGCTTGCCTTTATTGGTCAGTGCATTGAGTACAGGCATTGGGAGGTCATGTTGTGGCTGCACAGGACATTGATTTGGCCATTTTTGGAATACTGTGTTCAATTCTGGTCCCCCTGTATAGGAAGGATGTTGTGAAATTTGAAAGGGTTCAGAAAAGATTTACGAGGATGTTGCCAGGATTGGAGATTGTGAGCAATAGGGAGAGGCTGAATAGGCTGGGGCTATTTTCCCTGAAGCAGAGGCTAAGGCGTGACATTGTATAGGTTTATAAGATCATGAGGGGCATGGAAAGGGTGAAGGTCTTTACTCCAGATTAGGGGAGTCAAAAACTACAGGGCATAGGTTTAAGGTGATAGGGGAAAGATTTAAAAGGGGCCTAAGGGGCAAACTTTTCACGCAGAGGGTGGTGCAAGTATGGAATGAGCTGCCAGAGGTGGTGGAGAGGCTGGTACAATAACAACATTTAAAAGACATCTGGATGAGTAAATTAAAAGGAAGGGTTTAGGGGGATACAGGCCAAATGCTGGCAAATGGGACTAGATTAATTTAGGACCTGGTGGGCTTGGATGGATCGGACTGAAGGGTCTGTTTCTGTGCGGTACATCTCTAACTCTATATGCAGTTGGACCTGCTGAATATTTCCAGTACATCCTGTTTATATTGTATTAATATAAATCTTCAAATATGTCAATAATGAATATCATCCTAATCTTAAGCTTTTATGTTACCTGATTAGGCATTTACATTTCACATGCGTTATTCAATTATTCACAAGTCAGTTTTTAATTACTTGTTGCTGCTGATTAATTTATATCACGTTCTAGTATTCAGAATTGAGAGATAGCAAATAAGAAATGTAACATATTCAGGAGGAACATTACATACCCTCACAGATTGTTCCATTAACTCTTGTGTATCCTCTAGGGCAGATACTATCTAAAAATAAAACATAACCATTATTTCAACAGTTATTTTTAGATAGAAAATACAACACAATGTGTAACCATTTTAACTTACTGGGATTTATCATCCTTTTGGATAGGAAGATGTTTGAATGGATGCAATGGTCGTCATCATGATAGATTTGCAATGTACAAGTCATATTTTGTGACACAATTTACAATCTCAATAGACAGCTCAAAGTTTTTGAGAAAACCTGAAGCTCGGGTTTGTGATGCAGTTGTTGAGTTGCTTGCCGAGCTGGTAAGTTTGTTCACAAACATTTCGTCACCATGCTAAGTAACATCATCAGTGCACCTCTGGTGAAATGTTGGTGGTCTGTCCCGCTTGTTATTTATGTGTCTTGGTTTGTTGGATGCAAGTGGGACAGAACACCAACATTTCACCGGAGGTGCACTGATGATGTTACTTAGCATGGTGACGAAACGTTTGCGAACAACCTTACCAGCTCAGTGAGCAAATTAATAACCGCATCAGCAGGATAGCCTTTAACCTAAAAATGGCAATAACCCTTTCTTTTAAAAGATCATTTTTTCATATGTTTAAATAAAATTGATAATTCAAAAATTACTTTCTGATCTGATATTTTTATTACTTAATACAATAATGCAAGTTTGTAGATTATACAAAATTTGGTGGGATGGTAAATAGTGAGGAGAATAGGGTTAATGAGCTGATCAGAGGCAAATGAAATTCAATCTGAATAAATGTAAGATAATGTTCTTAGGCAGGACAAATAAGGCAAGGCAATACATGCTGAACACAGGACTGTTGGAAGCACTAAGCATCAGAGAGACCTTAGTGTGCAGGTACAATTTTCCCTTAAGGTATCAGGGCAGATGGATGAAGTGGTTAAGAAGGCATATGGTATACTTGCATTTATCTGTCAAAGCAGAGAGTTTAAGAGCAGGGAGGTTATGCCAGAACTGTATAAAATGCTGGTTAGGTACAGTTACAGTACCGTGTGCAGTTCTAGAATCCACATTGTCGGAAGGATGCGATAGCACTAGAGTGTGTGGACAGGAGATTTACCAGGATATTGCCTGGCTGTAGAATTTCAGTTATATAGAGAGATTGTATAGACTGGGGATTTTTTCCTTAAAGCAGAGGAGATTGACAGGGGATGTGAGTGAGATGAGTAAAAGTGAGGGGCATAGTTAGGGTGGACAGGAAGGAACCTTTCCCCTTAATGGAGTGATCAATGACCCAGGGGATACAGATTTATGACAAGGGGCAGAAGGTTTAGAGGAAAAACTTTTTCACCCTGTTTCTGAGGGTGGTGGGAATCTGGGGTTCACTGCTTATAAGGGTGATAGAGGCAGAAACCCTCATAACATTTAAGAAGTATTTAGATGCACACTTACGATGCCAAGACATACAAGGCCAAATGTCAGAAAATGGGATTAGAATAATTAGATAGCTGCTTTTACCAGCATGGGGGCAATGGGTTGAAGGGCCTTTTCTTGTGCTATATGCCTCTGTGACTCTATAACACCTTCAAGTTAATTTATTCCGCTGTTGCACTACAGGTAAGAACAAAAAATGAAAATAATATGCTATTTGCTTGTATTACATGCAAGTATTAAAAACCTGTATGAAGATGCAACTAATAGTTTTACCATTTTACTTTGTCAAATCAAATGTTCATTCAATTCTTAACACAGGTCATGTTGATTAATTAGTAAATGAATTTATACAGAGTTACAAAGGTCAAAATGACATTATGTTAACATCTCTAGGAGAAACAATGGATGAATCTCCATTCATGTACAGAATTCGAATACAGAAAAAAAGCTTCTGTTTAGGTTTGTGTTTTGTGTCCGAACACTAGGATAGAGGGAAATGGGCAAGACAACATAACTATAACAGTGATTCAGATACCGAATTTTAAATTTATTTTCTCTCCCCCTTCCCCACCACTCTGAAATAAGCAAAAATGATCAACATATTCTGTCTAGTTAATTGCCCCCCTATTAGTACAAAAAACTCCAGATAAATCATACATATTTGTGTGAATTTTCTTTTCCATAAGCATTTTAATTCATAATTAATAAATACTTCCATCAAGGTATTATAGCCATTTTAGCCCATTATCTTATTTTTCACATTTGTTTCTGTGCTAAGCATTTATTAATATCTTCAACAATTTAAATCTCTGTATTAAATCAGTTTTCTGACATGTTTCTGATTCAGCAAAGTGATAGGGTCTACAGATTACTCCGCACATTTTCAATAACTTCTTTACACTTTAGCTCAATGTGGTGATACAATTTCCTAGATTTTTCCCATGTCCTGCCAATTTTTGACATTCCATCCTTACTCTGAAGACTTTGATTCTTTGTTCAGGTTTTGGCAATGGACACAAATTGTTCTCCGTCTCACTCTAGTAGTCATTTATCCTCCCCATCTCTTGCTTCTGTCAAATTCAAATAACTAGACATTTTTTAGGACTAAAACCACTCGCTGGGTAAAGATGTTTCTCCTGAAGCCCGTATAAAATTTATAAATTATTTTCTTCTTTATGAGATAATATTACTTATGTATAAGGGGAAGAGATAGCCTAGTGATACAATAACTAGATTATTAATTGAGAGACCAAGGTAATGTTCTGGAGACCTGGTTTGAATCCTGCCAAGGCAGATGGTGAAATTTGAATTCAATAAAAGCCTGGACTCTAAGTGTCTAATGATGACCACAACACTATTGTTGATTTCAGGGAAAAAACCCATCTGGTTCACTAATCTATTTTAGGGAAGGAAATCTGCCATCCTTACCTTGTCTGGCCTACATGACTCCAGACCAACAGCAATGTGGTTGACTCTTAACTACCCTCTGGGAAATTAGGGATGGGTAATAAATGCCGGCCTAGCCAGTGACACCTACCTCCCATTAATGAATTAAAATAAATATTTACAGACCCATTGTCTCCTTGACAATTAAGTACCAAGTTTGAATTGAATAACAAAGTGATTGAATTATACTTGTTGTTTTCCGTTTTGGTCTCCTCCACAAATAGATCAAAAGTCGTCACTGAAATTAGCAAATAAATTTCATCACACTTGAACCCTTCAAATAAGTAGCGCTTTATTTTATACTTTTCAGTTTATGGTACAATTCAAGCCTATGCATTAAGTCTTTGCCAATGTTTTATTGCAGTCACTGGATTTTCAAGTCTCATGACAGCAACAACACAGAACATAGAACAGTACAGCACAGGAGCAGGCCCTTTGGCTCACAATGTCTATGCCAACCATGACACCATTCTAAATTAATCCCATCTGCCTGCACATGGTCCATATCCCTCTATTCCTTGCTTGTTTATGTGTCTGTTCAAATGCCTCTAAAACATTGCTATCCTATTTCCTTTCACCACCTCCCCTGCAGAGCATTCCAGGCATCTACCACCATCTGCGTGAAAAATCTTTCCTCATACATTCCTTTAAACTTTCCTGCTCTTGAACCCTTAGATCTGTGCCCCCCAGTAACTGACATTTCTACACTGGAAAAAAGACTCTGACTGTCCTCGTCTCTGATAACTTTATATACTATTATCAGATTCCCCCTCAGCCTCCAAGATTTTAGTGAAAAGAATCCAAATTTGTCCAACCTCTACTGACAGCTCATACACTCCAATCCAGGCATCATTCTAGTAAATCTCTTTTGCACCCTCTCCAAAAACTCTACATCCTTCCCATTATGTGGCGTTAGAACTGCACACAATACTCTAAATATGGCCTAAATAAAGTTTTACATAGCTGCAACATGACTTGTAAACTTTTATACTCAGTGCCCTCACCGATGAAAGCAAACACTCTGTACGCTTTCTTTACCAACTTGTCTACTTGTGCCGCCACTTCCATGGAGGGTTGGAGTTGGACCCCAAGATCCCTCTGCGTATCAATGCTCCTAAAGGTTCTGCTATTTACTGTATATTTTCCTCTTGCATTTGCCCTCCCAAAATGTATCAGCTCACACTTGTCCTAATTAAATGCCATCTCCATGTCTCTGCCCAACTTTCCAACTGATCTG
Source organism: Rhincodon typus (assembly GCF_021869965.1). Lineage (NCBI taxonomy): Eukaryota > Metazoa > Chordata > Chondrichthyes > Orectolobiformes > Rhincodontidae > Rhincodon > Rhincodon typus. The sequence goes on along the minus strand of NC_063367.1, from coordinate 2,824,194 downwards.
TATTTTGCTATATCCTTTGACAACCTTCCTCACTATCCTCAACTCCACCAATTTTCCCGTCACCTCAAACTTATGAATCAGACCACCTACAATTTAATCCAAATTATTTACATATATTACAAACAAAAGAGGTCCCAGCACTGATCTTGCGGAACATCACTGGACACCAGTCAGAAAAACACCCTTCCATAATTACCCTCTGTCTTCTATGACCAAGCCATATTTGTATCCAATTTAGCAACTTACCATGGATTATATATGACTTAATCTTCTGGACTAATCTACAATGAGGGACCTTGTCAAATGCTTTACTAAAGTCCATGCAGGCACATTCACTGCAATACCCTCATCAGTCATCTTTGCCATTGCCTTGAAAAGCCCATTCAAATTTGAGAGACAAGACCTCCCCACACAAAGCTATGCCGACCATCCCAGGTAAGTCCAGTCTTTTACAAACGCGAATAAATCTTGTCCCTAAGGATATTCTCCAATAACTTCTCCACCACAGATGTAAGGCTCAGCGTCCTATAATATCCTGCATTATCTTTGTTGCACTTCTTAAACAAAAGATCAATGTTAGCTATTCTGTAGTTTTCTGGGACCTCACCTGTGACTAAAGAGGATATAAAGATCCCTGTCAAGGCCCCAGCAATTTCCTCCTTTACCCCCTTCACTATCCTGGGATAGATTCCATCTGATCCTGCAGACTTATCTATCTTAGTGTTTTTCAAGATGCCCAACACCTCCGTAATATCGACCTGCCCTGGAAATCAACATACTCCTCCCTAATCTTACTAGCATCAAGACCTTCTCCTTGGTAAAGTACTCGTTAAGGACCTCACTCACTTCCTGTGGCTCCATGCATAAATTCCCTTCTTTGTCCTTGAATTGACCTGCCCTTTCCCTAGCTACTCTCTCGCTCCTAATATATGTACAAAATGCCTTGGGATTCTCCTTATTTCTACTTGCCAAGGATATTTCAAGGCTTTTTTTTAGCCTTCCTAATTCCTTGCTCAAGTTCTTTCCTGCTTTGATTATATTCCTCAAAGCCCTTGTCTGATTTCAGTTTCCTAAACCTTATATATGCCTTTTTTTTGTGATTAAACCCTTTCAATATCTCTTGTTATCCAGGGTTCCTGAATCTTGTCATCCTTATCTTTCATCCGCATAGGAACATGCCAGTCTTGAACTCTGATCAACTAGCCTTTAAAAACTTCCATGTTAGACGTGGGAACAGCTGCTAACCTCAAATAGCCGCCAACCTCAAACAGCCGCCAACCTCAAACAGTCGCCCCGTTTTTGTCTGATACTGTTGTAATTAGCCTTCCCCCAATTTAACACTTTCACATAAGGATCAGTCTTATAACCATAACTATCTTAAAACTCACAGAATTATAATCACTGTTCTCAAAATGCTCCCCACTGAAACTTCGTTTACCTCACCAGACTCATTCCCCAATACAAGGTCTAGTATGGCTCCTTCCCTAGTTGGACTATCTACATATTTTTTCAAGAAACCCTCCTAGATGCATCTAACAAATTCTACCCATCTAAGTCCCTGGCACTACTTGCATGCCAGTCAATATTAGGAGAGTCAAAATCACCCATTACAATAACCCTGCTGTTTTTACACCTTTTTATGATCTGCTTACATATCTGTTCCTCTATCTCCCACTGGCTATTGGGAGACCTACAGGATAATTCCATCACTGTGATTGCACCTTCTTTATTCCTGAGTTTTGCCCATACTGTCTTACTGAATGAGCCCTCCCAAGGTGCCCTCTCTTCATGCAGCTGTGACATTCTTCTTAATCAGTAATGCAACTTCCGATCTTTTTTATGCTCCTCTCTATCACTCCTGAACCATGTAAACCCTGGCTAGTTTTTCATTGAGAAAAGCCTGTCCTCATTTGTAAAGTAACAAGCACAAACCCGACTGTATTAAGGCAGCATGAAAAGGGAGAAGAGCTGGAATAAATTCCCATTAATGTTGTCATGGTGAAATCATGTTTAAGTGTTGTAATGGTTATATGATTCAATGGTTTGATTTTAGTAAAAACAAAATTTGTCAAACACATTTTGTTGAAGACTTTGCTCTGTTAAACAATGGCAATTACATAAGAACATAAGAACTAGGAGCAGGAGTAGGCCATCTGGCCCCTCAAGCCTGCCCTGCCATTTAATAACATCATGGCTGATCTTTTTGAGACTCAGCTCCACTTACCCGCCCACTTACCATAACCCTTAATTCCTTTACTGCTCAAAAATTTATCTAGCCTTGCCTTAAAAACATTCAGCGAGGTAGCTTCAACCACTTCACTGGGCAGGGAATTCCACAGATTCACAACCCTTTGGGTGAAGAAGTTCCTCCTGACCTCAGTCCTACATCTGCTTCCCTTTATTTTGAGGCGATGCCCTCTAGTCCTAGTTTCACCTGCTAGCGGAAACAACCTCCCTGCCTCCACTTTATCTATTCCCTTCATAATCTTATATGTTTCTATAAGATCTCCCCTCATTCCAATGAGTATAATCCCAGTCTACTCAGTCTCTCCTCATAATCCAACCCTCTCAACTCTGGAATCAACCAAGTGAATCTCCTCTCCAGTGCGAGTATATCTCTTCTCAAGTAAGGAGACCAAAACTGCACACAGTACTCCAGGTGTGGCCTCACCAGGACCCTATACAGCTGCAGCATAGCCTCCCTGTTTTTAAACTCCATCCCTCGAGCAATTATTCAGCTAATACCCAATGTGAGGAAGGATAATTCATTGCCTAAATAGAATGAAGACTGTCTTTGTATTTGATACAAAATATTATTTGATTTAGATACTTATCATAATTCTGTGATGCTTTTAGAAACAATTTTTATAGTGGTAAGGAAAATATTGATAAAAATCTGTAATTTTTTTTAGTTTAGTAACCATTTCAAAACCTAAGTGGATATCTGGTCATGACAATATCTGATATCTGGTACAGGATAATAAAGTAATGAAAAGTTTTAAGTAAAGCTCAAATGGTTTATAGCGAGCACCAAATAGTAAGCATTGCTGCTTCGACCATGAATCACAAAAATGTAGCATCCACATTCAGTTGTAATAAAGAAGGCTAACGGAAAGTTGGCCTTTATTTCAAAGGCAATGGAGGATTTGCCAAAGCTATACAAGCCACTGGTCAGGCCACATCTGGAATACTTTGGTCAGGTTTGGGCCCCGCGCCTAAAGAAAGATATACTAACATTCGAGGCAGTCCAGAGAAGATTCACCAGGTTGATGCCAGGTGTGGAGGGACTGTCTTGAGGAGACGTCGAGTAGGGTGGGTCAGTACTCAATGAAATTTAGAAGAATAAGAGGTGACCTTGTTGAAAATAAAAGATTCAAAGGAGACATGAGTCATTATTTAAGAAAGATTGCAGGGAAATGCCTGGGAACTATAGAATGGGGAGCCGAATGTCTGCGTTGGGTAAGTTGTTAAAGGGGATTCTGACACACGGGATCTGCAGGCATTTGGAGAGGCAAGGACTCATTTGGCATAGTCAGCATGGTTTTGTGCATGGGAAATTGTGTCTCATGAATTTGATTGAGTTTTTTGAAGGGATGACCAAGAAAATAGATGAAGGCAGTGTGGTAGACGTTGCCTAGCAAGGCCTTTGACAAGGTACTGCATGGGAAGTTGTTGAGTAAAGTTAAGTCGCATGGGATCTAGGGACAGCTAGCCAACTGGATACAAAATTGGCTTGAAAGTAGAAGATTCTTTTTTAAACTGGAGACCTGTGACAGCAGTGTGCAACAGGGATCGGTGCTGGGTACTCTGTTATTTGTCATTTACATAAATGATGTGATGATAATTTAGGAGGTATAGTTAGTAAGTTTGTGGATGACACCAAGATTGGTGGTATAATGGACAATGGAGAGGGTTATCTGGGAATACAGCAAGATCTTGATCAACTAGGCCAGTGGGCTGAGGAATGCCAGATGAAATTTAATTTAGGTAAATGCAAGATGTTACATTTTGGTGGGTCAAACCAAGGCAGGACTTGCACAATCAATGGTAGGGCCCTGGGGAGTGTCATAGAACAAAGAGATCCAAGGGTACAAGTTCTAGCTCCTTGAAAGTGGAGTCACAGGTAGACTGTGGTGAAGAAGGCTTTTGGCGTGTTTGCTTTCATCAGTCAGAGCACTGAGTACAGGAGGTGGGACATCTTGTTGCAGCTGTGCAAGACATTCGTGAGGCCACATTAGGAGTACTGCATGCAGTTCTTGTAGCCCTACTATAGAAAGAATATTATTAAACTAGAAAGAGTGCGGAAAAGATTTACTAGGATGCTATCTGGACTGGAATGTTTGAGTTATTAGTAGAGGTTAGAAAGGCTGGGACTTTTTTCCCTGGAGTGTAGGAGACTTGAGGAGTGACCCTATTGAGGCCTATAAAATCATGAGAGGCATAGATAAGGTAGATAGCCAACAGCTTTTCCCCATAGTAAGAGAGTTTAAAACTAGACGGCATAGGTTTAATGTGAGAGGGGAGAGATACAAAAGGGACCAGAGGGGCAATTTTTCACACAGAGGATGGTGAGTGTCTGGAACGGGTTTCCAGATGTAGTGGTGGAAGGAAGTGTAATTTTGTCATTTAACAAACATTTAGACAGGTACATGGATGGGATAGGTATGGAGGGGTATGGCTCAAAATGCAGGCAAATGGGGCTAGATTAATTGTAAAAATTGGGTGGCACGGTCAAGTTGGGCTGAAGGGTCTGTATCCTTGATGCAGACCTCTATGACTCTATGACTTGACAGGATAGATGAAGAAAGGCTTTTTTTTCCCTTGTAGGTAAATCCAAGACTAGAGGATATAATCCCAGAATAAAGGGCAGCCCATCTAAAATGAGTTAAGGAGGAATTTCTTCTCTCGAAAGGCAGTGTATTTGTGGAATTCTTTACCTAAGAGAGCAGTTGAGGTAGGGTTGTTACGTATATTCAAGGCTGAGATGGACAGATTTTTAATCAGAAAGGGAATCAAAGGTTTTGGCAAAGTGAGTAATGTAGAGTTAAGGATTATCAGATTAGCCAATGATGTCACTGATGGCGGAGCAGAGTTGATGGTCTGAATGGCCTACTTCTGCTCATACATGTCTTATGATCTTGAAACTATTTAGTGGCATCAATGGGATAATTTTGTTCCATGATCCCTCTATTTTAGCCTGCAGTAAAAATTACAATCAACAGCTAGATTGCCATGGGAAGTTGGTCTTAGACAGTTTGATGTGTGAAAGCTTATCAACTGTAGTGTAATGGTTGTAAGTCTATCAAGTTGAATAGTATGGTTAAACATCTAGAAAGAGTACAGTTTGTTCACATGAAATAAATTGTGTTTAAATCAGAATGACATGTTGCAACTGCACAAGCTTCAAGACAGTCAGAGCTTGTATTACAGCTTGCTTCAAACTATAAACTATAAATGGGGGAGGGGAAGGGGGCTCTGAAATAAATACAGAGAGAGGGGTCGGTGATAGAAGGTGGATAGTGGAGCAGATAGGTGGGAGAGAAAGCGGACAGGTCAAGGAGGCTGGGATGAAGCTAGCAAAGGTGAGTATAGGTAGGAGGTGGGGGTGGGGGTTTGTCAGTGAGGTGGGAAGAGCGGATAGGTGGGAGAGAAGATGGACAGGTCAAGGAGGCGGGGATGAGAGGGGGTGCTGGTCTTGGGTCAGCAACTGCCTAATTGTTTAATGTTTAAACTGACATCACTCCAAGCACAAACCTGACGTGGCTGAAAATGTTAATGAAGCAAATGGAAGCACTGAATAATTAAAAGTTGCCAATAATGTGACAGATGAATAGCAAATTTTAAAGCTATAATTTAAAAGAATACTAATAGATCATGAATTATAAACCCTTAATAACCTTATCTAGTTCCTTTCCCTTACTTTTAGCTGATTTACCATTTATTTCAATCTTTTTTCCATTATATGACAGTATTTTCTGAGAGAAGGTTCAAGAATCTAACGTATAAAATTATGAAATGGAAGTAGTAGTAGTCCATTCAGCAGCTCAATCTTCCTCTTGTTTGTTTTTTGAATTCTGCATTCCCATTCACCCCCAATATCCTTTGATTCTCTTGCCTAACAAGAATCAAACTCTTCCTTAAAAAGATCCCCTCCACCACATTGTTAGAGAGCTTAAAAGTCACACAACTCCCAGAAGAAAAAAATTCCTCATCTCCATTTGAAAAGGCAACACTTAATTTTAAAACAGCGCCACTTAGCTCTGGCCTCGCCTACGAGGAAACATCCTCTCGACATCAACTCTATCAAGACCTCGCAGGATCTTTCACGCTTAAATTAAGTTATCCCTCACTCTTCTAAACTTCAGTGGAAACAAGACTGTTTTTCCAACCTATCTCAAAACAAACCACTTATTCCAGGTATCAAATTAGTACTCTTCCTCTAACTGTCTCCAATGCTTTGCATCCATCTTTAAGTAAGGAGACCAAAACTTCATGCAGTAGTCGAGATGTGGTCTCAACAATAGCCCGTATTGTTGAGCATTACATCCTTATTTTGTATTCCATTCTTCTCACATTAAGGGATAGCATTACTTTAGCCTTCTGGATTATGTGCTGTACAAAGAACATTACAGCATAGAAACAGGCCCTCAGCCCACCAAGACTGCGCCTCTACACCGTCTGTATCCCTCTATTCACTGCCTAATCATACATCTGTCAAGACGCCTTTTAAACATCGCTTATCCATCCGCCTTCACCACCTCTTCTGGCAGGGCATTCCAGGCACTTATCATACTCTGTGTAACAAACATGCCTCTCACATCTCCTTTAAACTCATCCTCTTTACCTTAAATCTATATCCCTTAGTAACTGACATTTCTACGGTGGGTAAGAGACTCTGACTATCCTTACCTTCTCAATTTTGTAATCTTTTATCAGGTCATCCCCGCACCCTTTGATGTTCAAGTAAAGAAAAACCACGTATGTCCAATCTTTCCTCATAGTTAATACCCTGCAAACTGCTTCTGTACCCTCTCCAAAGCCTCCACATCCTTCTGCAAGTGTGGCGACTAGAAATATACACAATATTCCAAATGTGGCCTAACTAAAGTTCAATAAAGCTGCAACATGACTTGCCAATTTTTGCACTCTATGCCTCGACTAACGAAGGTAAGCATCCCATGTGCATTCTTGACCACCTGATCCGCTCGTGCTACCACTTTGAGGGAATTTATACACCTAGATCCCTCTGTATGTTGACGCTACTAAAACTACTGCCATTTAATGTATACTTCCCTCTGTAAATACCCTGTATTAGGTCTTTCAAAATGCATCGCTTCGCATTTCTGGTTAAACTCTACCTGTCAATTTTTCGCCCAACTCTCCACCATATCTATATCCTGCTGTATTCTCTGGCAATCCTGCTCATTATCCGCAGCTCCCCAAATCTTTGTGTTATCTGCAAACTTAGTAATCAGGCCACCTACATTCTCATCCAAATCATTTATATGTATTACAAACAACAGGGCTCCCAGCACTGATCACTGTGGAACACCATCAGTCACAGATCTCCAGTCGGAAAAAGCACACTTCCACCGCTTCTCTGTCTGTTGTAATGGCACACCTTTTGTGAGTCATGCAATAGAACAGCTATGTGCCTCTGAAACTCAGAATTCTGCAGTCATTCTGCATTTAAGAAATACTCTTCCTTTTCAGTTCTCCTGCCAAAATGAACAATTTCACATTTTTCTCACATTATACTCTATCTGCCAAATTTTGTCCACTTACTCAACCTGTCTAAATTTGATTGTAACCTCATCTTTTCTGCACTACATATCTTCCTACCTTGGTGTTGTCCCTCAAAATTGTGACCATGCATTTGATTCTCTCATTTAAGTTACTGATTGAAGTTTTAAAACATTGCGACCCCAGCACAGGACTTCCAATCACATCATCCTGCCAGTCAAACAAGGACTCATTTATGCATACTCTATGTTTTCAGCCAATCTTCTATCCACGCTGATATGTTATGCAATACACCACAAACTTTATTTTTCTGCAAGACCTTTGACATGGCACCTTATCAAATGCCTTCTACAAATCCAAGTGCAGATCAATTTGCATGTACCTTATTTATTGCTTTATTGACCTTATCATTTTTCTTCCATTTCTATATTAAGTGTAACTTCTCTGCTTGTTGTTTTCCCCTGACTTGCTGCTTTATATTAGGGTTAAAATTAATTACCTATTCTTTAACAACACCTGTGACAGCATATAGTATATATTCCCAGAAAGAAAGTTTAAGATTTTAGTGGTGGCATTATTAACAAGAAAGTGAGATAAGTAAACTTGGTGCAAAGTAAACTGTTTTAATATGGTGGTGTCTGTTAGGAACATGATTACCTATTTTACAAGGAATACATGGACTTCCCCATGCAGCACCCAATGTTGAGCAGCATTCTGATTTCAGTGTAGCACCATTGATGTTTATTTCGCACTGTCCACCAATATGTTGCAACCAGCATGTGCCCTTAACTGTTTCTGTAGGAAAAAAATATATTTCCAGATGAAAATACCGGTTGGCAGAATTTCTTTCTGGCAGCTAGAATAATCTTAAGTTTCCTGAATTTTTAATAAAGTACATTAATAGAAAAAACAGCATGCATATCAACTGTCTTACAACTATACTCATGAACTGACACTTTATTGAATTACCGTAAAACACAGTTTCATATATTCCAAGTTCAAAACTTGTTTAGAATATGCAAAAGAATCAGTGTAAAGATCGAGTGCCCTTTGAATGAACTACTGTATAATGTAGCATGAACTTTTAGGCATAAGGAGGATTTCCACTATTTTACACATTCCTAAATGACAAGTGAAAAGGGACACATCAAATATAGTTCTTCATGCAGTGTGGGACTACAGCTGAGTGAGAATAAACCTGATGAGTTATTGACAATACTGTTTGAAATTTGGTTCAAAGTGAAAATTTGGTGCAAAGGTGCTTTAAGGAAAGTTTACTGCAACAAACAAACTCTCCAGACCAAAGGTGAACGGAAGAGGATAAAGGCATAGATCCAGAGAGGCCAACCTGCAATGACAGCAGTTGGAAAGTGACATCAACAAGACCCAACTTTGGGGAACGAAGCTGATTGGTGAATAGATTGGTGAATATTTTTAGTCTTTAAAATAAAAATAATGTCTTTAGATTGTGTTTAGGTTTCCAGCATTTTTCTTCTTTCTTAAAAATAATATCTGAATTATGAGATTGCTACTTAGCTGGCTCATGCCAACTTTGAAATGTATCACCATTCCTGAAACACCTAATAGTATTGTGAGAATATCTGCATCACATAGATTACAATGGTTTAAGAGGCTGTTTCAACCTCATCAAAGCACATTTCCCAACTTTCTATTACACACTCAGCATGGGAATTTCAGCAGCCAGACTTTCAATGTAGACTTTATGGTTTTTATTAACTTTTTTTTCTATTTTCATTCTAAAGAAGTTGTTAAAAACTAAAAAATACATTATTTCAAATGCATCTGCACATAGCCAAAAATGACATTTCTTGTGCAATTTATTTACACCTTATTTGCCAGTTATAATTCTCATCCACAGTAGATTAATGGCATTTATTCAGTTTTGAAAGAATACATGTGAACTTTTACTCTTGGCAACATCAGTTCACTGGTGCGGTGCTACCAAGGCCATAAATTAACAAGTGCAACTAAACAACACTCAAGGGAATGAGAAACATAAAAGATAGGATTGGGAGTAGGCCAACTGAACCCTCAAGACTGCTTTGCCATTCATTATGACCATTGTTGATCACTGAACTCACTACCATGATTCCACCCTCCCACGATATCTCTTGATCCATTTGTTAAAGAGCTACATCTATCTCCTTATCAAAAACACAATGTTTTGGCCTCAACCACTTTCTGTAAATTACACAGGCTTACCACTCTCTGGGTGACGAAATTTCTCATCTTATTCTTAAAAGGTTTATCCGTTACCCTACACAAGACCTCCAGCTCCGGACTCCCCCACCATCGGGAACATCCTTCCTGTATCTAACCTGCCCAGTCCCGATAGAATTTTGTAGATTTCTAGGAGATCCCTCTTGTTCGTCTGAACTCCAGTGAATATAATCCTAACCAACTTAATTTCTCCTCATGTGTCAGTCCTGCCATTCCAGGAATCAACTTGGTAAACCTTTGCTGCACTCCATCTACAGCAAGAGCATCTTCCTCAGACAAGGACACCAAAACTGCATACGATCATTAATTTGTTTTTTAATATGTAGATCTATACTGGTTTTTCTTTCACAAAAATTAGTTTGTAAAAGCTTCTCTGCACTCAAAAAGGAGTCGTTATTTTCATGGTTAAATGACATGCCCAAACGAAATAGCCTTTTTTGTATGTTTAAAATAAATTTAAATCGACATACCTACGCACCGAGTTCTTGATGCATCAAGAGTACTTCCTGGAAAACACTGACATGAATAGCTGCCGGGTACATTCTTACAATCTCCATTAATGCAAGGATTGGTCTCACATTCGTTTACATCTGGAAGGAAAATAGATGCATGTTATCCAGCTGATGAGTCACAGTGAAGAATTCTCTATTTTTTGTCAAACTTGGAGTGAAATTGTACTTTCGAATGTATTTTAAAGCAATACTACTTCGTTATGAATATGTAAATTTATAAACTACAGGTGTGCTTAATATTTTGGAGTCAGCCCTCAAGTAAGGACAAGTTTGTACATACTAGATTTGCATTCACTTGAATACACAACATTAGGTGCTGATCTGACTAATGTGTTTAAGGTGATTAAAAAATTTGTTGGCATACCTAGAGAAATATTATTTTCCCTCCAGAATAAGATGTAAAATTAGAGCCTGGCCATTCGGGGTGAATACTTGTGCAAAAGTGTAATTGAAATATGAAACTCTCCCTCAAAAAGATGTTGTGAGATCAGTTGTAAATTGCAAGACAAAGATTAGCAATTTGTTAGGCTAGAGTATTGAATATTATGAAATAAAGGCAGGTTGATTGGCTTATTTGTGAATCTGGATGCTTGCAAGTATTAGAATTTTCCCTTTGCAAGTGAACAGAGGAATTGTATCATGTAACTAGGCGATCATCCCAAAAAAAAACTCACATAACATTTTCCAGCATTATACATGTCAGCTTACAGGAATACAAGCAGTGTTGTACCTATTGAACTATCCTCCACTGACTGCATTTTCTGCATTGTCTCATCTCGGGGCTGGGAAGTTTGACGGAATGAAATATGAAACAGCAAGGTGCGTGCAGATGGAAGTTAATTGGCCCATTATGCCTGTACTAACCCTTTTTAGAAAGAATTTGCCAAACTTACTTCACATTCTGTTCCTATAAGCCAATCGTCTCTCTTCCCCCTACCAATATTTCTTCAATTTCCTTTTGAAAGTTCTCCTGGAAATTGCATATGGAACTCCAGGAAGAGAACTTTTGTGATATCTACTGATTAAGGCAGGCTAATTTCTTCAGCAAAAATGCAGTCAGTGGAAGATAGTTCAATAGGTACAACACTTTAGGTTACTTAGAAATAAGAGTCCTTGGTGTTGGGATGGCAGTATATCGGCACAGATAGAGGACTGGCTAACTAATAGCTGATGGAGAGTTGGGATAAGTGCGGGGAATGGGTGTGTTTTTCGAGGACCATCGTGCAATTAGTGGAGTGCCATAGAGATCAATGTTGGGCAAAAGAAATGAATACACTATTGTCAAGTTTTTGGATGAAACAACAATAAGTGGGAAGACAAGTAGTGAGGACGATACAAAGAGACCACTGTGGGATATATACAGATTAAGATCGTCTATTGGTAACCTTAAGCCCTTATCCCACAACCACAGTTCATGCACAAACCGTCTTTTGCCAATTATTCTAACTGTGTCCTCAGGTAACCGACCCTCCTGCCAGTGGAAACAGCCTCTCTCCATCACCTTTTCTGCAACCCTCTCACGACTTTAGATCCCTGTGTTCAATGACCCTCTTAAGAGACCAATCACAGCTCATCAGTCTCAGTATAACTAAACTCCCTCACTTTAAGCACCAGTCAAGTGGTGACAGGGACACATCGTCTCAGGTGTCCCCACATCATGTCCAGAAGGTGAGGTTAACTCATGTACACCCAGAGTTAGCTAATGGGACACAGTCTATTCTATTGGTATTAGCAATAGCAACTCATTGCGGACAGGTGGACATGGGACCTCCTACACCCCGAGTGTATGCGACAAGCTGATGAGCAACAGGACTCCTGCTGAGCAAACTGGGAAATTTTACTTTTGCTTTGAATAGGGGGAACCAAAGTTAATGTTTGCAACTTTGTTAACTCAGTGGGAATTACGTATGAGGACGATACAAGAAGGCTTCAAGAGGACTTGGGCAGTTTGCAGGAAGGAACAAGAATATGGCTGATGGAATATAATGTGGAAAAGCGCACAGTTTTCATAAATGGTAAGAGATTGGGTAATTGTTGATGTCCAAACAGACCTGAATATCCTTGTTCATGAGTCACTGAAAACTGGCATGCTGGTACATCAAGCAATTCTGAAGGCAAATGGTACATTGACCTTCATCAGAAATGGATTTCAGTACAGGAGTAAGAAGTAGAGCTCTATTAACAGACCTTTTGGACAGACCTACATGTGGACGGCTTGTTTATTGTCTAAAATTATAGACGTAGAAGAGAGATTTTTTTCCCATTGCTAAATAGAACTTTTTAAAATCGTGCAGCAGAGTTTTTTAATGTGGATTTATGTTTACGGAGCTTTTGGACAGTTCTGGAGGGCTTTGGGAGTCATCATGCATAAATCACAAAATGCTAGTGTCCAGGTTCACTTGGTAGTAGAGAAGGCAAATGGACAGCTCCCTTAATTTCAAAGGAAATGGAGTATAAAAATAGAGATGACTTGCTAAAACTATAAAATGCAGTAGTTAAACCATATTTGGAATACTGTGAATACCTTTGGTTCCTTTATGTAAGGCAAGATATACTGATATTGGAGGCAGTCCGAGGAAGCTCACCAGGTTGATTCTGGGTATGCAGGAATTTTCTTGTAGCAAGAGGTTGAATAGATTGGGCCTCTACTTATTGGAGGTTAGAAAGATGAGAGGAGATTTTACTGAGCCATAAGATTCCTGGCGAATTTGGAATTACAGATGGAGGAGAATCTAGAGCCAGAGAACATCATCTCAGAGAATGGGGTTTAGGACAGAGATGAGGGTAGTGGATCTGTGGATTTGTTTATCACAGAGGGCTGGAGAGACTGGAACATTAAGTATAGTGAAGGCTGAGAGAGACAGATTTTTAATCAATATGGGAAAAGGCTCCAGGAGTGGAGGAGTATCAGATTAGCCAGAATCTCATTGAACGGCAAGCAGATTTGTTGGCCTCAATGGCCTACATCTGCTCCTATGTGTTATGGTCTTACATGTCAACGTAGGGCAGGTAAGCCTCCAGTTATATGCATTTGAAGCTTTGTTTATTTTAGAGAACAGCAACTAAACAACCCATATATGTATACATTATTGAAAAGGGAGAAGCATGCATATTGATCAGAGTTACTATCAGTGGCACTGTTGATCTTCTAATTGTTAGCTTCTGCTCACTAAAAGCTGGTAAAAAACTATAGACTGATACCAAGGAAACAGAAGTTCTGGCAAGTTTGATGCATTTAAATTGTACAGGAGACTCACTTGATTACAGGGATTGGATATTTGTTCTGTTTATCACTTGGAAATACTAGACCTACTCAAACCCATAAACTAAGATGAAAAGTACAACCCTGGCAGGGAAAGGATCAACGGAAGTGAAAATTTTGACAAAATATGCAAAGACTTTTAAGAGAAGCTGTGGAATATTGTGATTACTTGCTTATCGATAAGATATATTAGAATCCACCCAATTGGTCACTCTCAAACAACCCATAATCGCAAAGTTCCCTCCAATTCCATCCAACTGTCTATAATCTAATAAAACAACTTAAAAATTTTCTATGGATATTTGTTTCAAAGAGATCAACATTGCAGGTTTCCTTAATATTTTACAGATTTCTAGTTATTCTTGTAGAATATTAATTCTAAATTTAGATATTCACACAGATTCTTCCTTTGCACTAAAAAATCATTTTGCAAGGACTCTGTATTGAAATAGAAGTCATAGAACATAGAACATTACAGCGCAGTACAGGCCCTTCGGCCCTCGATGTTGCGCCGACCTGTGAAACCAATCTGAAGCCCATCTAACCTACACTATTCTATTATCATCCATATGTTTATCCAATGACCATTTAAATGCCCTTAAAGTTGGCGAGTCAACTATTTTTGCAGGCAGGGCATTCCACGCCCTTACTACTCTCTGAGTAAAGAACCTACCTCTGACATCTGTCCTATATCTATCACCCCTAAATTTAAAGCTATGTCCCCTCGTGCTAGCCATCACCATCCGAGGTAAAAGGCTCCCACTGTCCACCCTATCTAATCCTCTGATCATCTTGTATGTCTCTATCAAGTCACCTCTTAACCTTCTTCTCTCTAACGAAAACAGCCTCGAGACCCTCAGCCTTTCCTCATAAGACCTTCCCTCCATACCAGGCAACATCCTGGTAAATCTCCTCTGCACCCTTTCCAATGCTTCCACATCCTTCCTATAATGCGGTGACCAGAACTGTACGCAATACTCCAAGTGCGGCCGCACCAGAGTTTTGTACAGCTGCAACATGACCTCATGGCTCCGAAACTCAATCCCTCTACCAATAAAACCTAACATACTGTACGCCTTCTTAACAACGCTATCAACCTGGGTGGCAACTTTCAGTGATCTATGCACTGATCTATGCAGTGATCATTGTCTTTGATTTTTTGAGGAAAACGTACATTGATGCTGGGGCATAACTATGGATGATGTCTAGAATCTAGAAGAAGTTTGATAAAGTTGTACTCAAGAAATTACAGTATTAGGAAAATTGCAAGTGGAGAAGCAACCTTGGGACACGGGTTGTTGACTTATTGGGAAGTAGGAAATACAGTATGGCTAAAAGAAATGTTTTCTGGTTGTTAGGATATCACAAATGGTATATTACAGGGACCTGTACTGGGCTATCAGTTGTTCAGCGTATAAATTAATGAAGTAGGAATGCGGCCAAATCCATTGTCATTCACTGTCTTCAGTCCTTTGAAACCAACAGCAAATTCTTGAGTCTGCATATGTTCCGCACAATTGTGCAAATCCAGAAGTTATTGTCAGTGGTTCCATTCTTCTCTGGAGGGTACACTAGATTTTCTGATGACCAGACAGCCATTCCTACAGCGTAGACAGGAGTTGGGCACCGGGACCATGCGGAATACTCGCATAACAGACAGGGAGGGGATTGCCTAGGAAATTGCAGATACCGAATGGCAGTTCTCCTTCACATGGGACACTCTGTAAGTATTCATTTAAATAAAAGAGTTTGAAGAGTTCTGCTGCAGTTAATAGTTAGGAAATATTAGACTATTAAAAGTCTGGCCTAACTCCTGATTAACTATTAAGCTGACACACTCCCATATTTACCACATGATCCCCTTCAATTATGCATCGTTCAAACCCCAACTTGACACCACAATCATCTCCGCCAAGGACCCAACATCTCTCTATCCCTACAGGATCTAACACACACCCCCACCTTCTTTTCCCTAGACCTGACCCCACTTAATCTCTTTCTGTCACCATGGCTCCCTGCCAGTGGATGTGACACCAACTCTGCCACCACTGCTTGCAAAACCCCCACTCTTGCCTCTTTTGATGCTGGGCCACCCTGCAATGCTAGTCATAGAATTCGGCAACATACTGCTGTGAAAAAGGTGTGTAATTTGGCTTTCCCCAACGACCCTGCACTAAGAGAGAGCCCTCAGGGAACAGGATGGTGTATTGAAATGGCAGGCAATTGGAAACTCAGGGTCTTTTGTGTAGACAGAATGTAGATGTTCTGTGAAGCAGTCACCCAGTCTATGTTTTGTTTCCCCAGTGTACAGAAGACCACATTGTGAGCAGCGATTGCAGTAGACTAGATTGTGTGAAGTCCACGTAAAGTGTTACTCCACTTGGAAGGTGTGTTTGGGCCCTTGGATACCGAGGAGGGAGAAAGTAAACGGACAGGTGTTACACCTTTTGTAGTTGCAGGAGAAGGTGCTGTGGGGCTGTGGGGTGGGTGTTTTTGGGAGCAAAGGAAGAGCGGACTGAAGTGTTCCAGAGAGAATGGTACCAGTGGAAGGCTGACAAGGGAGGGGAGGGGAATGTGTGTCTGGTGTGGCATTTCACTGGAGGTAGCTGAAATGGCAGCTAATGATCCTCGGGTTGTGGAAGCTGGTGGGATGGTAGGTAAGGACAAGGGGTTCCTATTGCTGTTGTGGGAGGGAAGAGAGGGCATGAGGGCCAAAATGTAGGAGCTGGGTCGGACCTGGCTGAAGAATATGGACATTTTGGAGGTTCCCTTGAAATTGGCCTCATTGGAACAGATGCAACGGAGACAGAACTACTGGGAGAATGGAATAGAGTCTTTAAAAGTAGGAGGTAGTGAAGATGGTCAACATAACTGTGGGAGTTGATGGGTTTGTAGTGGGTCAGAACATATAGCAAGTAAAAGAACAGATTGGATTACTCCATAGAGAAACACTGTAGATGAAATGGGTCCAAATGGCCTCCTCCAGGGCTGTAAATGACTATTCTATCACTATGTCAGAAATGTGATGCAATATTCTCCACTTGCTTGCATGAGTATTTTTAGGACAAAGCAATCTAGGACAAAGTCTCCTGCTTGACTGGCATACCATACACAAATTTACAAGATGGAATGCAGCAGTTCATGTTGCTTCCTATAATGGCATCTTCCAAACTAGCCTTAAATAGCAGTAGATTCAGAAGGGATTTAATAACTTAGTGACTATCCAAGAATAAATTTTTTAACAACAAATAAAACCTGATTAACTATATTAGAAATGGCAGTACAGGTGATGTGTTGTTCTTGCGTTGTATGGGAATTGGTGGATCCCACTGTGAGCCACAGTGACCATATCTGCAGTATGTGTCCTCAGTTCAAGGAACTTTACCTTAGAGTTGATGAGCTAGAATCAGAGCTTCAGACACTGCAGCATATCTGGTAGGGGGAAAGCTACCTTGATACTGTCTTCTAGACAGTCACATCCTGTCGGTCAAGTATTTCAAATTTTGCCACTAGTCAGGGTAGGAGGGTGTGACAAGTGAGGCAGGTAGAGGGATCCTAGACATAGCACTGGATGAGCTTCAGCTCTTGACCTTGTCCAACAAATATGAGGTACTTGCTCCCTGTATGGATGAGGAAAGAGTCTGCAGGGAGGATGGTCAAAGTGACCACTGCATTATGGTCCAGGAAGCCATTCAAGTGAAGGGAGCACGAAGGAAAACGATAGTGGTAGGGGATTCTATAATTAGGGGGTCAGAGAGCATCCCTTGTGAGTATTATCAAGAGTTCTGGATGGTGCGTTGTCTGTCTGGTGCCAAAGTGAAGGAAATCTTGAGTCAACTTGAAAGGATACTGAATAGGGAGGGGGATGATCCTGTTGTTATGGTCCATGTTGGCACCAACAACATAGGAAAGATGTTCTGTATCAGAATATCAGGGATTAGGAACTAAATTTTTAAAAAGGGCCTCAAAAGTTGTAATCTCTGGATTACTGCGTGAGCCATGGAGAAATTGGCAAAGTTGGAGAAGTAGGCAAGCAGCTAAAGATGTAGTATGGGAAAGAGGACTTTCATTTCATGGGATACTAGCATCAATATTGGGACAGGAAGCAACTGTACTGCTGGGGCAGGCTCCACCTGAACTGATCTGGGACCAGGATCTTAATGGAAAGGGTGATCACAAGGACTTTAAACTCGTTAAAGCGAGGGAGGGTTCAGGCGAAGTCTTAAAGTTTTCAGAACAAGGAACAGGACAGACAGTATGGAAAGGGTCAGGAATCTAACTTCAGGCACAGCAGGTAAAGGGGCAACTATGAGAAGAGCGGAAGTCAATGCAGAACAAAGTGTGTTGTACTTAAATGCACTTCGTACACATGCCATGGCAAATGAGCTGGTAGTGCAGATTGAAACTGGCGGGTACAATGTTATGGGCATCAGAGAGTTACGGCTGCAAGGAGATCTTGGAACTAAATATCCAAGAATACGAGAGCTATCAAAAGGACAGGCAGATAGGCAGAGAGGGCAAAGTTCTCTTGTTATTAAGAAACTAAATTAAATCGATAGCAAGAAGTAATGTAGGGTCAGAAGGCATAGGATCTGTGTGGGTAGAGCTAAGGAACTGCAAAGAAAGAACAGAGCCTGATGGGAGTTATTACAGGCCTCTAGCAATAGTCAGGATGTGTGGTAGAAAATAAGTCAAGAGATAGAAAAGACATGTAAGAGAGGCACTAATAAAATAATTATGAGAGACTTCAATATGCAGGTGGACTAGGAAAATCAGATTGATAGCGGATCCCAAGTAAAGGAATTCATAAAATGTCTGTGAAATTTTCTTTGGAATTTGTGGTACAGCCCACTAGGGCTGGATTTGGTAATGTGCAATGACTTGATTAGGGAGCTTAAGTTGAAGGAATGCCTATTAAGTAGTGACCACAATATGACAGAATTCTCCCTGCAATTTGAAGGGAAGAAGACTGAATCAGATGTAACGATATTATAACTGAGTAAAGGTAACTACAAACACACACAAGGGAGAAGCTGACCAGAGATGATTGGAAGGGGAGCCAGGCAAGAAAGACAGGGGAGCAGCAATGGCAGGTGTTTCTGGGAGTAATCTGGGAGGCAGAGCAGAAATTCATCTCAAAGAAGACGAAACATAGTAAGGGGAGGATGAAGCAACCTTTAAAAACTAGAAGAGGACAATTAAAGTTTGCAATTATGGGAGAAGATGAAATATGAGGGTAAGTTAGCCAGCTATATAAGACTGCAAGAGCTTTTTTTCAGAAAAAAATAAGAGAGAGACAATAGTGGACATCGGACTGCTGGAAAATGAATTTGGAGAAGTAGTAATAGAGAACAAAGAAATGACAGAGAAACTGAACAGGTACTTTGCGTCATGTCATCACGGTGGAAGATGTCAGGGGCCAGGGATAAATAAAGTGGCCATCATTAAAGAGGTGCTGGAGAAACTGAAAGGTCTGAAGGAGGATAAATCATCCAGACCAATGAACTGCACCCCAGTGTTCTGAAGGAGACAGCTGAGGAGATTGTGGAGGCACAGGTGGTGATCCTTCAGCAATCAGTGGAGTCAAGAAGGGTCCCAATGAACTGTAAATGGCTAACATAATGGCACGCCTGTTTAAAAAGGGAAGGAGGCAGAAGGTGGGAAATTAGAGACCAGTTAGCCTGACGTTAGTCGTTGGTAAGATTTTAGAATTCATGGTTAAGGATGAGATTGGATGAGGAGGTCACCAAATAAGAGCCCATGATGTTTGGGGGAAGGTACTGGCATGGTTAGAGGATTTGCTGACTGGTAGAAGATAGAGTGGGCTTGTCTTTTTCAGGATGGCAGCTGGTGACTAGTGGAGGTATGCAGGAGTGTTGAGACTACAACTATTCATGTTATACATTAATGATCTGGATGAAGGACCCAAGAGCATTGTTGCTAAGTTTGCAGGTAACACAAAGACAGGTGGAGGGAAAGGTAGTGTTGAGGAAGCAGGGAGGCTGCAGAAGGACTTGGACAGGTGAGTGGGCAAAGAAGTGGCAGAGGGAATACAATTTTGGAAAGTGTGAGGTTGTGCACTTTCGTAGGAGGAATGGAGGCATAGACTACTTTCTACATGGAGAAAAGCTTTGGAAATCTGAAGCACAAAGGGACTTGGGAGTCCAAGTTTAGGATTCTCTCAAGGCTAATGTGCACATTCAACTGGCAGTTAAGAGGGCAACTGCAACGTTAGTATTCATTCTGAGAGGACTGGAATACAACAGCAGGGATGTACTGATAAGGCTGTATAAGACTCTGGTCACACCACATTTGAAATATTGTGAGCAGTTTGGGCCTTGTATCTAAAGAAGGATATGCTGGCATTGGAGGGGTCCAGAGGAGGTACATAATAATGATCAAGGGGATGAAGGGCTTGTCACATGAGGAGTGGTTCAGGCCTCCGGGTTTACACTCAAGAGTTTAGAAGGGTGACAGGGGAATCTCACTGAAACTTGC
Organism: Rhincodon typus; assembly: GCF_021869965.1. Classification (NCBI taxonomy): domain Eukaryota; kingdom Metazoa; phylum Chordata; class Chondrichthyes; order Orectolobiformes; family Rhincodontidae; genus Rhincodon; species Rhincodon typus. Next base: position 2,803,938 of record NC_063367.1, on the reverse strand, counting down.
AGAATACTGACAGGCTTGGATAGAGTGGATGTGGAGAAGATGTTTCCACTAGTAGGAGAGGCTAAGACATGAGGGCACAGTATCAGAGTGAATCGACAAGCCTTTAAAACTGAGATGAGGAGGAATTTCTTCAGTCAGAGGGTGGTGAACCTGTGAAACTCATTCCCACAGAAGGCTGTGGAGGCCAAGTCATTGAATGGCTTTAAGGCAGAGAGACAGATTCTTGATTGGTTAGGGGGATTAAGGCTTACGGGGAGAAGGCAGAAGGCAGGGTTGAGAAACATATCAGCCATAATCGAATGGCGGGGTAGACTCAGTTGGCCAAACAGCCTAATTCTGCACCTATAACTTGGCGAGGAAGTCAACAACCTCAGTACAGGCAGATCATAGGGTGAACAAAAATCTTGGACAGAGTAAGGCATACACGTTATACTGTATGCTAGACAAGATCAACATTAACAAGGTCAGCATTATTTGAAGTTACAGAGTCCATTCATCAGTATAATAACAGAAAGGAAGAAGCTATTCTTGAACCTGCAAATGCCTGTTCAACCTTCTGCATCTTCTGCCTGTCGGAAAAGGTTGTAGGAAAGCATTACCAGGATAGGATGGGTCTTCAATAATATTGGCAGCTTTTCCACGGCATGTAAATGGAGTCCATGGATGAGAGTCTGGCCTGTGTGATGGTCTGGGCTATGCACACAAACTTTTACTTCTTCAGATGGAATTCACTGCCACAGAAGGCTGTGGAGGCCAGGTCATTGAGTATATTTAAGATGGAGATAGATAGGTTCTTGATTGTCAAGGGGATCAAGGGTTATGGGGAGAAAGCAGGAGATTGGGATTGAGAAACTTATCAGCCATGATTGAATGGCAGAGCAGACTCTATGGGTTGAATGGCCTGATTTCTCCTCCTATGTCTTATGGTCTCATGGTCTCAGCTCTGCCCTCTGCAACTAGATCCTCAGCTTCCTGACCCACAGACCACAATCAAAGAAGATAGACAACTACACCTCCTGCACAATAACATTCAACACTAGAGCACCCGCAAGATGTGTTCTCAGCCCCCTACTATACTCCCTGTACACCTACGACTCTATTGCCAAATTCCGAACAAACACCATCTACAAGTTCATTGACGACACTATCGTGGTAGGACAGATATCAAATAATGATGAGTCAGAATACAGGAAGGAGATAGAGGGCTATCTGATGTGGTGCAATAATAACAACTTCTCTCTCAATGTCAGCAAAAGCAAAGAACTGATCATTGACTTCAGAAAGAAAAGAGGAGAACACACCCCCATCTACATCAACAGAGTACAGGTTGAGTGTGTTGAGACCAACAACTTGTCCTGGGCTTCCTATGTAGATGTGGCGAACAAGAAGGCTCAACAGTGCTTCTTCTCCTCAGGTGGGTCAGGAAATTTGGCATGTCCATAAGGAGCCTTGCCAACTTTTACAGGTGCACCATAGAAAGTATACTGTCTAGGTACATAATGGAGATCAACAGAAGAATGTCAACGAAATCCACAGGATTCGATCCTTCTTCCTAGAAGCTGGAGGAGGATAAGTATAAAGCTGGGAGTATAAACCTGCAGCTGAGGACAAATTCATTCATTGTGAGCTCGGGGAAACAATCAAAGTGAAATCACAGGGAAGTAGTGACCTGATTTGCTGGTGAGGGAATTATCTTTAGGAACTCACCCTAAATAGCAGTTATTTAAAAAGTGTAAATTTATTGAGGGATAAAAAACCATGAGTAAGACAAAGGAAATTTAAATCATGGCAGGGAAAGGCAGCAGAATGGAATATGTGACCTGTCATATGTGGGGAGTCATGGACCCTACCGGTGTCCAGATGACCATGTGTGCAGAAAGTGCTCCCAACTGCACAAATTTGAGGTCCAGGTTTCAGTACTCATGTGGTGGCTGGAGGCACTGTGGCACATCCATAATGCTGAGAAGTACATGGATAGCATGTTGAGAGAGGTGGTCATGTTGTAACTCAAGGGACTGGAGGGAAAAAGGGAATGGGTGACCACCAGGCAGCCAAACAGAACTGGACATACCGGAGAAGCCCCTTGCGGTCCTGCTCACAAATCGGCTTTCTGTTCTGGAAGCTGAGGGTGGCACTAGCACCTCAAGAGAGTGCTGTCTGAGCCAGGCTTCTTGCACCACAAGCGGCCTGAACATACAGGAAGGGAGGAGGAAGAAGGGAAGACCAATAGTAATAAGGGATTCATTAGTTAGGGGAACAGAGAGGCATTTCTGTGGCCACAGATGCGACTCCAGGGTGGTGTGTTGCCTCCCGAGCAGCAGGGCAAGGGATATCACTGATTGACTGCAGGGTATCCAAAAAGGGGAGGATAACAAGACAGAGGTCATGGTACACTTTGATACCAATGATCTAGGTAGAATGAGGGATGAGGTCTTGCATCAAGAGTTCAGGGAGCTAGGCAGTAAATTAAAAGGCAGGACCTCGAAGGGTGTAATCTCAGGATTATCCCTGGTGCCATATGCTATTGGACACAGAAACAGGAGAATACAGTGGATGAATGCGTGGCTCAAGAGTTGGTGCAGGAGGGAGGGTTTTAGAATCCCAGATTACTGGGAGCTTTTCTGGGGAGTGTTGGACCTTTACAAGCGGAGCTGTCTGCACCAGGACCAAATGGGACTAACATTCTTGTGGGAGGGTTTGCTAGTGCTACAGGGAGGAGTTTAAACTAGTTCAGCAGCAGCAGGGGACAGAGTGCATTAGTTCAATAGTGACACAACATAACATAGAATAGCAACCAAGGTAGAAGGCGTTCAGGCATTTTGTATCTCAAGGGAGTAAGGCGAGTCTGGATGGCCTCTACTTTAATGCCAGGAGTATTAAAGGTAAAACAGACAAGTTAAGTTTGTGGTAGACAAACAGGAGGCTGGAAGAACAAAGCAGGCCAGGCAGCATCTGGAGGAAAGGTGCAGTCAATGTTTCGGGTATTACCCTTCTCAGGACTGGATGTGAGGACAGGGGGAGCTGCAGATAAAGGGGGGGCAAAGGTGTGGAGGCAGAATGGTGGTGATAGGTGGACACTGGTGGTAGGTATGACCTGGTTAGTCGATGGGAGGGATGAATCCGGTTGGTGGCTGGAAGGGAGGGTCAGAAGATGGAACGGAAGGGAGGAGGTGAGGCTGGAAAGGGAGGGGGGGATGGGTGGCAAGGTTATTTGAAATTGGAGAACTTAATGTTAAGTTTGTTGATTGACATGTGGAATTGTGATGTTGTTTCCATCACAGAGATGTGACTGGGGGAGAGACAAGACTGGCAAATGAAGATTCCGAACTTCAGGTAGGGCAGGGAAGGGTGCAAAAGTGGACTTGGCATCGCATTATTAGAGGCAGAAATCTTCATAACATTTAAGAAGTATTCGGATATGCACTTGCAATGCTAAAGCATATAAGGCAATGGCCCAGCTGCTGGAAAATGGGATTAGAATAGTTAGGTGGTTGCTTTTGACAGGTGAGTACATGGTGGGCTGAAGGGCCCTATTCTGTGCTGTAGATCTCTATCATTAGTTAGAGAGTCAGTTACTGCGATAAGAAGGGATGATATCTTGGAACATCATCAAATGAGGCTTTGTGGGTAGAGCTTAGGAGTAAAAGGGGGCAGACGCACTGTATTACACACACTGCATCATAGGCTCCCAAACAATCAGCGGGCAATTGTGCAGCAGATATGTATCAATTCACCAAGAAGTGTAATCATAATCATAGTCATAATTAGATTAATTATATTAGTGGATTTCAACTATTTCAATATAAAAAGTTAAGGGGGTGGATTTCTCAAAATGTATACAGGAGAGTTTTTTTATACCAATATGTAGATGGCCACACAAGGGATGGTGCAGTGCTGGGCCTAATTTTGGTGAATAAAGCTAGACAGATGTTTGGTGAGACAGCGGGGGGGAGCAGCATTTTAGTGAAATTGACCACAACATGACGTTTGTTATGGAAAAGGAGAAAGGTGGTCTGTAAAAAATGGGTTTTGGTTTGGGGTAAGGCAAATTTTGGTAAAATAAGGCAGGATCTGGCCAGACTGGGAACAACTCTTGAGGGTAAATCTATAGCAGGGCAGTGGAAAGTGTTCAAAAAGGTACGGGAAACAGTACAAGTTCAGCATGTTCCCTTTAGGATGAAATGTAAGAGCACAAGCCCAGAAAAATGGATGTCTAGGAATATTGAGGACAGGATAAAAACAGAAATGCATAATAGATACAAAGGGAGCAAAACAACGTAGGACCTAGGAGATGGAAAATGCGGGAGGGGGTAACTCAAGAACGCAATTCGGAGAGCAAGGAAGGGCCATATAAAAAACTGGATGGCAAGATTAGGGTGAATCCCAAGATATTCTTCAAGTATACCAAGGGGAAGAGAATAACCAGTGAAAGAATAGGATCCATTGGGGACCAAGGAAGAAATCTATATGTACGAAGCCAGAGTGTTAAAATGAGTACTTGACATCTGTCTTTACTCAGGAGAAGGAGAATGTAAGTACCGAATTCAAGGAGATAGAGTGTGACATTTTTGAGGCGTTTTTATATCAGAAGCGAGGAGGTAATGGAGAGTTTAGCGGGTTTAAAAGTGGACAAATCCCCAGACCCGGTTGATTTGTTTCCCAGGGTGCTGTGGGAGATGAGGGGGTAATTACAGAGGCCCTGTCCAAAATTTTTAAATTGTCTATATGATATGTCCTTATTAGCTGCCTAATACAGATTTTCTTCTACACAAAAGTAAGTAGTCCAAATGATCCAAATTTAGTGTACCCAGATTGGTTGTACCTACCAAACATTTTGAACACCCTGACATTCCTAGTCCCCAACTGTTACTGGCATATGTGTTCTCAGGGCTTAAGGAGAGGCAGATAGAAAATTGAACTGATCAATCACAACATTGAGCTATAAGGATTATATTTTTGAGCTTCACAGAGGTCTGCTGTTTTAAAACTATGCACAAACTAATGATAGAAGCATGTGTTCAAATCTCATCATAGCAACTAGAATATTTAAATTCTGAAATAAATAGCTAGTATCAGTAATGCTGAGCACAAAACTATGTGTCCTTTGTAACAACCTTCAGGTACTATTGCATGACACAAAATTATGCAACTGCTCACAAATGGGGAATCTGGCACACATATAATTTAGCAGAGAGATTGCTCATTCACAGCTCCTAAATTAGTGCTAAAATGGATTATGTTGTGAGATGTAACTTTTGGCTTCATCCTTCACATCTATTCAACACAACACTTTCACAGAATTATTCACCGTGAACCTTATATGAAAACAGGCAAGTTAAAAAGCCTCTAGCGGGATACTTATGTAAACTGAAGTTTTTACCTTCACATGTTTCAGATTCAGGTTTAAATACATATCCCTTCGGGCAGGAACAAGTAAAACTCCCAGGTGTGTTTCTGCAGAGACCATTGTCACATAACAGACTATTAATAAAACATTCATCGATATCTGAAAATGAAGAAAACATTCTTAGTAAGCATTAAAATGACAAATGAACATTCATTTTATTATTTAAAACTTAACAGGGGATTAATTTCACAATATGTGAAAGATAAACTTATCTTCAAGCTGTGATGTGGAGGTGCCTGTGTTAGACTGGGGAGGACAAGGTCAGGAATCACATGACACCAGGTTATAGTTGAAAACACAAGCTTTCGAAGCTTCGCTCCTTCTTCAGGCGTTCGTGACAGAGGCAGTATCCGACAGAGGACATACAAGTAAAAGACCAAACAGTCACACCACTGATGGAGGATGTATTAAGCACATCTAAGATGCTGTTAAATCTTTAATCAGTAAGAAGGTTTTAATTGATTAATATGTATATGTAAATCCCCGAATTCCTTTCAAGTCACTGTCCTGAGAGAACTAACTATTTTATCAATGTTAAGAAGAGGTGACATTTCAGGTCAGACAATGCATGTTAGGTGTGAGGCCTTGTTTAGAATCTGGAACAAAAACAAAGTTGCTGGAAAAGCTCAGCAGGTCTGGCAGCATCTGTGAAGGAGAGAACAGAGTTAACGTTTCGGGTCCGCGCGTACACACACACACACACACACACGCACGCACGCGCACACACACACACACACACACACACACACACACACACACACACACACACACACACACACAC
>NC_063367.1:2796644-2797650 GCF_021869965.1 Rhincodon typus | reverse complement strand
CCCCCCCAACCGCCCTAAACACCCTCTCTTCTACCCCACCCCCTCCACACACCCTCTCCTCTACCCACCACCTCCCCATAAACCCTCTCTTCTACCTCCACCACACACTCACACTCCCTCCCTTCTACCCTCCTCCCACACACTCCCTCTCTTCTAACCCCCGCACCCTCACACCCCCTCTCCCTCTCTCTCTCCCACACACACTCACACTCTCTCTCCCCCACACACACTCACCCCCCCCCCCCCTCTCCCTCCCCCCCACACACACTCACACTCTCTCTCCCCCACACACACTCATCTCTCTCTCTCCTACACACACACACACACACACTCTCTCCCACACAGACACACACACACACTCTCTCTCCCACACACACACATGCGCACTCTGTCTCCCATACACGCACATGCACTCCCTCTCCCACACACACACGCACTCCCTCTCTCCCACACACACACGCACTCCCTCCCTCCCACACACACACGCACTCCCTCCCTCCCACACACGCACGCATTCCGTCTCTCTCACACACGCACGCACGCACTCCCTCTCTCCCACACACGCACGCACTCCCTCTCTCTCCCACACACGCACGCACTCCCTCACTCTCCCACACACGCACGCACTCACTCACTCTCCCTTTCGCATACACACAGACACTCTCTTCCTCCACCTAAACACACACACACTCTCTCTCTCTATTTTCCCCCCACCTACACATACAGACTCTTTCCCAACCACACACTCTCTCTCCCCCCATACACACATTCTCTTCCTCTCTCTCTCCCCCGACACACACACTATCTTCCCCTCCCCCCCAGAATCTCTTCCCCTCCCCCCCAACACACTCTTCCCCACCCCACCCCACACACACTCTCTTGCTCCCCGACACAATCTCTTCCCCCTCCGACACACACTCTCTTCCCCTCCCCCCACACACACTCTCTTCCTCTCCCCTCACACACACTCTCTTCCCCTCCCCCCACACACACTCTCTTCCCCTCC